>NW_009953930.1:6007-24273 GCF_000747805.2 Chaetura pelagica
GGGGTTGGGCTGGGTGAGCTTTCCAGGTCCCTTCCAACCCCTGGGATTCTGTGATTCCCTGCTGGAGCTGGGGAGCAAGCCCAAGGAATCTTCCTGGAGCAGGGAGGTGCTGGAGGGAGGAAAGGGGGTGGTTGGGCATCCCAGCCTTTCCTCAGGGAGCCTGGAGTCATGGGGGGCAGTGAGCAAAGTCCAGCACTTAATGACCCTCCCTACAATGGTGCTTTGCTGGGGGCCCAGGAGGTGCTGCTGGGAAAATGCCCAGTTCCTTTCCTGGTGAAGCCAACCAGAGCCTTCTGGTTTGGGAGAGGGTGGTGAGACAAGGGTTTAGGGGTTCAGCTCTGGATCTGCCTCCAGCCTGGAGAGGTTGTGTGGACTCAAAGCAGAACTCCCCATGCTGGGCTGCAGGCAGGGGGATCAAGATTTGCTTCTTGGAACACTCAGAAAGAAAAGACTCAAAACTTCCAACTGAGCTTTTCTCCATCACCTCTGGTTCCTCAGCACAGGAGTCCCTGCAGAGCCAGTCTGGGTGGGTGCCCCTCCTGCTGGCCCTGCTGCACGAGTACACAGCCAGCAACTCCCACTGGAAGCCTTATCTATCCCTCTGGAAGGACTTCAGGAGCCTGGACCACCCCATGTTCTGGTGAGGTGCAACCAAGCAGGGCTGGGGGGTGGCCTCCTTTGAGAGCTGGGGCTGCTGACCAGGGTTGGATCCCATCCTGCTGTTCCAGCCCTGGCAGGAGCCTGAGGGACCTGGAGCTCCAGGCACAGCCAGAAAGCAGGAAATCTGGAGAGCATCAGGAAGATGAGCTTTTTGAAGGCAAAAGGAGCTGCTAAGATCCTTCTCCCTGGGGCAGGTGGAGATAAACCTGCTGCTTTTCCTGCAACAGGCCTAAAGAAGAGAGAACGAGGCTCCTGCAGGGCACGGGCATCCCTGAAGCAGTGGACAAGGACCTGGCCAACATCCACATGGAATACAGCTCCATCATCCTGCCCTTCATGCAGGCCCACCCCGACCTCTTTGACCCCAAGGTGCACACGCTGGAGCTGTACAAGGAGCTGGTGGCCTTTGTCATGGCCTACAGGTGAGAGGGGGGGAGCAGGACCCCAGGAACGATCCCAGGCTGCCCAACTTTGGGAAGTGGAACTTGGAAGGTGGAGCTTGCCCTGTGTGCTACAAGGTGTCCAACTGGCTTGTCTTCATCTCCCTCAGCTTTCAGGAGCCTTTGGAGGAGGAAGATGAAGATGAGAAAGGGCCCAACCCTCCGATGATGGTGCCTGTGGCAGATATTTTGAATCACGTGGCCAATCACAACGCCCACCTGGAATACTCTCCCGTGAGTGCAAAGCTGCTCTGTCGGGACCAGCAGGGCCTGGTTCCTCTGGCTGCCAGGCTGGTGGGAAGTGCTGGCAGAGCAGGATTCCCCACCCCCTGATGCTGCCAGGCTGTGGGAAGTGCTGGCAGAGCAGGATTCCCCACCCCCTGATGCTGCCAGGCTGTGGGAAGTGCTGGCAGAGCAGGGTTCCCCACCCCTGGAGCCAGGAGGGGCTCAGGGTGGCACCGCAGCAGCTCCCAGCGCCTCTTCTCCCCCTGCTTGCAGCAATGCCTGAGCATGGTGACAACAAGGCCCATCAGCAAAGGTCAGGAGGTCTTCAACACCTACGGGCAGATGTCCAACTGGCAGCTCCTGCACATGTATGGCTTTGCCCAGCCCTTCCCTGGCAACACCCACGACACAGCCGACATCCAGATGGTGACCCTGCGCCGCGCCGCCCTGCGCCGTGAGTGGCGCCCGAGCCGGGAGGGGGCAGGGACCTCAGAGAGGGATGTCCTGGAAGGGGGATGGAGGGATGATGGAGCAAGGAGTCCCTGTCCCACAGCATGGCTCTGGTTTTCTGCCTCCTGGCTCCCTGGGGCTGCAGCTCTGCTGTCTCCAAAGCAGGTGCCAGGAGTGAAGCAGAGCAGCAGCTGGTCCGTGAGCAGTGGGACTTCTTGTGCCAGCTGGAGATGGTGGGGGAAGAAGGTGCCTTTGTGCTGGGCTGGGATGAGGTGCTGACAGAGGAAGAGCTGTCCACAAGCCTCAAGGTGAGCACTGCCCAGTGTACAAGCCAGTGCAGTGAAGGGGACAAGGCTGTGAGGGCATTTTGGTACCAGCACTCCTGTGTGAAGAGTGACAGGGAAAGTAGTTGCCCGTCTCCCCAAGGTTCAGGTGCTCTTACTGTCATTGTCCTCTCCTGAACTAACCCTTCTGACCTGCCCTACAGCTCTGGGGCTGATGCTGCTGTTCTAGAGAGTTCTGTACCTTTGTGGGCAGCAGCCAAGATGTCCTTAAAGACTGTTCAACACCCAGGTTTGCTTTCTGAATGTTCTTCTGACCCAGCCGTTGCTTGTGGTGAGGGATCTACAGCCAGTTTCACTCCAGCTCAGGAACAATTCACCTGCTCCACACAGCAGTCAGGACCACACTTGTGTAGAGAAGCCAGCCAGAAGCCAACCACAAACCTGTCTCTCTGCCTGTCATTCCAGGTGCTGTGCATGTCAGAAGAGGAATTCAAGGAGTACAAGGAACAGGATGGCTGGGAGGATGACAGTGAGGAAGAGGAAAACTCAACCCTTTCTAACGAGGCTCTCTCCAGGCTGAAACCTTCTTGCAAAAAGCTCCTTCATGACAGTGTTTTGCTGACCCTGGAGTCCTACAGCTCAGACCTGAAAGAAGACCAGGACTTGTTAAATAACAAGGAGGCTTTTGGGAAGCTGAGCAGAAGGGAGCAGCAAGCTCTGCACGTGCGGTACGGGCAGAAGAAGATCCTGCATCAGGTGCTAGAGCTGGTGCACTAGAAACCTCCTTTGCCTCTGGAAATGAACTGCCTGGAATGTGCTCAGGAAGGGCAGGTCAGCCTTTGGCCATCCCTTCTGCAGGAGGTGGAAAGATGAAACATGGATCCACTTGCCCCTCAAGAGGCACGTGGCTCTGTAGCCACCTCTACAGAAAGAAAACCTTCTGGAGCACAGAAGTGGGTTTGGGTGGCCTTGTTTTACAGAGCTCTGGAGCACACCTGGCCCCTCTGGAGCACACCTGACACCTCTGGAGCACACCTGGCCACCTTCTGCTGGAGCACTTCAGACCACTCCCATGTCCTCAAGGCTGCCTTAGGAAGGCAGACACACTTTGTCCAACCAAGGGAGTTCCCTCATGTAGCATCAGAAAGAGAAGGCTCCCATGTCCAGAGGAAAAGGACCAAAATCCAGCTGCTAGCTCTGGGCTTAGGCTCAGAGTAAACATCTGGCAGGTGTCAGGACCTTTAGCTGCATTGATATTCTTCCCCTCAGCAGTTCCTGCATGACAAGCCAGGTCTGCAGGACAAGCTCTATCTAATAAAGCCTGTTTCATACACAGCCAGTGCTGCCTCCTTCCAAAAGGGGTGGGGGGAGTGTGAATCTTTACTGCTGCAGCTTCAAATGTTGCAACCAAGCAAACCCCTGGGTAGGTGAAGGTCAGATATGACCTTGACTTCAGTGCTGGGGGCCAGGGTGGTGTCACATTCCCTAGGGTGCTTGTCTTCCCTTGGACAGGGGCAAAATGCTGTCACAGGGTCCAGTCTGCCATCTGGGCTCTTCTCTGCCATCTGGATTTTGGATGGAAAGGTTAGTCTTGATGAAGTGCCTTTTCCCAGGTCCTCTAGTGATCCCTGGGGAGCTGCCACCAGCCCTTGGTGACAGTACCAGGGGGGATGAAGTGCAGTGGCCTCCATCCCACCAACCCAACGTGTGTTACTGGGATCTTGGCTCAGTCCTGTCCACCTTCCACCTCCTCTTGACACCAGTTTCAGCTCTTCAAGCCTGCAGGGACCAGCCACACAGAGGAGCATTAGTACAGAACCAGAGGGACCTTTAGAGTCACCAGGCCAAGGCAGCAAGCTCTGCAGATGGTTTGCCAGAGATAAAGGGCAGGAAAAACCCACAGCATCTGGGCTAGATTAAGCAACCATGTGGTTGCTGATAAATCTCCCAAATCCTAATCCAATACAGGAGGATGAATAAACCGAATTTGCAGCACCAGACCAAAAAAAAAAACAAACCAAGTGAGCAGCTTCCAAGAGCTGTTTCAGCACAACTGCTGTCCTGCCAAGCAAATGCCAAGGAAATGCAGGATCTGGCAAGAAATGAACTCCTTTACACACAGGTTGCTGTAAAACACTGCCTAGAAACAGGTCCCAGATATTCCCCTTGAGCTGCAGCCCCCTGGATCTTGTGCAGCAAAAGCCCAGCCAGGTTGACAACCCCTTATGCCAGCAGGAAATCCTGACCTCTCCACTCCCACAACAGCAGCCAAGGAGCTTTGACCAGCTTGTTAGCTGAGCAAAAGCAAGTAGGGAAGCTGTGCTGCCTCATCCCTGCTGTGCTGCTGAGGCCAAAGGGTTTTGCAGCACCCCTGAAGCCCCCTCTGCCCTGGTTACAGCCCAACCAGCCTGTCTGCTGCCCAGGCCCTGCACCCCAACATTGCAACCACTCTCCTGTCCAGCACAGCTTCCTCAGAGCCAAATCCCACTAATCAACTTAGAATCATCAAGGTTGGAAGGGACCTTAAAAGATCATCCAGATCCAACCCCCCTGCCATGAGCAGGGAACCCACCACTAGACCAGGTTGCACAAAACCTCCTCCAACCTGGCCTTGAAAACCTCCAGGGATGGGGCATCAACAACCTCCCTGGGCAACCTGGGCCAGGCTCTCACCACCCTCACACCAAACAATTCTCTCCTCATGTCCAACCTCAATCTCCCTCTTCCAGTTTTAATCCCTTCCCCCTTGTCCTCTCCCTCCCTGCCCTTGTCCCAAGTCCCTCCCCAGCTTTCCTGGAGCCCCTTCAGGCACTGGAAGGTGCTCTAAGGTCTCCCTGGAGCCTTCTCTTCTCCAGGCTGAACACCCCAACTCTCCCAGCCTGGCTCCAGAGCAGAGCTGCTCCAGCCCTCCCAGCATCTCTGTGGCCTCCTCTGGACCCTCTCCAACAGGTCTAGATCTTTCTTGTGCTGAGGGCACCAGAACTCTATGCAAACTGTACTTCCCCCTGAGCTACTCCTGGCTCCAAACAGCTCTGTCCTTTTCCTTTTTGCCCCTAACAATTCTCCCTCTCTGACCTCAAGCCAGAAGAGCAGCTGGGGTGCTTTCAGGCAGTGTGGCTTAAAACACACTGGAAAACTTGGGATGGGTGGAACCAACTTGGAAAGGCATCAACTGGGCAGGTAGGATGGAAGTGGAGAGAAAAAGCACAGGGGCACGTGCTGCATGTCATGACTTTAATGTGTAACTACAGGATGCATACATACAAGAAGTGGGAGAACTAAAGCCCAAGAACTAGAAAGGCTACAAAATACAACACATGGACCAATACTTTACAAAACATTCAAAATCCTTACAAAATGGGCTGTATTGGTCCTTTGGGTTTTATGGTTTTGTGGGGTTTTTTTCCTTTTGGGGTTTGTTTGTGGTTTGTTTTTGTTTTGTTTTTTGTTTTTTTTGCTGTTTTGTTTTGGTTTTTTTTAACAAACTTATACTGTGTGGTCACAGGGTGGGAGGTGGGAAAAGGTTTAGATTTAACCCCCTCCCCATCCCCTTCCAAAATTTACAAGTGTAAAAAAAAAAAAAAAATAAAAGAAAAAAGAAAAAAGGTATAGGCCTGGTCTCTGGTTTCTTTACTAAAAACAGCTGCCCCTGTCCCCAAGGGCCTGAGGTGTGTTTTCTCCACCAGAAAGGCATCATCCTCTGCCTGCCACTCCACTTGCTGTCAGCATTTGATGAGGGTGGGTGGGGGGGAAAAGCAACCTTAACCCCTCCCTCACCCCTTCCCCTGCTCCAGAGTATTCCCATATATTCCAAACACAGCCACCTTTTTTTTTTTCCCTCTTGTAAAACAACTTAGTGATTTCAAGGTCCCCCATCCACATAAAGAAAAATAACTTACATAATATTATGAACTGGCTTTTCAATATTCTTTGGGAGTCTGGGAATGTCAGGACAAGGAGGTTTGCCCCAGACAAGTGCTTGGCATCAGCAGCTGCCCCTTTATTACAAGCTGGACAGGCACCAGTTCCCCACCTGCCTGTTTACACAATTTGCACAAACCCAAAAGTCCAGACAAACGTTTCTGTTCCTTGTATTTACACTAGTTCAAAATGATATTCACAGCATCTTCTGAATTTTGGCCAAAAGTCAACAATTGGTTGCAAACTTTGGAACGTGCCCACAATAAAAGACTTTCAACCCAGGGTCTTGTTGTGTCTACCCAATGGAGCAGGGCTGGGAAGGTCAGGAGGAGCCTTACGGAGTCTTCTGTCACTTGGTGGGATGGGGACCTCCAGGCTGGCACGTTTTCCAACACAAGATGCAGCTCATCTAACTGGCACCAGTCCCTTCCATGACTTGCTGGGCCTGCTTCTGCCCCATGCAGCACTGTGCAACTGACTGGAACAACCTGGACACGGGAGGAGAGCAGAGTGAGGTGAGTTGATGGCAACAAACTGTGCTTCCAAAAACTCCGGGTGCCATCTCAGCACCTGCTTCAGGTAGTGATTTTTGTGTCTTGGGTTATACTCACTTCTCAATCTCTGGAGCACAATGAACAAACTCATGGTTCCAGAACTTAAAGGCTGGATTTTTTATCAGCTCAATGAAAGTAATGAGGAGACCCCAGGGATGAGGCCTATTTACAATCAGTCGTTCCAAGAGAACCCTGAAATCCAAAAGCAAAAACAGAGCTTGAAGAGCTGAAATAGACAGAGAAATGAACAGCTGAGGTGCTGGCAAGTGAAATGCCCTCCCCTCTCACCTGGTGATCTGCTCCTGGATGGCCTCAGTGTTGGCCTCAGCAAAGAGGTACAGCATGGTGCAGCTGAAGTAGTGGGTGTGGCTGTTGGGGTAGCGCAGCTGGTTGGCGATGGCGTTCAGGAACAGGTACCGACCTGCAGGGGGAACAGGCAGAACAGGGTGTTCCTCAGAAAGGAATCAAGCAACAACCAGCTGCAGGTCGAGGGAGGTCATCCTGGTCCTCTACTCTGCCCTGGTAAGGCTGTGTCTGGAGTATTGTGTCCAATGTTGGGATCCCTGGGTCAAGAAGGACAGGGAAGTGCTGGAGAGGGGACAGCAAAGGGCTGCAAAGATGATGAGGGGATTAGAACATCTCTTTGATGAGGAAAGGCTGAGGGACTTGGGTCTGTTTAGCCTGGAGAGCACTGAGGGGCATCTTATCAGTGCTAATCACACAATCACAGAATCCCAGGGGTGGGAAGGGACCTGGGAAGCTCCCCCAGTCCAACCCCCCTGCCAGAGCAGGGGCACCCAGAGCACATCACACAGGAACATGCCCAGGGGGGTTGGAATGTCTCCAGAGAAGGAGACTCCACAGCCTCTCTGGGCAGCCTGGCCCAGGGCTCTGTCACTCTCTTCCAGTGCTCTGCCACTCTCTAATCAATACTTAAAGGGTGGGTGTCAGGCCCACCAACCTCAACACAGAAACAACCACCTAAACATAAGGGAGAACTTCATTCCTGTGAGGGTGACAGAGCCCTGGGACAGGCTGCCCAGAGAGGTGGTGGAGTCTCCTTCTCTGGAGACATTCCAAACCCACCCAGAAGCCATCCCATGCAAACTGCTCTGGGTGACTCTACTCTGGCAGAGGGGTTGAACTAGATGATCTCCAGAGGTCCCTTCCAACCCCCATCACTCTGCTGCTGCTCAAGGTTAAGGTTTGTGAACCTGCCTTGTGAAGGTGCAGGAGAAAGGTATGAAAAAGCCTCATCAACCCAAGCTGATGGGGCAGTAAGAACTGAAGTCCTCTTCATTAAACCTCTCATTCCCTCAAATACCTCATTTTGTTTTAATGCTGCTCCTGGATTCAGAGTTTAACACTCTAATGCAGCTCTGAAGGCACCAGCAGCCACACAAAATGCTCTTCTGTCCCTCTCAGAGCTCACACAAACCTCACTGAAATTCAACATCACACGGACTCCACGTGTTTCCAGCTCACCTTCAGTGTCCAGGTCCACTGCCAAGTTCTGGAAGATGTCCATGTGAGCTGAGTGGGTAATGGTGCTCATGGAGGGTGTGCTGCCTTTGTTGTGGATGTGGGCAATAGCTTGAGTACCCACGTAGAGCACCAGAGCATTGATCAGCTGGATGTTGTAGCGGTTGCCAGGCTCGTTGGAGACCTAAGAGCAAGGATACAAAGAGCATGAACATTCCATCTTCATTAAGCCATGGAAGGTACAGCATGTACAGCAGCATCTTCTGAATTATGCAGACAACAAACACACTAAAGCATCCACAGATTCAAGTTGGCATTTACCCTTTTGTAACAGAGCAGCTACATATGTATTTATAGATTCAAAAGCAAAGTGCTGACAGACCCAACAGGCTGGTTTTGTACTCCCTGCCACAGAGAAACAATAAAAAAAATCAGGTCCAGGCAATCTGAATTCACCAGCAGTGCCCAGGGCTGGCTGAAACACTACCTGGGTGAGTGCCAGTGTGCTGAGAGAGACCAGCTTCAGCTCTGGGGAGGTTTAGACTGGAGATCAGAAGAAACTTCTTCCCTGAAAGGGTCATTAAACCCTGGCCCAGGCTGCCCAGGGAGGTGGTTGAATCTCCATCCCTGGAGGGGTTTTAAAAGCTGTGAAGATGTGGTGCTGAGGGACATGGGTTAAGCACTGGGCTTGGTAGAGTTGAGTTAATGTTTGGTAGAGTTGGGTTAATGGCTGGTTAATGATCTTAGAGGTCTTTTGTAACCAGAAGGATCCTGTGACCCTGTGTGCCAAGCTGGCTGTTTTAAGCCAAGCCATGTGATGCATGGAATGTTGTTGGCTAACAAACCTGAACCGGGGTTTAGCTAGTTTGCCTTTTTTTTTTTAACCTCCAAATATTACCATGCAGATCCATGGATTTCTCTAACAATGAATCCATTTGGAGTCAAGGTTTAATCGGATTCTAAAGAAAAACAATCACAACCAAGTTGAATGAAACCCCTTGACTCTCAGAGAGTAAACAGCACTGGAGCCACATGGTGGAAGCCACAAGACTCTTCACCACCCACTGGCTCAGGACAAAAAATGCAATCTTGATGCAATCACCTCTGACCACATTCTTCACTCAAGATTTGCAAGTCTGTGCACTGCAGACATGCAGGCAGAAGAGCCAAAGTTTGAGATCACCTTCCATTTTCACTACAGACATGTGGCAGCTCATGTAGATAAAACCAGCAGTTCTTGAATTACATAATTTTAGGGTCCTTAAGTTAAAATTCACAGCATCACAGACTGGCTTGGGTTGGAAGGGACCTTCAAGATCATCCAGATCCAACCCCCTGGATGGGCAGGGACACCTCCCACCAGCCCAGGCTGCTCCAAGCCCCTGCCAACCTGCCCTTCAACACTGCCAGGGATGGGGCAGCCACAGCTTCCCTGGGCAACCTGGGCCAGGCTCTCACCACCCTCACACCAAACAATTTCCTCCTCATGTCTCACCTCCATCTCCCTCTTCCAGTTTTAATCCCTTCCCCCTTGTCCTCTCCCTCCCTGCCCTTGTCCCAAGTCCCTCCCCAGCTTTCCCAGAGCCCTCTTTCTTCAAATCCCACCTGGCTGAACCTCCTTAACACACACTTCAACACCCTGCTTGGGCGCAGTAGAATTCTACAGAAAAACATGTATTTTCACAGGTTTTTCTACTGCCTGTCACACATGCCTGCTACACACCAACATTTCTGTAAGGAAGGGGGGGTTGACTCAGCCAGGGGGATCATTTGTCTCACTCTGTTTCACTCCAGCCTCCTCAGAAAGCAGCCACTCACCTGTAGGTTGCTGCGCAAGTCAGAGAGAAAGGTGACGGGGGAGCGGGTTTTGAGATAGGAATCCAGGTCCTTCTTGAACTGAGGTGGCATCACCCCAGTGAAATTCGTGAGGATTCGTGGAGCAATATTGATCTCACTCAACATGTCCACCTGTGGAGAGAAAACCCAGTCAGCTAAAGCAGGGATCTCCCAAGGAACCAAGTGCAAGAGCCCACCCGTAAGAGATGTCACATGGACTTCTCGCTGTTGATCACTTCTTCAAAATGAAAGACCAGATTTCTGCAGCTTGCAGGAGAAATTTAGTCTCTAATGTTGAAGCTTATTAGTCTGCCTCAAAGAGCTGAGAGTAGAGGAGAAAAGAATTAAAGGGTGAAGGCTCTGGGGAATTCAGTAACTGCCTTTGAAGTCTCCCTAACTTCACTCAGGACAGTCTGGTAATTTAAAGAAGTACAAACATCCACCCAAGCCAAGAGGAGCCTCCTCAGTCTCAAGTTCTGACTGAACAAGTACTGCAGCTTCCCTCCCATCATCCTGCACAGCTCAGGCAAGGAAGATGAACAGGACAATGCTTCAGGAGTGTGAGAAAGCTTGCTTCCAATCATCCCATCATCAGGAGACTGGCATATACCCAAAGATTCCACCACGTTAACACTCCTCAAAGTCTCTCCCCATTATGCAAGACGCTTGTTTCAGGATGGGGCTTTATCCCCTTATTTTCAAGATGAGGTATCCCTGTTTCTCATCAAAAAGCACTGACAATTACAAAGAGCTTGGACACCAGCTCCTCAACTGTTAGTTAAATGAACCCCAGTCCCCAAACACCCTGCAGAGGAGAAACGAAACAATTCAGAACAAGCTGAACAAAACCAAGACGAGGACTTTTCAAACAGCAAAACCACAAAGACTACTTAAGTAGCCTGTTTTTTTTGGTGACAAGTGACAGCAAAATGATCAAGAAACCCTTGCTGCAACACTGTGTGCCAGTCACATCTAGGGACATCATCAAGTCTCTCCCTTTGGAATCAGAGCTCTTTGGTTTTCCATGTAAAAGCAGGGTTCTGGATGCAGGTCTATGGTAACATAAGGCTGTCAGATTGAACCTGCCCAGGCCTTGCAAGCAAGCTCAGGATCTACAGGTCCCTCCAACTGCAGCAAGTGTCACACAGGACAAGGATTGTGTCCCATTCCCTGTGGAAACTGCCAAACACTGAGTATTACCAATACAACTGAAACCCACCTGCTTAAAAAAATGCACTTCTGTTGGCAGCTGCTGTCATGTTTTGAATTACCTGTTAACTTCTGATTTGTTGCATTAACTCAAGCATCAGTTAAAACTTCTTCCCAAAATTCCAGTCACTGCCAAAAAACTGGATGAAGACTATTTGGAGCATTAAAGCTTCCTGTGATCAAACTGATAAAATTCAGTCCTACCTTTAAATTGGGGGTGAAAGGGTCTGGAAGCCTCATGTTCCGTGGGAAGGCACTCAGGATGAGATTCCTTAGCTGGATACAGTTGGGTGGGATCACATCACAGAACCCATAGTGGTAGTCACACAGGAATTCTGGGAAGTCATGCAGCAGGACCAGCAACACACGCAGAGTGCCCTGGGAAAGAAGATATCATATAAAAGAGAGAAGGGTTGAAACTGCTCCAGAACTTGCAGAGCCACCTTTCTGTGTCATGTGGTTAATAATTAACTGGAAGAAATTCAACTGGCAAGGTGGCCTCTTTCTGTCCCACACCAGATTGGCAATTAACTCTGAAGATCCATATTATAAAAGAGCAGTAAATCCTATTTTGCTACCAGGACATTTTTAATTTCAGGCAACTTTGGTAGCATCCATAAGCTGACAATTTTTCTTTACCTTGTAAAGAATTTGCATAGGTTTGGTGAGTTCCACATTTCGAAGGAAAGGAGCCAGGTACTTGAAAAGATCAATCAGTAACTGGGCATACATAGGCCAACCCTGTCAAGACAAAAACAGCAGGTGGAAAAGGTGCAATGAAGAGCAGTCATCTTCATTTCAAAACTGTCATTAAGATTGGTCTTCACAGAAATCTGGATTAAAGTTCTGTCCTACTGCTAAGCTGGAGCAGCCAGGGCAGCACAGCTCATCCCAAGGGATGATCCCAAGCTGCCCCTCCTGTGCTGTGGGTGCTTCCAGAACACTCAACATGCCACCTGGAGTTGAGAGGTCTAGAGTCCAGCTGTTGATTACTGTTGTTGATTACATTCAATTCACCCTGTATTCCACCTCCTCCAGCTTTTAACATGTTGATTACATTCAATTCACCCTGTATTCCACAGTTTTATTGACACAGAGACTCCCCTCCATGCAGTTAGGTGACTGTGAATATGGCAGACAACAACAGAACAGCCATGCTACTAGTGCACTTGGAGAGAGGTGAAACAGCACCACACCAGGTAAGCATCCATGTGAGCTTTTTTAATTCAGAAGAGATAAACTGCAGCCACACCTTCTGCTGTGGTGTATGTGCCAGCATTCTTGCAATAAATATCCGATGGGAGATCAGTTCCAGCCAGGCATAAACAAAACCTGGAGCTTTTGTAGGCCTCAGGATGTGAAATGTGTTACTGAAAGAAAAGTTAGAGCAGGTTAGAAGTGCACAGCAATAAGACTGCTTTTCATAACATTGAGGGGAAAACATACACAGCCCTAAAAGCAAGGCATTTCAGCACCTGGGGCTTCACCACTTATCTTCCTTGAAACAAGCAAGTGGACAATCTACAGGAGAACTAACGATTCCAAATGTGATCCAGCCACCACAAAGGAACAGGCAGATAAGCCTTTAGATGAAACAAAAAACTCTTGATCCTACCAAGAAAGGACGAGCCTGGTGGCTCAGCTCAAACACGTACCAGAAAGCTGTCAGTGTCTGGAAGTTGATGGTCTCCAGGACGTGCTCAGGAGCATTTAATTCCAAGAGCAACATGATGAAGATGCGATGGTAGGGAAGCTGCTGGAACTCGCTCTGCCGAACGTCATGGTCTTGCAAAAGGACTCCCACCACAATTCCCAGAACCTGGAGAGGTCAAGACATGTCAGTGGTGACAGCAAGAAGGACAAATAATGCTTTATTATACCACCCAGCACTCTGTTTTGCTCTCCTTCTCCTGTGGATCAGTCACAATGACTGACCAGGCAGTGTTGGAAGATCTTAACCAACTAAGACCACCTTGCCCTAAGCCAAGTAGTGTCAAGAGTACAGACAAGGCCCTGACACAACCCAGACCCAGGAACCACCAACCTTCAAGCACACTCTGTAATGCCTCAGAATAGCAGCTGAATTCTTCATTTTAGGGCACAAAGATGAGGTTTGGGTTTGTTTGGTATGAAATCTTTAAGAACAAGAAAGCCCCTTGGCATCCTGATGCTCTACTCAACAGTTTATTGGTTCAGTGACCAACCTGTTAAAAGTTCTCATCAGATATCGATCTATAATGAGGTCCTCAGGTCTCACAGTGGCTTTCCAGTGCCTGGGGGGGCTCCAGGAAAGCTGGGGAGGGACTTGGGACATGGGCAGGGAGGGAGAGGACAAGGGGGAAGGGATTAAAACTGGAAGAGGGAGATTGAGGTGAGACATGAGGAGGAAATTGTTTGGTGTGAGGGTGGTGAGAGCCTGGCCCAGGTTGCCCAGGGAAGCTGTGGCTGCCCCATCCCTGGCAGTGTTGAAGGGCAGGTTGGATGGGGCTTGGAGCAGCCTGGGCTGGTGGGAGGTGTCCCTGCCCATGCAGGGAGTTGGAACTAGATGATCTTGAAGGTCCCTTCCAACCCAACCCACTGCTTGATTCTACACTATTTCAGCATTCAGCTCAGATCCACCAAATCACAGACCTGAAATGCAACAATGAGGAAAAAAAAAAAAAAAGAACAACTTCCCAACCTTATTGAGGAGGTTGATCTTGGTGACCGTGTTGGTGGCCTCCCCCGAGTGCTTCACCAGCAGCGCGATGAGGCGCACGAAGGCGTCCAGGTTGTGGTAGCACTTGGCTCGGATCATGGTGGGGTTGGCAGCAGGGTTGTGCTGCTGCTCAGCCTGGGCACGGTAGCTGATTTCCACACACATCTCCGTGCAAAGGCGGAAAAACCGAGTGATCAGGTCATCAGTTTTCAGGATTCCTTGCTGGTGCATCTAGCCAGGAAAAGAGGCAACCTCAGGAACTGCGACCACAGGAGGTTTTTAACAACTTCTTTCCAACAAACACAGGTTTTATAATCTGGCACAGGTGGTTTTGACCACAAGCTCTCAAGAGAGATGGGTGGCAAGTGATTGCTGCTGCTTCACCCCAAGAGAAACATTTTTGAAGGCAATTTTTCCAGGAAGGGTCCAAGGGCAGGTTGGATGGGGCTTGGAGCAACCTGATCTGGTGGGAGGTGTCCCTGCCCATGCAGATCCTGATGGTCTTTAAGGTCCCTTCCAACCCAAGCCACTCTGGGACTCTGTGATTCTCTGAACTTGAGGGTGGCAACACAATTTTATCAAAGACATTTACTCCCAAATCAGCCTTTTTGATCCTAGTTCTTTTCAACCACCAGCAGAGCTGACAAGCCTGTTCCATCATCTATTCTGCCACCAACACCCCAGTCTGTCAGGCCTCAGGAGCCCACAAGGGGTGTAAAAGCTCTGAGAAGCACAAACATCAGCTACTAACTGAGGCACCATCACTACTCCTGCAGCAACATCCTGTAGAAAGAAGCTGCACTAGAGAGTGACATTTCTTTACAGGAACATTACACACAGAGAAATCTTGGGTGGGTATTTTTGGTTTGCACTGTGGGTTGTTTTTAATAACATATATATTAAAAAAAAGAGATCTCCTTTTATTTGTTGCCCACAATATAAAAACCATCAAAATGAAACAAATAATCAGGAAGCCTCTGGGTTCTCAATAAAGCATCTTAATTCTAAACTCTTACTGCACACACATGAAGCTAAATAAACAGCATAATCATCAACTCCTGGAGGAGTTTCTGAAGAAACTCCCTTTTTTTTAGGAGTTCATGTATCTGCCTTCAAAGTTCTCTTTCATTAGTTCTAAAGACTAGTGGGAAGGAAGCAACATTTAATTTAAGCAGCCAAAATTATGGCCACTTCAGTAATAAAACCTTGTTTAATGCAATTATTACAAAACACTCCTTTAAAACCCAGAGTTAAAGCCTGTAAGGAAAAAAAATAATTATATATAAACACTGCACTTCCATATGTTTCAACTGCTGATTCAAATCTGATCAAATATGAACAAGAGATAAGCAAACAAGTGTGATGAATGAGTGTAGCAGGACAAAACTGCACTCAGTATTAGGAGTATACTGCACTGAAGGGTGTTTTGGAGGCGTATTTGAAGGTATAAAAAAGAGTGAGGTCACACAAAGAGATAAAACTTGTTTTTAAAAAGGTGGGTTTAACACAAGACCCATTAAAAACATTCAAGAGAGATTCCAGGAGTCAGCCCAGCAGAAAGTTGGCTCCAAAAGCTAGTACATGAGGACACTGAAGTCCCATGAAAAATCACTGCTTCAGGCAAGATCTCTGGGCAGACTCTGTAGCTTGAACTTCTTTTCCTGAGTAGCTGCAAGATCTGTAGCATTTCTGTGGTCTTTTCATTTAAAGAGGGCACAATGAGAACAGATGAAGTCAAGGGCTTCCCTTGCAGCTGCAGTCAAGGAGCTGCCTGAACACAGTTTTAGGAAGGAGGAGTTAGTTGGTCACCACACATGCTGGGCTGCTGAGAACATCTCCCTTCTCAGCCCCACCTGGAAGGCAGAGGTGCACTGCTCAGCACACCTGAGGAGGTGCACAGGAGTGAAATGCTGAAGCTTGTTTTAAATTCAGGCACCTCTTTAGCTACAGAACTTTCAGATTTTTCCTCACTCTCATGATTTCAGTTAGAAAAAGGGTTTCCTTGTTCATGTGGTCTGAAACAATTCACCTGCATCTTTAGGTACTAGAAACTCCTTTCTGTGGGTTGTCAAGAGTTACCCATGAGGAGCAACATTAGTCAAGCTTCATGGAGTGTGCCAGAACTACAACCAGCAGCTCTCCCAGCTGAAGTTCTTTTCCCACCAGACTTATCCCAAAACTCCTGGCCTGAAGCCACAGCTTCTTGCTAGTGTCTGAAGAACATGGTTTGGTGAAGGGGAGGGACTTCTACAGAGTTCACCAGCAAAACCAACATGTTGATAGTCAACTGCCATGCACCTGGAAGTTTCAAAAGGATGCCAAGCATGGGTTATAACACTGCTTTATAAATGGAGGGCATCACACCCTACTTATGTTGAATAAAAAGCACCTTTCTTTCCAAAAGCTCTACCTGTCCAACAAACGCAGAGAAAGCTTTGGTGCTGTCACGGCCTGCTGCAGCAGAATGGTAGAGGTTCACCCACTCCCTCAGCAGATACTCTGCCTTCTCCCTCAGCCCTGGTGGATCATCATACTCAGAGGCTTGGGAAATGCCTGAATGCATCATGAAATTGGGACCTCCATGAGCACGGTCAATCATGGCTTCGTAGTTTGATCGGACCACTTCCATCAGCTGGGGTAACCTAGTAACAGAGCAGAGCAAGAGCTGGGTTAGAAGGTCTCCTCCCCAGAAGGTGCAGGAACCAGGAACTCAAACAGAGTTGAAAGCAAGCTAATTATTTCTTATGCTCAGTCTTCATGTCTTCCCAGTCCTCACTGGAATAGCAGAAATCAGTCATGAAAGCAGATACACTTATGATGAAAGTAGGAGCACTGAAGTCATACAGGCTTTGAAGTTACTCTCCAGTCCACACAGCAGTGTGCTGCAGTAGAGCACCAGAAATAGCTTGGGAAGCCCTAACACACTCCAAGTGATGCTTAACAGCCTGGCAGGGCACTAAATTGGGCTGCAGTGGAAGTCAGGTCATGCAGCAGTCTGCCCAGAACCTCTACAGAGGAAAGGATCTTTGTTTTGGGGCCTCTCACCAACAGCAGTTGCTTCCACCTCAGTGATGAGACCTGCACATCCCACAGCAACCTCCATGAGCTGTGGCAGCATCTGCTGTCCAGTTACCTCCTGGTGGACACACAAACCATGTGAGAGTAGTGGATGTTTGCTTCATAGACTCTAAACAAACTTGTCTAAACCAGAAAGGATTGTCTAACTTGATGAATTGCTTGTGATGACCAAATTATTCTATCGACACCTGGATATTTGAGATTTAAACAGGTTCAAATGTTGCCTGAATTTGAGGTAAAGCAGGAAGTCAAGCATGTTTCTCACAGTGCCATGCTATTTTGGAGCACAGTGCACAGACTGATTTTGCTGCTCAAGCATTCAGCTGGAAGTCATGCTGCAGCTGCCTCTGTTTTGACATAAAATCAGCACAATTACATTAGAGTGACAGTTTAACCTAACACAGGACTGCAGCCCTAGGGAAAGCTGAGAGCAGTATGACTGAATAATACAAGACACTGTCTATATATGATTTAGATCATAAATGAAGAGGAGAGAAGTATGTACTGCTCAGTGTTTCAGTCTCACCCTTCTGGGGCGTTTCCTCTGGAATGAGCATTAATCCTCATGAGTGTCTCAATGGTGTGGAACAGATCTGCCTCAGTGACATGGGCCACACTCCTATCATCCACCAACAGGATCTTCACCAGCTGCATGGCAAAGGCCACAGCCATGTAGTTCAGGCCATTCTCCATTGACTGTCAACAGGAAAAAGGGAGGGAAAGTTGAACTACAAAAGCTTCAAGTGGACTGAGCACAGCTCTCCTCCTCCAGAAGAGCAGATTCCCTTTACCTGAGCCAAGTGAAGGTCATACTGCTGCATGTTCACCAGGTGGTTTCGGATGAGCAGCTCCACAGCTTCCACGTTGTACTTGTATTCATCTCTGCATTCAATCAGGCACCTGAAGAACGGGGCTGCTTTGAACAGCTGTGCTTACAACAGCACAGTTTAAGCACCAATCTAGTACTTCAGAAACTCTGCCATTTATTTGTGACCTGCTACTCAACCCCAAAATTCTCTAGGGTCATGTTTGAGTGCAGAACAGTCATCAGTCTCTGGCATTTGCTGCCCTGCACACCTGGCCCCAACAGGAGCTTCAGCTGCTTTGGTGTAAGCCTCTGTTCTGTGGACAAAGTGGCACAGCTGTCCAGCTGAAGCAGCAGTGCTCCTGCTGCAGGCATGTGGCATGTCACATATCACCTGGCCTATGACAGCATGTACAGATGTCCTCTATAAAATGAGGGCAAAACACCAACAAAACCAGGGCATCTCTAATGCTTCATTCTATGAAGGATTCTTACTAGGTCTGGGATAAAGCGGCATGATTGGATCTGGGGAAACCCTAGAGCACCTTCCAGGGCCTGAAGGGGCTCCAGGAAAGCTGGGGAGAGACTTGGGACAAGGGCAGGGAGGGAGAGGACAAGGGGGAA
>NW_009953930.1:24302-25881 GCF_000747805.2 Chaetura pelagica
CCATCCCTGGCAGTGTTGAAGGGCAGGTTGGATGGGGCTTGGAGCAACCTGGGCTGGTGGGAGGTGTCCCTGCCCATGCAGGAGGTTGGATCTAGGTGATCTTGAAGGTCCCTTCCAACCCAAACCAGTCAATGATTCTATGATCTAGTTACTTTTACCATAAAAAGCTGCTTATTATTGTCTGCCCAACTTGCAGCAATGCAAAATACTGAGTGCATAGTGATTCAGAAGAAGAGAGGAGCTCCCCCAAACCTGCACCAGTGCACTCCTGTTGTCTCATGACTGACCTAGTGATCTGTTTATTGCACCAGGGAGATCCGTAGGCCCGGCCATCCTGCAGAGCCTTCAGCACCAGCAGGTGACACTCCCGGTAGCGGAGCAGGAGGTCAGCATCTGCCCCACTAGTGGCATCCAGCAAGCCCTCTACAGCCTAGAACAGATGCAACCTGTTAGCAGAGGAAAAAACAAGTCCTCTTCCAAATCTTCTGCCAATAAGATCAGCAAGAATTGTCACCAGAAGACTCTGCAGACATGCAAACCACAGTTCAGCCACCATGTTCATCTCTTGATAAGGCTACGTGAGACCTGACCAGCTCCTATGGCACCTACACAACCACACACAGGTGTCCCACCACAAAGCCTCTGTGCCCCATCAGCTTTCTATATGCACCAAATCAAAGACTGCCTCAGTTTATGCTGCAGCTTCTAGAAGCCAATGATGCCTCCTCCTGAAACAACCTGCACGTGGCTCATCAAAACCTACATGGAGGAAAATGCTGAGGACTTGCCAGAGATCAGCTGTCAGGTTGCTCAGAGAGCTGCAGTGCTCAGATACAGCTGTGCTGGTCTATTTCAAGTGGGAGATGAGTCTTTTACAGTGGCAGCAGTTTACCTGCTTGAGTCTCAGTCAGGACTAGATCCTTTCACAGGAACAAGCACTATCAGTGAAGAACAAAGAGCCTCCCTAAAAGTTGTTTCCAGCTTTCAATCACTTCTGTTTTGCCACGGTTCTTAGATCAGACAAGCTCAGTGTCCTCCCACCACACTCACACAGATTTTTCTCCACATCTATCACTATGCTTTGCACAAGGACACAGGCACAGACACCAGCTCAGCTTGAGGAGGTCACTGCAACACCCTGGTACAACCCACTGCTTCTGGCTAGGATGGTGTGAATGTTCTTCGCAGCAGCCCATGCGGTGCTGAGCACTGGAGCTCTGCTGAAGCAGTGCTGACAACACTCCAGGGCTTTGCTGACTGCTGAACAGCAGTTGCACAGCATCCAGGCTCTTTCCTACTCTGCTTCCCCCAGGCTGGGGATGGGCAGGAGGCTGGGAAGCAGCACAGCCAGGACAGCTGACCCAATCCCACACCACATGACATCATCCTCAGCAATGGAAGGTCAGAAAGAGGAGGAGAAGGGGCCATTCATGGCTATGACGTTGGTCTCCCCAAACAAACATGACATGAGCTGAAGCTCTGCTTTCTGAGGAGTGGCCAGACACGTGTCTGCTGAAGGGAAACAGTGGTTTCTATTTTTTGTTTAGTTTGTACACACAGCTTTTGCTTTTCCTACTCA
>NW_009953930.1:26037-73253 GCF_000747805.2 Chaetura pelagica
TCCCTACTCAACTGTCACAATCAAAACAAGTCATATTGCTCTCCTATTTTCTCTCCCTGCAGGAGAGAGGGAGAGAGGAATGAACAAGCATCTGGATGGATGCTTGGCTGCTGGCCAGGGCCAGCCCACTGTGCATACTCACTGATCAGCTGCTACACAGCACAATTCCCAAGAGTGCAGCTACAAACACAGGACTACACTCAGTGCTATTCCCCTACAGTGGCAGTTCAAACGTTTTCTCAGCCTCCAAATAATCCTGAAATCAAAGCCTATTCTGGAGTGCAACAACCCTCTGCTTGCCACATCTGAACAAAACCCCAGTAAGTCCCAGGATTCTGCACCTGCTTCTTCCCACAGCAGTCTTGGGGTACCAGACCCCAAGTGAACCCCACAGCCCTCTTCCAGTTTATTTCCTGAATTTCTAAAGACAGCAGATGTTCAGTGTCACTCCCTAAGCAAGCTCCACAGGATGCATGAAGACAAGTCTCCAGCACAACAATCCACCAGCCAGAGGAGTAATACATTCCAGGTGAGTCATTAGAGGAGCTGTTCCCACTCACCTTCTGCAGCAGCCCAAGGGCAGCAATGGCATCCCGGGAATTCCGAGCCACCACCACAGCCTCCAAGAGGCTGCGCAAGGCTTGAGCTTGAGGATTCATGGCCAGGGTGTGTGGAATGGACTGCAGGTGCTGCTCCAGTTCTGTCATACACTTGTCATAGATCTGGGCTACATCATCTGTAGCCCAAGCCTGCTGCTTAAGAGAAAGTGGGAATGGGTCATTTTTGGTAAGGATTGTACTTGTGAAACTCAAATATTCCTTGGTTCTTCTGCTTCAGAAATTGTAGTGTGCAGCTTTTTGCCTTCTGCAGCACTGAGGTTAGTTCTGCTGGCATTTTAAATACACAAATTAAGCTGTGGAAATAACTAGCAAACAATTCTAGCAGCTCTGAAGACCAAGCATGCACACAAAAACCTGTCTTATCTCAAAATCCACACTTGCCATCTATGATCTTCCCAAAAGTTAACCTAAGATTTGAATAAAATGTTTCACTGCTACTAAAATTACAGTCAGAATTTGCAAATCCTGTCCTAACTTGGGTTAAAAACCCCTAAGACTGGATATAAACTTTATGTTGCCATTAGTCTGACATGAAAACTACTGCATCTTTCAACCACTCCACCCAAGGAATACAAATGCCTTGATGCCTTAGGCTTCTAGCACAGGACACAAATTCTGCATCATCTACCAAGAGGGCTTTGGTACTTCCACAGCTGATTAATTCAGAAATCTCTACCTTCATAGGCTGAGCCAAGAATCCTGTAGGCTGAGTTAAGTCATTGGTAGGCAAGAAGCCCGGGACGTTGCGTGCAAACTCTTCATAAACAGCCAGCTGCTTTGGGTCCACCCCTCCAACCTTTGCAAAGAAAAGGACAGGCATTACCCTCACTGTTCAGCAGTAACAGGTAAAATGCTCAGTGGTCTAGACACCCAGAAGCAGGATTCACTCTGCACCAAGGTCTTATCTCTCCTGCCACAACTTCTAACAGGAGAACTTGGCTCTATAACTGCAATTCATGTTGCCAGAAACAGGAATAAACCAAATCCTGGCTTCACCTGTGTTTGACTGCACAAGAGAAAAGCTCTGCTGAGAGCATATGCTAGGTCTTTAAGGGAGGAAAATATAAAGGAGATAAGACAATGAAACAGACCAGCACCTTTTGGTGAAAGGAACTGCACAGAACAAGGGTCAGGACCTTTGAGAATCCTCAAGGTATTGAGGAAAATGACATTAACACTCAATTGGGAACAACGTATTTTTATGTTCCCATTACTAACCAAGCTAACAGCTAATAGACAAGACTAACAATAGAGAGGATTGCTCAGCTGAAGCTGTGCCATCCACTTGCCACTATCAGGAGGGGGAGAAAAGCAGCATCAGGACAGAGCTCGGGGAATATCCTCACCTTTAACCGGATCTGCTCGGGCATCCGCTCAGCCTGGTAGGTCAGCACCACCGGGTCACAGTACCGACGACCCTCCTGTCGAGCATGTTTCCTGAGCTCAAATTCCTGTGGAAAACAACCCCAAACACCACGTGGAATTGCAGAACACTGGATGTGGATGAGCACAGACAATAGTTTTCATAGAGAGCAGTCCCATACTCACAGTGGCCAGCCTCTTGTCCATCTCAGGGCCTGCCTTCTCCACAGCTGTCTTCTGGATGAAGCAGCAGGCCAGTTCACAGTTATCCTGGGCTAACTGGGCTGCTGCCTGCTCCATCATGTCCCTCTGCTGTGGGGAGGCTGCCTATTGAAAACCACAATCATCAGCCAAGCCTTGAAATCTGCACCACTGCCTTCCACACAACACCAGCAAGAAAAAGGAATGCTCTTAGGAATGCACTCTTTGCATGGAATATACCAGGAGAAACTGAATTTTGAATAGCTTTAAATAAAACATGCAGGCAAGATGACAGTAAAGGCTTCAACAAGGAACAAAACAGCAGGAGGTTCTCCTTCTGCACCAAATCTCCAGGGCATAGGAATAAAGCTCTGCTTCAGTCTCCTGCACATACACAGGGAGAGCCAGCCTGACATATAGCCTAAAAGTCTCCCCACTTCCTAGGTTGTCATCAGAAGACATAAAGGTGCAAGACCAAATGCAAACAGCTTTTCTCAGAGGGTTTCCTTCTGATATATACTCTTTTTCTGCTTTAAGAGAACCCTTAGATGGACTTATTTTCCAGGGTGCAAAGCAGCAACTCCCACTGGAAATGTAATGCACATATAAAGGTCAACAGTCCAAGCTACTGGCATTTCCCTGTTCATTAAGATCTACACATTTCATTAATTCCTGAAAACCACAGTGCTTATTTCAAACCCACTTCATGCAATAAGACAGATGATCATTTTTGATGTCTTGTGGAGCACCTTCCTTCTGCAAAACAATGTTCTTATAATTACCCCTGTCTACTCCCATCCTTGTGTTTAAGATGGATGTCTAGCAATGTCTGGATCTTTCCATGATCCTTAGGTCCTTGAATCATAAAATTATAGAATCAGTTAGGTTGGAAAAGACCTTTAAAGATCATCAAGTCCAACCTTTTGTCTGTTGCTGACACTGATGACAAGCACAGCAAGTTTTCTGGGTAGCAGCTGCTGTTCTGGCCAGCAGTTCAGGACCTGTGGTGTGTTCCTTTTAGCCAAGAAGAGGAGGGTAACACTGCAGCTCCAATTTTGCTCCTGGAGAGCTGAAAACATACTTGAGAAAACCCAATAACTTAACAAGCTGTGCAGAAAAAATCTTAACTATGTATCTGGTAACAGCAGAAGTAAAATCTCTCTGAAACACACACGCTTGCTGAGACAATCTGAGACATCACCAGAAACAACCGAGTGCTCTCGCCCTCCAGCTTTTCTACCTCAAAAACCAGAAGGAAGATGCAAGCCCTCTGGGATGTGATCAAACGGGAAAGGACATCAGCACAACATAAAAAGATAGTCAGGAAGTTTGTGCACAATGCAGTAAGATCACAGGCTTGAGACTGTTTGACTTGAGTCATTTCAGCACAGGTTTCTTTTCCACTGTAACCGGTTACAGTGGAACTCCTGTCACAGGAGTCATGATACTTGTCCACTAAATTCATCTCCACACCAGTTAAGCCATGTGATTAAACAACAAGTCTACAGTGTGGACAACTGATTTGCTGCTGCTGGATGTCCCCAGACCTACAAGCTGGCAAGAAGCTTCAGAGGATACAACTCTTACCCTCAGCGCAGTAGCAAAACTAGTCTTCAAGTTGGTAGCTATGCTCATTAGCAAAGGTTCCCTGCAGGTGATCATGGCCATCCCAGCAGTCAGGTTCCTCATCATGTGGTGTGCAGCCATCCGCATCCGTGACTCCTCAGAATCCAGGGCAAAGTCCTTCCTGACTATCTGCTCACACGTAGTCATGGCAATCTTGATGGATCGATCCACCACGGGATGGACGAGCTCCTGCACCGCCCGCTCTATCGCCTGCCGCACGCACTGCTTCAGCTGGGGGTGGGCTTGGAACAGGGGGATCTGCAAGAGGAGCAGGGAAATGCAGTGGGAATCAAGTCAATCCCACCTCAACATTCTTATCTTCACAACAATTCCAAGCTTGCTGCCACAGCTTGGCTACAGTGTGGTGCTCCTGTGCACCACAGGCAGCTGTGACAGTGTCTGGTTGATGATTCTGAAACTGGGAGATCTGACCATTTTTGCAGCTAAACACAATGCAAAGGTACTTAAGGAGCACAGAAACTCCTTTTAAGCTTCAATTCCTGATAGCAACTATCCCAACTGACACTGACTGCCAGAAATAAATTGGATACTTAATTTAAATATAATGGAAATATGTATTTCGTGTAAATATAACTACTGACCACCCCTAAAGTTCTCCATTTGACTACTTGTTAGGACTCACCCTCCCCAATACTTTTGGGAAGTGATTCTCCAGTAACTTCAAGCTTAGAAAATGCTGCTCCACCAAGTGAGATGTGTGGCAATGTCAGTGGTAAGAGTTCTTTCAGGAAACCAAATCAGCTGCCAAACTTACCGTGGGGTTTAAAGTGATGTGTGGAGCCAAGCCTCCCAAAGAGTAGACGTTGATGTCATGGTAACTGTACTGGGGCTGTGGAGGAACTGTGGCTGTACAGGTGGTGTTGGTAGCTGCAGTTGTAGAAGCAGCTAGAGAACACAAGAATACTCAGATTAAACCATTACTGGAAAGCAAGAGCTTAGAATGGAAGGATAAAGTTCTCTATGAAACCAGCAAGTGAACAAGTTTGATCATGAAACAATGGATTCAAAGTCGAGCATAGGAAGCTCCACCTCAACATGAGGAAGGACTTTCCTGTGAGGGTGACAGAGCCCTGGGACAGGCTGCCCAGAGAGGTGGTGGAGTCTCCTTCTCTGGAGACCTGTCTGGATGCCTGAGTGTTCTGTCCTAATTGTGCTGGGTTTTTTTGGTCCTGCTTTGGCAGAGGGGTTGGATTTGATGATCTTTGGGGGTCCCTTCCAACCCCTGATATTCTCTAATTCTGTGAAACCTCCTAAGTTTATCAGTTTTTATTCTATTTTCCCAACGATTAGCACCAAAGCAGCTGTAGCACATGTTAACAGAGCTGTTAGCAATCACACAACTTATTTAACAGAGCTAACAGAGTTAACAGAGTTAACAGAGCTGTTAGCAATCACACAACTTAGCCCCTGATGTTTTGCTCATGGATCCATCTTGTTCACTCCCAAGGAGCAGCTACACACAGCACATGCAGAATGAACCCCCAGGATGCTCCCATTCCCTTCCCATCTCCAAACTGCACATCTACTTCTATTACAAATCTATCCAAGTGCTCCACAGATTTTTCTTCACAATAGCATCATTTGTGGTTGAGTCACCATCCCTGGATGTGTTTAACAGTCTACAGGATATATTTATAAGTCTAGATGTGGTGCTTGGGGATCCTGTTTAGCAGTGAACATGGTACACTAAGGTTAAAGGTTGGACTTGATGATCTTAAAGGCCTTTTTCAACTCAATTCTGATTCTGTAATTCTATAATCTATTTCATCTAAATTTCTGTATTGTGGTTCTGGATTCTACAGAAGATGTACTTACTAGTTGTTGTGATGGGTGGTAGCTCTTCTGGCTGCTTCACATCCTTCTTGGGAGCAGAGAGCTGCTCATCCAGATTCTTCAGGCGATCCTTATCTTTCAGGAGACTTCCAGGTTTCAGCTCATTGATGTCTAGTGCAAGATTCTTGCAGAGCACCTCAATCTCAAACTTCAGATTCAACTGCACAACAATTCTAGTTTAGGTTATGCCACAAGGAAGACACCCCAAACATTTACAGGGCCACTTGATTCCCAAGCTTCCCATTCCAACCCCACACCTTTCAGAGACTTTAATAGTGAGGATTAGACAAAACATCTCCCATGCTGACCTCACAGGAGTAGAGTTTCACCCAAGTTCTACCAAATTAAGCCATGCCAATTCTCCCCACCCTAAAGGAGAAGTGAAATTTGGTCCTTCACAACCTCCTCTTTAACTGCCATGTCATGACAACCTCATACTCAATAGGTATAGGAAAGAGAAACAGAAGTTTACTTTTAGATCATGTTCTTGATGTAGCTCAGCTAAAACATTCATAATGGCCATTGTCCATGGGTTTGGAGGCCTGAAGACCTACAAGAGAAAAAGGAGGGCAGCATTACACAAGCTTTCTGAATCATTTGGATAACTTATGACTGGAAGTTTGTGGAACATGAGCAGTCATGTGGGCATACAGCTATGGAAGGGTTTGCACAGCTGCAATCTGGGTTGAAGTTAGTATTCTGTTTGACTGGAACCAGCTGAGGAAGCTAGTTGAACATTAAACTGGAAACACAATGACTTGGTCCTTCTGAGAGATCAGTTCCATGCCAAGTGGAACTGCCAAGAGTTGATCAGGGTCATAGGGAGGCAGGGGGATTAATAAATACATAAATACAATAATGAATAGGTCCTAGAACCTCTTCAGTGGACCCTTCCAGTTCTGAAGAGAGTTCTGTTCAGGGACACCACAGGACCATTCCAAACTCCTTTAAGCCCTTACATCTCTTTTTCTCTCCATGCATTTCAATGTTTTCAACTTCATAAAAACTAATTACTTTCTGGGCTACTTATTTTGCCACCTGAGCAGGAACTGGCAGCATCAAGTCACTTACCACACTCCTGACACTGGACTCCAAGACTTTGGCAACAAATGGCACCACATAAAGCAACTCCTGCTGTCCCTTCACATAGGCTTCCAGTAGCAGTGATTTTACATCCAAATCCTGAAAAATACCATCAACAATTGAAAATGGGAAAAGGATGGAAAAAAGCAAGCACACTGGAGGAATTCCACCTACCACCTATTTCCTACAGGACATCTTGGCAAGATTTGAGTCCAGACAGTCCATGAATTTTACTGACTGCTAAGCAGCAGTTGCTTATTGCAAAAATAGTCACAGACATTTTTATAGGGGATTAATTAATTTTGGCAAATGGGAGGGACCAGCCCTCAGGATGCTGGAATAGGTGTTGAAACCCCATTGTAACCCCTTGAACAAAGTCTCATTTGCATCCCAAAAGGCCTGCCTGAGAGGATGGAGACAACTGCTGATGGCTGCATATGGCCTGTGGCCTGCAGGTCCAGCCACTGAGATAAGGACAAGGATGGATAAGGACAATGATGGAGGGGCAGAGGGGGTAGGCCTCCCCCAGCTGCTCAGTCTCTGACTCCATCCCACTTGCTCACCCTTGCAAAACAAGGAAATGAGGCCTGTAAAACAGGGGCTGCAGTGGTGGGCTTGGGCAGCCTCACTGACACCAGCTCTGCCCAAAGCTGCAGCCAGGACTGGGGGGTTTCTAATTCTCTCTCTCCAAGCTTTTCTTCTCCTGCTCTCTCTTCCTTCCTAAACTCATTCAGTCCTAACCATGATGTTTTTCTCAGGTTGTGCAGCTTAAACATACACGTGCTGTGCTCTTGTGATCCAAATGTCAGCCTTTATGATCGTGCAGCCTGAGATAATAATTGAAGTATCCCAATTCCTTCTAGAGTTTTGATTAAACCTAATTCAAATACAGGCCCTGAGGGTAATTTCACCTTCATCTGATCAAGGAGGGTTGAGCGTTTCCTCGGACTGTGACATTTTAACCCCTCTGGGCCAGGTCTGGGACACAGGTTGGATCCAGCTGCACCTGGGCTCCTCTCAGAAGGAGTTTAGAAAGCAAGGGGTCCAGTCTGAATCTCCCTGGGTTGCCCCATCTGGGTCATGACAGCAAGAACTACTAACTTTTCTGATATAAAAATATTCAGAAGTCTTAAATGACCAACTCTGGATTAGTAATTCGGACTTAGCACACCAAAAAAAAAAAAAAAAAAGAGGCACCAGGAAGGTAGTAAAATTTCCCAGCTAGTCTGTGCTACTGGATAACAGCATCCCAACTCATGGCAAACAAATCTGTGAAGGCAGAATCTTACCGTGTGCAAGATGGGCTTATTTTTAGCCAGGGTGATCATTCCCAGCCAGTGACCAAGGTTCTTTAACAAGGAGCGGTCTGAGAAGTTGGCTGCAGCTTTATCTGATGTCAGTAGCACCTAATGAAAAGAACAACAGCAACTTGAGCAACAACTGATAATCAGAAGATAATATCAGCCTCAAAAGCAAATCCAACAACTGATCTAAGATGTAAAGTTTAAGAGCTTTAAGTTCTGAGCTTCAGTCACATGACAGAGATACTAAAGAGCTGGGTTCAAAATCTGTCCTGTGATGGTATCAAAATTCCTTTCCTTTAGGAGGACCAAGAAGGGGATCACACATTTCCAGGCCTTACCATTTACTCTGTCAAGACTGTTAGGACAACTCAGTCAGTTCACAAGTTAACTTGTGAAGGCAATGCTTCCTCTCCAGGCTTCATTCCAGACCTGAAGGCAACCCTTTGCACTTCCTGAGAAACCATTTACATTTCAAGACTGGACTCCTGTCAACCCTTCTGCTGTTAGTTCTGTTCCTTAGCTTCAGAGGAGCATCAGCTGCACAGAGCAAAGCCAGCCATGCTCTGAAGAGCCAGGAGATTCTTTTGCACTACAGCGTAACCCGGGGTGGTCAGGAAGTGCCACCAACAGGTTTAAAAATAGTGCTTGCTTGTCAAACTTCTTTCACCCACTCATCTCTTCTCATCTGCTGCTTCTCCCTCCTCCCCTTCACATCCCTCTTAGCCGTCTAGTCAATTCTGGTTGTTACACCCTCACTTCCTAAACCCTCCCCTTCCTTCTTTGATCAGAACAGCAGAGGATGGTTTTCTCATCTTTATACTTTTCCCACACAAAATAACTAGACCATACACTATTTTCCCCTAGGTTATAACTTCCAAACATCACACAAATTGAAAGTCCACCCACATAACTGAATTCAAATGCAGATCTGCCCCCCCATTCAATCAGAATTAAATCTTTGGTACATTCATCACTGAAAACAGAAGTATCCAGAGGTAACCTACTAGTTGAATTGTAAGTTAACATGCAGATTTTTGAATGATAATCCATATTTGAAGATCAGCAACATAATCAACCTGAGAACAACACACTTAAATCTTTCAATCTACCTAAATATTAGAAAACTTGTGCTTCTCACCTTGATATTTCTGTAGGTTTCATTCAGAACCATTTTATTAAACTCAGGGTTCTTTAGTGTGTCAAGGAAGTTTGAGTATAAGCTGTGAAAATTGGGCTCAATACTGACTCTCTTCATCACAAGATACTGTGATACCCAGGGCATGAACTCTTCTTTCACTGTTTCCTTCAACTCTTCAACCTGTCTCCACACCAGAGGAAAAAAAACACACCACAGAAGATGTGAGAAGATGGACACAGACTTTTGGGGTCAGCTCTGATCCCACACTCAGTCAATTGCCACCAAGGTTCATTTAAAAAAAAAAACCACACAAAACAACAACAAAAGCAAAGCTTTGAAGTCAGTTTCTTGTTCTCCAAAGGATTTGATCAACTCCTAAGGAATTAATCATAAACTTGAGTGAGTTAGAAGAGTTCACCTCTCCCCCATTTCTCAGATTTTTACCAGATTAACTGCAAAATTTATCTCAGGATCTTATGGTAAAGCTGCCTGGCCACAAGAGAGACAGCAGAGGTGGCAGGAGTGCTGCAGATCTGCCAGTTCAGAAAAAAATTCCCTGAATTTCATCTTAAATACAGAACAGGCCATCAGCTTAACCCTACACTATTAAATGGTACCCAGCCCAGTTATGATGTGAACATTTGTTCCAACTTGTATTCATTTTTTTCCCCCAGAAACTTGCACTTACATTTTTCAGTGCTTTCAAGTGACTAAAACATCAGGGAGGACTACCCAGCAGTTATTTCAGGCATCTACTAGAAGTACTTCTTTGAAAACAAGCATTACTGACCTATAATGCTTTAGCACAGAGGATGTGGCTACAGGGAAACAAGGAAACTTACAGGAGAAAGCAGGATCAAGAGCTGGCTTTCACCTGCCTCTCCTTTCCCTGAAAAACTGATTCTCTAAAGAGCTTTAAGTACCATGTGTTGAAAACTATTCCTTCCAAGTGTGTTCCCCAACAATTTTTTTGCAGGTTGGAATTTCTGCAGCAACATCATCACCCACCACATTAGGACTCTGGATTTCCAGCAATAACAATAATAAATGAAGAATTTTTCCTAGTCCTCTTCCATACTTGCCTTCTGGGTCATATTTGACTGAGACAGATTATTGAAGATGAAAGCAATTTTTTCCTGGACATTCTCTGGAGGTTCCACAATTCTCTCAGTTTGGTCTGTGGCTACTAACAGGGTGTCAATGTTGGTGGTATTTATGGAAGGCTGGAGGGAAAGCAAGAAATTAAGAACAATCAATACCCAGAAGTGACATCAAAAGAAACTTGCTCTGCTCTGTCAACTGGAAAAAGACTTGAGCTTTGTCAGGTGACATCTACTGCCTCAGATTAATTTCCAGCAGCACTCCAGTGAAGCCCAGTGATTTTAGAACTCTACAGATGATTAGTACTCAGCAGAAGAATGCTACAAAAATCCTCTAGCATTCACATTCATACATAGTGGGTGTCACTGCAGTGGGACTCACTGGGTGCACACATGGACAGCCTGGAGAAAGTCACAGCTTGGCCCAGCCCCCAGGAGCACTTTGGTGCTGAGCTGAGAAGGAGAAACCCCAGAGGTTGGTTTCTGAGAAAGCAGAATGTGACCTTTGTCCCTAGAGCTGCAGGGCTGAAACCAAGGGCTGTAGCCCCTGGAATGCTGCAGTTAAGGTGGAAGGAGACAAGAGTTTCAAATGGCAAGCTTGAGTTTAAACTGAGCAATATAAACACCTCAAAACAACAGCTATCTACATGACAACCAGGTGTGGAAGACATGAACAGCTACACTACAAACTGTTCCCCACAATTTATCCACACATTTGGCTTTCATCTACTTTAATTTGAGGAGCTTCTTTTGAGAACTACAGAAAAACAATAGCAGGAAGACAGCCTTGGCCCATCAGGTACCCCAGAGTAACACATCCTCAGAGTACAGGTGGGGTGCCCCAACACTGCCTGTGGAACAGCCAACTCCATCCATCTGGATTAACTCTTGACTAGTAGCTCAGAGATGTGTTTACAAAAATGACTAAGGATCTCACAAACCCAAGGCCAGGACAAATGGGATTCAGTGTGCAGGAAATGTTCTCAAGCCCAAAGAATAATTGCAGTGCCAGCTATTTCTAGAGCCCTGTTGCAAGTCATTAACAGGAACACTGGTTCTGTAATTGTCTTGCTAATTAAAATCTCAAACACATTTCTACTTGATACCACAGTAACTCTGTAGTCTCATGAGCAAAAATGCACCCTCCCTAGGACCACTGGGTGTGTTTGAAAAGGTTACATGGTGTAGGCAAAAAAACCCATGGACCATAGTTGGAAAACTAGCAGAAGAGAAATTAAATCAGACTTCATGTCCATCTACACAATCCAGAGCAGCAACTGAGCTCCTCTGCTCCTGCAAGAAGGGCACTGCAGGGACACAACACTCACCGGCACGTCTTTCTTGAAGCTGACTCCAGTTGGTCGGGTGATTGTGATGGTTTTTGCAACAGTGGTGGTGGTTGAGGTGGTGACTATAGTGCTGACTTGGCCAGCAAGAGGAGCTTTTGCTGGGACTTGGGCCTGGGCCTGAGCCTGGGCAAGTGCAATACTTCCAGGGGTGGTGATTGAACCCTGCATCTTCACAGGAGGATCTCGGGATTGCTGTCCATATTCTATGTACTAGGACAGGGGAAACAAGCAGATACAGTTCACACACTGCAGAACTATGGGCTGAGTATCAGCATGAGCAGAATAAAGGTTTCCCAACAATCTTTAAAATATTTAACACTAAGGGAATCTACAAACTACAATTCTATACCCATATAAAGCAAATCTTGTCATTGTTTTCTTTCTTTCTTACCAGGGAGGAGCTCCAAGCTCTACCTCTGACCTCAACAGGTTGATGCCAAGTGTCAACAGACTTGACATCCTTACAATTTCACAGAGTCCTACCCAAAAACCCCATCCCTGCAGGGCTGGGGTAGCAGCACAAAAACACAAGAGGGGAAAGAACCTAACAGAAATGTGTAAGCAACAAAAATATATCCACAAAGCAGGTAAGAAGTCTCCCCCAAGGACTCCCACAACTACACAGAAAATTCTAAAGTTCACAATTAATAAGCAAAAACTGAAATAGCCAACTTTAGGATTTTTACATTCTCTAAAGTAGCTCCAAAGTAGAAAATGTGTCTTCCCCACTGAAATACATTTACCCAGAGACTGGTAACAACACAGTTATTTAAAGGATGCAGTGTGAAACCTGCTTGTGAAGCTGCTGCTGGACTTTGCAGCTTTGGGTAGATGGCTCCTCTGCCTTCATGTCAGAGCTGAACATCATTCCTTAGTTACATTATGCTCAAGCTCTGCCACTGGGATTAGCTGCTCTGTATTTCTACCAATGGAAGCACCTCTGAGGCAGACACCCTGTGATCAGCACTGCTTTTACTCCTTGGCCCACAGGGCATTTCCGCTGCTCTCATCACACCTTCAGGAATGACATTTTTCTCACCTTCATCTGGATTTTGCAGGTCTGAGTGTGAAAGTGTATCAACCCAGCTGAATGCCCTCTATTTTAGAAGACCTCCCAGTCCTTAAGGGACTGGAATAGGAACCCACAGAAGCACCTTCAAACCCCTGTGCATGGCCATGAGCCCTGGTGGGTCTCACAGTTATACCCAGGCATCTATTTCAACCTAAGCAACCCAAGCAGATTCATGGAAACAGAAGAGGTACAAAATCACCACCTTCAGCTGCCCACCCTGTGGCAAAACCTTTTAAAAAGTACTTGATATACACTGTCTGCAACTGTGACAAGTGAGACTATTTTTTTCAAAGGAAAACAGGAATTTGCTCAAAAGAATTTAAAACCATAGCAAGCCAGTGTGCTAAGAGGAACAGACTCACCTCCTGCAAATGATGTGGGAACTGTATAAAGTGACTAATAGAAGCCAAGTGCTGACAATACTGGGGATAGTCCTTCAATCTGTCAGACAAAATACACATTAGTCAGAAGCATAAGCTTCTCAGTATCACAGAGAAATCCAAATATAACACTGGAGTGTCATTCCCACCCTTGATCACAGAATCACTTCAGGACTCCTTCCAGCAGCTGTGCTACAAACAAAGCATTTTCTACAAAGCACTTTCTGTTGCAAAACCCATTTGAAATGAATTCATTTAACAGCAAAACACTGGGTTTATTCACAGCAACTCACCTGATCCTACATTTCTATACTTCTGACAGAGCACACAACTGCATGTCTTTTCCATGTTTGCAATATCATTACTGGGCAAGTAGTTTGCAGTCTGGCTCAGTGCATTTTAAAACAGCATGTCAGAATGTCCCTCATCCCAAGACAGAAGCTTCACCTATGCACCCCAATTATTGCAGCTTTACTTAGGAATACTGGACATTTACTACTTGGAGCAAAATCTTTAGGTCCTGCCTAAAATGGTTCTTAAAAGAAGGACTAAGAAGATGGTTAAGGTTCAACTCAGCCTAAAATGTTAATTCATTCCGTTCAAGTAAATCTACAACGCAATATCCACCTTTCAATGCTGCAAGCAACAGGTTTTATCACAACCCTTCCTGCTAGAGCAGCCTGCCTTGAGAGCTTCCTCTACCAGCAATCCATGCAAAGCTTTGAGAAAGAATTTTTGGAGATATTTTTTGTCCTGCTTGTGATTTCTGTGTAAAACTGAAGCCCTAGAGCTCAGTCTGTCAGTAGCAAACAGTGCAAATAGAACACCACGAGACTGCAGCTATAAAGTGTTATTACTTTCACCTCATCTCTCACAAGCTGATAACTAACTCATCACTTCCCTGGTCTATTTGTATAAACAAAGTCTAAGTAGTTTTGGCATCTCAGTTTGTCCCACATTTATAATTAATGTTTTGATTTGCTTTTAAAAGGAAAACAGGACAAGAGGACACAGGCTTGAGTGGAGCCAGGGGAAGTTTAGATCAGATATAAGAAGATTCTTCCCTGAAAGGGTCATTAAACCCAGGCCCAAGCTGCCCAGGGAGATGGTGAAATCTCCATCCTGGAGGGGTTTCAAAGCTGTGAAGATGTGGTGCTGAGGGACATGGGTTAGCTCTGGACTTGGCAGAGTTAATGGCTGGCACAGCTGGGCTATAACTGGCACAGCTGGGCTATGGCTGGACTGGATGACCTCGAAGGTCTTTTCCAACCAGAACAATTCTGTGAAGTTACCCACTTTGCTTCAGCTCAGCACCTCTCTAAAGTCACCCTGAAGTTGAGACAGAAACACTTCTAACACCTACAAGCAATCCTGTACCACACAATTAGAGCAGCTTCAAGGTTAACAAGCCATGTTCAAAGTCCTACCAAAACACACACACTCACCTATTTTTAAATCTATCTAGTGCAGCAATACCAAAATAGTACATTTTGGATGCAAAAGGCTTTCGTAAGGCTTCAAGAACATAGCGTAGGGCCAGGCCCAGTGCCATGTAAGTGACCAGTCCTTTCTCTATGATCCCACCAAAGAGGCAGGCTGTGATGTGCAGCTCCTTGTCCGGGTACTGCGGGAAGAAGCGATATTCCTCAAACAGGTTCCTCAACATGCAGTTGAACACCTCCCGTTCCCGCTTGATGTTGGAGTCCTTAAACCTCTGCAGCATTTCCAAAACCTGCAGAGAAATTGGGAAATGGTCACCAAAGTGATTTTGCTTCATGGTTCAGGCCCTTCTGCATCTTCAGGATGCACCTGAGGTAAATCATACAAGTTAAGACTGAGCAAGAACTGCCTGCAAGACACATCACTGCAAGGACCTTCACCTTCCTCCTCTGTCTCTTCACACAGAACTTGGCCCTTCTTGCTCCATTGCTTAAAAATTAGTAAAATGAGAAAATCAATGTTTGGTGTCTTCCATAATTTATCACCACACAAATATATGAAAGGGAATTTGAAGTACTTCAAAGAGCATCAGGCTGATAATTACCCTCACAGAGACTCACCAAAATAATTCTTGAAGCACAGAAGTTAGAACTTAGGACACCCTTATTTAAAAGTTGCAGCCTTTTTAGATACTTTAAAAACAAATGTATTCAAGAGGAGTGTAAGGTAGACAGACTGTGCCCACTTTAGCACTTGTTTTGAATACACACACCTCTGTTCCACACCAAACTCTTCCCACCTGGCAGCATTTTAGGGGTGTTAATTAGACATCTGAAATCTTTAGTGCACAGAAGTCAAAGCTGAATGCAAGTTTACATAACCTTAAGGCAGGATGCTTCCAATTCTCTTCATTAACAACAAAATGCAATGCTGCAAGCATCCACCACCAGCCCTTTTTATTTTCCACTAATACATGGAGGAAGAATTGTTATCAACTTCAAAGCAAGACTTTGGCAGGTGATGCAGCTGCTGCAGAAGGGAACTCACCTCATCTACAGACATGGTGGGATGTGGTGGATGGTTGTAGATCCTCTGGAAGTAGCTGTTTGCCTCATCATCAATTTCTTTGCTAAAGTGCTGGTTAGCCTCTGGCCACACCTGAGATAAGTCAGCTGTTAAAGAAGGGAAGAAGTGTCATGCAGAGACCAACTTTAGGCAGTCAGAATGTCTACTCCTCTTCCACCAATCTGTGAAGAACCTGCTAGTTCTTCTGAAAAGCAGGTCGTTTAACCTTTCTAGTAGACAGGAACTGTTCTTTAGAAATCTCTTTTCAATATATTTATGCAAAAAGAACTGAATCCTAAGACAGAATGAACCTCACCCTGTTCCATTCCTAGCACCCCCTGCACTCCAAGCTAACCTCAGCTGACACCTGAGCTAAGTGCAAACCAGCCTGGGATGAAGCATGCTACACAACACTAACATGCAGACAAACTTGCACACAAGCTTTCAGGCCAGCCACTGAGCTTCACACAAGTTCATACTGAATGCTCAAAGTCCCAAAATAGAAACCCATGGTCACTACAGCCACCTCCATCTGCAGAGACTGGTAATATGGCTTTTATGGAGGAGACAGGAGGCTGAGATAGGTAATAACGGCCATGTGGAAGGTCTAGACAATAGCCATGCTTCCTAAAGACAATGTTTCATTGCTTAAACATTTCACTGTGAGCACATTTCAGAGTGTAAATGAGTCAAGGATAATGGCTCAGTGTTAGGGACAAGATAATTCCTTCCCAAAACCACCTTCCCACCAAGTTGTGTTAGTTTTATTTCTTTCCACTGCTGCAGTCTAATTCACTGCTTCACCTATGAAGTTCTTTGCTGCAACAGGACCTCACCCAGGCAGCTGTAACCTTGCTACAAAGAAACTAGAAAACAAAAAAACTAGAAACCACCCTCTTACCAGATTTATACACTTCTCTAAAGAGCAGGACAACACTTTTGTTCAAAACTCATCACGACAAAAAAGGACACAGAAACACACTGTTCATGCAAATCCCTCACAATGCGTTTTTATATTAACAGCTTTTTTTAATCCCCACTTGGCAAGCTTTTAGTGTAGAAGTTTAGAAGCACCTTTTTTAGATTAATGGTACAATAAAAAGAGTCCCACTTCTGAGGTATCACCACCAAGTGACACAAGGCTCCCCTGAGGGAAATGCAGATAAACTGCAGAGCACAGTCACACATCACAGCCACAGACAACACTACCACTTACAAGGTTTCATCTTACTCTGCTGGAATGTAGGCTGGTTCAGTCCAGATGTGCTCAGCTTCCTTTGCACGAAGGGGTCATTGTTCACTGCAGGAAGGCCTAGAGCTCCAGTTCCTATGCCAGTCAGGCCACCCGTAGTAAGACCACCTACTGAGAAGGAAACCTGTAGTAAGACCACTTACTGAGAAGGAAATAACTGGTCATCTCCCTTGCATACTGTGAAGGGTGCACTTATCACTCCCAGGACTTGTCACTTCCAAGAATTCAGAGCTCAAGCCTCAGAGCTGGCTGACAGCTGAGGGATTTGGGGATGTTCAGCCTGGAGAAGAGGAGGCTCCAGGGAGACCTTAGAGCACCTTCCAGTGCCTGAAGGGGCTCCAGGAAAGCTGGGGAGGGACTTTGGACATGGGTTTATAGTGAGCGGACAAGGGGACATGGTCTTAAATAAGAGCAGGGTAGATTTAGATTAAACATTAGGAAGAAGCTCTTAACCATGAGGGGGGTGAAGCACTGGAACAGGTTGCCCAAAGGGGTAGTGTCACCCCATGCCTGCAGACATTCAAGGTAAGGCTTGACCAGGCTCTGAGCAACCTGATCTAGTCAAAAAGGCTGACTAGGGGGACTGGACTAGATAATCTTAAAGGTCCCTTCCAACCTCACACATTCTATGATTCTGAGGTAATATCAAGGAGTTTTATCTCAAGCAGTTCCTCACCTCTGTCCCAACCAAAAATAACACTGCTAAGATCTGTCAAAAAACACTGGACTCTCCAACTGTTACCCTATGGCAGCTCCAACACTCTGAAGTGCTGTTTCAGCAGTGACTGAAGAGCAAGGGCTGTACAGCTCCCTCCCACATGACATACAGGTGATTGTCCAGTATTCCCAACCACAACAACCATCAGTGCTTCTTGAGGCATCCAAAATGCAAACGGCTCCACCCGGGCAGCGGTACCTGGAAGCTGTGAAGAGATTCCTCCAATGCCACTGAAACCTGTCGTCTGGTTCTGGGTAGAAAGAGGGGGGAAGGCTTTTGCTGGTGACTGAGGAGTACTGAATGCAGAGCCCAGGTTTGGAGGGAAGCCTTGCATGCTCTGGGTGTGAGGAGCAGATGAGCCACCTAAGCTGAGGGTTGCCATCCCTGCCAGCGAGTCGATCTGAAGGAAGGAGGGTGACACACAGACATCCATCAGGTGCCATCAAGCTGACTTTTTGGCAGGCTTTGTGTAAAGAGGTACAAAAACACACCTAAAGAGAGTTTTTCTGCACGGTTGCTTTAAATTCTGAACTCATCCAGATCCCTCCAAAAGATAAGTTTTGTCTATTAAACGTGATTTCACTTTTCCTTCTATAATCCCACAGAACCCTATTCTACCAGATCTTTTACAGGAAGGTTGATTGTTCCATATTTTCTAGTTAAGTGTATGTTTTGACACTGGAGCAGTTAATGCTTTTGTCATTTATGACCTCAGATCTCACCCCAAGACTTAATTCACATCAAACTTACAGAGCATTTCTTGACTGTCTGAAGGACTCCATTAAACCCACTTTTCACAGCTAAATACCTGAACACAGTCTGCAACAAAAAGCATCAACACCTGGGTGATGAAAAGGAGGGAAGGCACAATACCAGCTGACAAAGCAATAAATTAAGAGCTGCTGACTAGAAACAGCAAAAAACCCCTGTTACCTACCTAAAAGGTAACATGGCTACAGAATAACATCTGCTCTGTTTGTTCACATCACTTACCTGCAGCAGGTTGCCAAGATATTTGGTATATTTCATGAGCAATTTCAAGAAAGCAACGATTTCTGAGGAAATTGCTCTCTGTATTTGGTTTACATGATCTACTGATGCTCCAGACATTCTTAAATGCTGAACTGCCACGATTTCATGTGAAAAAAATGTACTGTTTTAAAATCTCCTGTTGAATGTAAGTGCTAGAAGCAAAACCTGCCTGTGATGCATTGCTCCCAGAACTGGAAGGGATGATGAGTGGCAGAGAGTAACTTAAATGTACCTTGTTTTTAAAAGAGCAGTTCAGCTAAGAGCTGAAGAGCCCCAGTTACAAGTCCTTACATTCCAGCACTGTTGCTTGGCCTGTGAAGCTACATACAAGACACATTAGGTTCAAAGGCAGGGCTTAGTTCTCAGAAGTCTTAGTCAATTTTAGTACCTTCAAAGAAACTCTCAGTTATTCTAAATAAACCAAATCTCTGTCCCTCCTCAGTGCTCCTGTTCTGCTACATCTTGTCACTCACAGCCAGTTCTGAAGTACAGCCCTCAGGCATTACTCCACAACTCTAAGTTATCTAGACAAGCAAATGTAAAAACTAAGGGAGACAGATGATGTTTTGAGCTGAAAGAGCTCCAAGAGTGCAGCAGAACTAATGGTAAATCAGCACCACCACCTGAAAATGCAGCACGTGGCTTGTCTACCTGTACAGGAGAGATGGCATCCAAGCTGCTGGCACTGGGAGGGCGTCCTTTTGGCATGACTCCAGGTGGGGGCTGCCTGGCCTTGTTCATCACGTTACTGCAGTTGGCCACCATGGTGAGGATGGTCTCTGACAGCTCCTGAGAAACACTCCTGCAACAGATAAGCAGGACAGTGAGCCATGTAACATCCAGAAAACTAAGGCCCCTAGATGATTTGCTTTTCTTACAGAGGTTTGGGCTGTATTTCACAAAGAGGAGTTGAAAAACAAGCCCAGCACAAGCTACATTTTGGCATTTGCAAAACTCGCATTAGAGCATGTCCCAAGAAAAACTCGTGTGTTTATATATAAAAAATCTGAAGGTTCATCTAAACCTATCAATAGAATATTTCTTTGTTTTCAGTGTTCAAATACTGCTTCACTGTTACTCCAGCAAGTCATGACTTGCAGAAAGCTGGGATATGGACCTACATGGCTCCAACAGTCCTTGGAAGAGCTGACTACAACAGTCTGTCTGCTGTTGTCCACATGGGCTATAGGATTTATGGATTCATATGAATTAAAACACACGATAACTCTGATCCCTTGATTAACTCCACTCCTGAAGGCTCCTTCCTGTCCCCAGACTTAACCCTTCATCATTAGTCCTGTTCTGAATCTTGTTACACACAAAGTCTCTCCAAAAAAGGAGACACATGACTAAAGCTTGGGCTACTACACTCTTGAGGACAAAAAAAGGATGAGAGGTAGATACCACCACCTGCTTCACTGAAATTCACCTGCCTATAAACTGAAAGATATGTTTCATACATGAATATTAAACCAAAACAGAGACAGGAAGTGTATCTAATCAAGGAAATTATAATCAAAAGCCAACAGAAAACTGAGTCATTGCACAACTGAGAGCACTCAGTACCTCTTTCCCAAGTATTCCATGCCTGACTGCCAGGTTCCCAAACTGGAAGGCAAGGCAGCTCTGCTGCTGACACACCTAACCATAAAACTAACACTTTCCTTTTGGAAAATACAGCCAATTATTTCCAGCTTTCCTGAATGTTAGTTCTGCCTTTCTGGTGAGGTGAGGACAGCTACAGCAGCAGATTCCTTCTCATCATGGTGCAGCTAAACCCACACAGTTTTGTTACCCTTCTCTGGAGATTCCCCCTTTTACCTCAATTTTCACAAGCTTTGACTGCACAGCTGTTGGGATGAGAGGAAAGGGGAGAAAAAAAGAGGAACCATTCTGCAAACTAAGGCAGGAAAATGGAGAGTGGATCAGCCTTCAGCCTTGTATTCCATTACAGGCTACATACAGTTGCTCTCCCAAGCCAGTGATCCACTATGTACAAGGTCTTAAAATTTTAGTAATTTTAAGTTCTGGGTAAAAAATCTTCAGGTATATAATCTTATAATTTCCTGAAGAGAAGTAAGGGGAATCTGTAGGAAGAAGAATCTTGAAACACTAGTAAAGAGCAGAGCCAGGGACCAAAGCCAGCCAGCTCTAGAGGAACAAAACTGTCAGCTTAAGGGAAACTCAGCAGCAAGTTCACATTTTTTGCACTGCTTTTTTTTTATTTTTTTTTTATTTTTTTTTTTTACAAAGCAAGGAAAGGCTTTTTCATTCCCCTAGGTAAAGGCACCCAGAAGTCTCTTCCCTTCTTGAGGCAGGGACTGAGAAAGAATGACCATTCCCCACACTGCCATGTCAACTGTGCTGGACACAGCTGCAGGAAGAGGCACTGCTGCCCCTCAGCTCACCACATCTCCTGGAGGGGAGGACTTCCCAGTAGTTTGTAACCAGATCACATGCTTGGTCAGCCTGTGGTGCCTGCAACCACCCTGACTTCATTACACAAACACTTAGAAATAAAAAGAACACTTATTTCTTGTTGAAGTCTCCCTGCTACACGATGCCACAACTGCAGAGAAACAAGTTGTGCCAAAAATAGAAGAGTCTCAAAACACGCAGGGTCCTGGTGGCAAAGGAAGGTGTCTCTCTGGTCACAAAACATGACAAGAAAATCTGAGGTATTTCAGCTAGTGAACTACCCTCTCAGACATATTTAACATTGACTGATTTTAATCTTCTGGTCTTTACAATGCCTGCTTCCATTCTGACTGAAACCTGAGCTAATCAAAGCAATTCCTTCATGTGAGAAATCCCAGCATTTTTCTTTTTAAAGCACAAAGAGAATAACTAATGGAAAATGACTTCAAGTAGGTCACATTCTTGCATAAAAGGGAATACAAGTAGCTATAAAAAGAAACCAAAAGCTGAGAGAATTGTGCCAGTAGAGAAACTAGTGGCTTTTGGAATTAATCGAATAAATAAAACTTGGTGGCACATTAAGATTCAGAATGCAGGGACATCAGATGCAAGACAGGTCTACAGCTAACCATTAAACCTCTGAAATCTGGACACAGTAGCATGCAAAGTTATGAAGTTACCAAGTCTCAGAAGATGCACTTGGGAGTTGAAAAATAACAGCCACTTTTTCAGCCCAAGAAGTGTGCTAGACCTTGTCTTTCAGAAACAAAATTTCAACAGCATTTTGAAGCTTAATTGCACAGGTTCCAGAAGGAATCAGGAGATTCCTTTCTCCTAAAAATCTTCAAGGTGCATCACATTCCCTTCCAGTTCAAATACCTAAGGTGACAACTCTATGTTGATACTCAATTCCCAGCATCTACAGGAGAGCCATGAATCATCCTGGATACATTACAAGATGTTTTTTCCATCTTTCAAGACAACACTGGCTAGGCCAAGGGGCTCAGTGAGAGTCACAGAACAGGCAACTCTCACTCAGACATGTCAAAATTTAACACCAAAACTAGCACCACCTCCAGCTTTCAGCCTCTGGCTCATGTGACACACTGTGCTACATCTAGTTACCTATGAAGTATTGGTACAGCTAAATACCATCTTGACCTGACAGCATTAAGAAGTGACACCACAAATATTTTCCAATATTCAGTCATTTTTTCTAAATGGGAAAACAGTATTTAAAAAATTATTTGCCCAATTCCAGTTTCCCTTAGCCTTTCTGTAGTCTACTCCTTCCTCAGGCAGATAAAACAGCTCCCTAGGACCCACACCTTTTGCTCCTGGACTTTGGCTAAACCACCAGGTCTGCAAAAATCTTAATTATTTTCCATCCTTTGACTACTTTGAGACTGTCTCAAAAGAAGACAGCAGAAGTTACATATCTAGTTTCAGGCTCCATTACATTATTTATTAGAAACACCACTTGGCATTTTTCTCCTACACACAAGGACTGCATTAGCACTTTGTGCTGTGGCAGTAGCCACACACAGAGGCATCTGCTTATTGCAATCAGAAAATGCTTTACACACTCACTGTTTTCCAAGATGCTGCCCCATTCTGTAGTTACAGCCAGGATTCCTTTTTGTCTGAATTACAGCCCTGTATCTAGTCATTAACAAGCCAAGATCTGACTAACCAGCTCACCAAGACCATTATTACAAAGACAAGAACACTCTTGCAAGCTCCTGTGGTCAAGCCTACACCAGAAGTTTCTGTGCAAAATGAAACATACTACCTCTGCAACCTTATATATTCTCATTAACCCCATTCTCCATGGAAAATTCCAAACCAGCTGTGACCATGGGCCAGCAAACAAGCTGCAAACAGATTGTAGATTCAGTGTAAACAACATCACCCTTACCCAGCACAAGCCTGCAGACATGCCAACATCGTCGCCAAGGTTTCTGGAGGAAGCTGAGCACTTTTGGGCTGATCTTTTTCTGGAGCAAGGCCACCCAGGATAGATGGACATCTTCTCTTTAAGAAAGTCATACAGGCCTGGATAAAAGGCTCCTAAGGGGAAAAAAAAAAGTTATCTTAAGCTCCCAAACTGCATCCAAGTCACTATTTCAAACTTGGCAATTGCACCGTGGAAAGAATTGCACTAAGCTATTATAGTTCAGTGAAAGAGTTGAACTATCAGACCATGGACACTTTCCACAACTTTAAAGCTACTCAGAAAACTGTTAAAAGTGACTGAAGTTGGTCACTGGTAAAGGAGTGTAAAATAAAAACAAAAAGAGAAATCCTGCTTTACCCCATGCTCCCGAATTTTATCTGTGAGCCATTTGTCAAGTTTGAGGTATTCCCGTCGAGAGGCAAGTGCAGCAAGGTCAATAACAAAGGCAAATGGAGTACCATTTAGCAGCATTGACAAGGCCTGAAGAAAAAGAAATCAGAAGACTACTAGTGAAGACACAAGGACACCCTTCTTTTTCTAATCCCCACCTAGTTTTCAATAGAGGAGTCTTGCTATCACTTGCTGCTGTGCTTTTTTGTCCATAAAAAGGTTGGTGCCATCAGCTTTTCTTCATTATCACAAATAAGGAAGAGTTCTTACTTGAAATCATGAGCTTTGAAGGTCAGACCTTGTGCTGACAGTTTTAAATTCCTCTACATGACCAGCAAGTAGCTGAGAGCTCCCAAGTTGATATTGCAACAAAATGAATCACAAGAGCCTAAAATCTCCCTGCAAACACAGCCACTTGAATATACCTGCCCAGCGTGTTCACCTCTGAACACAGAGACTGGGACAACAGCTACAACAAAAGTGACTTTGGGCAGCATTTCTGGCACTTTGAGACACCCAATTGTTTTGCATCGACTTCAAGAAGCAATAAAGGACTCAAAAGAAGTCAGTTACCACTTCCAGTCTCTTTGGTGAATGTGTCAACAGCTGAAAAGCAGCAGAGTGCTTAACAAAATCCTGTTTCATCAAGTTCAACAGTGTCACCTTCACACAAATCTCTCCAAGATATTTTCTACATTCCCATTTCAGTGGTATTCAAGGTTAAAACAGGCAAAGCTCTCCCTGGATTTACAATACACTCACAGCACAGACAGCTCTTTTCTGCTGCTCCCCAAATTACTTGTCAGCTAAGCCATGACGACCAACTCTCCTGCAAACACCAAGGGAGATGTCTTGGGCTCACTAGTGGACAGGCTAGAAAGCACCTGCAGATACCACAACCCAGCTGAAGAGCACTCAAGTCACCCCAACACAGGCTGCTGCTTTGTGGTGGCTTTAAGATGAGGCACAAGCAGCAACAACTGAGTTCAGACACGCTTAAATTAATCCTTACTCAATTAGTCACATCCAAGTTCAGCATGGCCTTTGTTAAAAGATGAGCAAGCCTGTGTAGGACAGCAGAGAGAAAAGAAAGGCAGTGTTTTGTACTACTCACCTTCAAGTCTTGTGCCACATCAAGGATCCGTGAGAGTTTAGCCTGGTCATACTGCTCCCCTCTCATGTACCACTCTGCCATGGCATGCATGATCAGCTGACGGATGGAAGGAGACTGACCCTGAGGAGAACCAAACTGGGATTGTCCTTCATGACTTCAGAAAAGGGGATCCACTATGTGAACATTCAGTAGGGTATTTTATCTCTATGCAACCCTAGAAAAGGCTGAAAGGACTGGGTTTTTGCAGCCTGGAGAAGAGAAGGCTCAAGGGAGAATTTATGACCATGTCCCAGTCCATAAAGGGTGGCTGCCATGAAGATGGAGACTCCCTTTTTACATGGAAAAGACAAGGGGTGATGGGAACAAGTTAGTCCTGGGGAGATTTTGACTGAAATCCAGAAGAAAATTTTTCACCCTGAGAACAGTCAGACATGGGAATAGCCTCCCAAGGGAAGTGGTAGATTCCCATACACTGGACAGTATTAAGACTCAGCCTGACAGAGTGCTGGGCCACCTCATTTCAACTCTATGACCAGATGATCCTTGAGGTCCCTTCCAAGCTGGCATTCCAGGATTCTGTGATACTTTTATCAGTTTCAGACCTCAGCTTCTGAGTTGGGCTCTTTTTGTGCAATAATAAACTACCCAGGAGCTACAACTAAAATATGCAGAATGACTACACATGTTAAGAACATCCCATCTCCTTCTTATACCTGTATAGGTCTGATTCCTCTCAATTGTAGAGAAATTGCTTTGGGAATAGACAAATCATTTCCAAAATGTTCTGCCTGATATGCTGTTCTGAAGTGAGAACTGCAACAGCACCCCTTGACATGGCAAACATGGTATCCAGCTCTTTGCTCACTCAGTGGCAATTGAAAACTACAACACAACTCAGATTTTTATAGCTTTGCTTCAGGGTGGGAAGTGCAACATCCTCCAGCTGTGGGGTGGCACCATATCACGTGGCAGCCATGGTTCTGTGCTTCATTCTGAAGCCTGCTCTGCAGAAAAAACTGCAAATGCTGCTATTTCAGGACCTCATGTAAAAGCACATCAATCCTACTCCCTGTTCTTCAATTGAAACACTTACCAGGAAAAGCAGAGTGCTTAACAAAATCCTGTTTCATCAAGTTCAACAGTGTCACCTTCACACAAATCTCTCCAAGATATTTTCTACATTCCCATTTCAGTGGTATTCAAGGTTAAAACAGGCAAAGCTCTCCCTGGATTTACAATACACTCACAGCACAGACAGCTCTTTTCTGCTGCTCCCCAAATTACTTGTCAGCTAAGCCATGACGACCAACTCTCCTGCAAACACCAAGGGAGATGTCTTGGGCTCACTAGTGGACAGGCTAGAAAGCACCTGCAGATACCACAACCCAGCTGAAGAGCACTCAAGTCACCCCAACACAGGCTGCTGCTTTGTGGTGGCTTTAAGATGAGGCACAAGCAGCAACAACTGAGTTCAGACACGCTTAAATTAATCCTTACTCAATTAGTCACATCCAAGTTCAGCATGGCCTTTGTTAAAAGATGAGCAAGCCTGTGTAGGACAGCAGAGAGAAAAGAAAGGCAGTGTTTTGTACTACTCACCTTCAAGTCTTGTGCCACATCAAGGATCCGTGAGAGTTTAGCCTGGTCATACTGCTCCCCTCTCATGTACCACTCTGCCATGGCATGCATGATCAGCTGACGGATGGAAGGAGACTGACCCTGAGGAGAACCAAACTGGGATTGTCCTTCATGACTTCAGAAAAGGGGATCCACTATGTGAACATTCAGTAGGGTATTTTATCTCTATGCAACCCTAGAAAAGGCTGAAAGGACTGGGTTTTTGCAGCCTGGAGAAGAGAAGGCTCAAGGGAGAATTTATGACCATGTCCCAGTCCATAAAGGGTGGCTGCCACGAAGATGGAGACTCCCTTTTTACATGGAAAAGACAAGGGGTGATGGGAACAAGTTAGTCCTGGGGAGATTTTGACTGAAATCCAGAAGAAAATTTTTCACCCTGAGAACAGTCAGACATGGGAATAGCCTCCCAAGGGAAGTGGTAGATTCCCATACACTGGACAGTATTAAGACTCAGCCTGACAGAGTGCTGGGCCACCTCATTTCAACTCTATGACCAGATGATCCTTGAGGTCCCTTCCAAGCTGGCATTCCAGGATTCTGTGATACTTTTATCAGTTTCAGACCTCAGCTTCTGAGTTGGGCTCTTTTTGTGCAATAATAAACTACCCAGGAGCTACAACTAAAATATGCAGAATGACTACACATGTTAAGAACATCCCATCTCCTTCTTATACCTGTATAGGTCTGATTCCTCTCAATTGTAGAGAAATTGCTTTGGGAATAGACAAATCATTTCCAAAATGTTCTGCCTGATATGCTGTTCTGAAGTGAGAACTGCAACAGCACCCCTTGACATGGCAAACATGGTATCCAGCTCTTTGCTCACTCAGTGGCAATTGAAAACTACAACACAACTCAGATTTTTATAGCTTTGCTTCAGGGTGGGAAGTGCAACATCCTCCAGCTGTGGGGTGGCACCATATCACGTGGCAGCCATGGTTCTGTGCTTCATTCTGAAGCCTGCTCTGCAGAAAAAACTGCAAATGCTGCTATTTCAGGACCTCATGTAAAAGCACATCAATCCTACTCCCCGTTCTTCAATTGAAACACTTACCAGGAAATAACACACAACATTCATAGAACTCCAGCTAGCAAAGAGCCATAATTTTACAGTCCATGTGGACCAAGACCTCAGAGGTCAAGCTTATCATTAACTTGACCAGGGTAAGATGTTTCCTGATGCAGATTCCCTCCTAATCCCAGAGACCTCCTCTGCCCTAAGTTTCTTCTGACTCCTATTTGTTTAACTACCCATAGACACAAAGACTAAGGCAAATCCATACAAGTCTACTAGTGTCCCATTAAAAGCATGAAACTTGCCTACATCATGACTTTGTCTCCACAGGGAAGCTCTTCTTGAATAAGGACAGTCCTAAAGTTTTCAGAAGACACCCTAGACTCTTAAAATTTACAGTAGTTTCTTTATACTTACAATATCTTCCATCTTTAAGTGAGTACAATGGAGATTGTTTGGTTTAAAACTCCTCACCTCTTATTGCTTCACATTTCTACACATTATAAAACACGAGGTTGAGAGTTTGGTGGGGGGAGTTGAGATTTTGTGTTCTTTTGGTTTTCTTAAAAAACCTCAAACTTTAGTTAAAACTGAAATGTTAAAAAAAAAGTCAAAGTGAACTTTGGTCTATTTTTTCCAGGAATATTTTCTCAGTGAACATTCTTTCTTTGTTCTGACTAAATTTCCCCCAAGCAAATCAAATCACAACAGTTTGGTCCAAGAAGGGGAGGAGACAACTTGGATGACTTTGCACAAACCACTGATCATTTACCTGGTGGGTTTAAAATTACCCACTTGATAAGCAAATACAAGGATTGCTGGTCTAACTGTTCAACCCACTGAAGTTTTCAGTCCTATGAATAACCTACAGGCAGAATCGACTGAAAATACTTACCTGTCCATGCCATGCATAGTGCAAAATGATGGCAGAGTTGGGATGGTTGCCAAGGAAAATTGGCATGAGGGTGGAGATGAGCTCATGGCGCAGGGTGTGCCAGGAGGTGTTGATCTGCAGTAAGGCCAAAACCAACATGTCTGGGCAATGCTTGATAGGAAAACTGAAGAGCTGTTTAACCTGCTCATACTGTCCCACTTCTGCCAGTCGTAAGAGAGATTCAATCAAATCCAGGCTCTTCCTAACAAAAACAGACAACCCCCCCCAAAAAAAGTTAAAGCAGTTGGCTTGCAGGATCCTGGATTCTAGGAATCTGCAGCCAAAACTAAGAGCATATAAAGCAAACAACCTGATACTGTAGCTCTTATCACAGCCAATTCAGTCTACAAAAAGCATCCTTAACCATGAAAAAAAATCACTCCTTTTTATTATAAATCAATTTAAGAGCTGCTTATCCTGTCAGGGAAGAGGGAGAATGGAAAGCTGATGTCGAAAAATTTCAGCTTGAGGCAGGTTATGGGGATAATTTAGCTTGAAACACTTCCAGAAATGCAATAAACTGTAAATAATAATAAGAAATCATAATAGAAAATTATAATAACTACAACAACTGCTACTCCTGAGTCCCCACCTGTGAAACTTAAGATATCTTACTTGCTTTGTCTGCTTTACAGACAAGTTAACTATTGCCACTTTGCCCAGTTTACCCATATTCCTCATCCTTCACTTCCCTATTTTGGGCCACACAATGGAAAATGCAGCAAGTATTTCCACTCCCATCAGCTACCTCAAAAAAGGGTTGTGAAGGTCAGCTCAGAAAGCACCACTAGTCAGTTTGTGCACTCACTCAGCACAAGCTGTATATATTTACTATTTAAATCCCAGGACTTTTCACACAAATAGAGCAATTTTCTCTCATGTCATCCTGGGAAAGAGAGATGGTAAATTCCTACCTCCTCTATCCCCTCCCCTCAGCTCACACCACCTGCCTAAAGGCATCAGCAGAAACTCTGCAGACAACCAGAAGACTGCAACAAAAATCAAGAACTGGTGGACATTTTCAGATGTTCTGATGACAACTTTCACTGATCAAACGTGGAACAAGTACCACTGGCTGATCTATTGGGATGTACATTCTACACACAGTTGCAAGTACATCTGGTTGTATGAAGATAAAGCCATCTTGGACCAGACAAATCCTCTTACTCCAACTCTAGGTATGTAAAACAGGTTTACCATGTAGCAATTTCTCGATTGTCATCCTCTGGTGGTGCTTTCAGGATGTCTGTGGCAACAGTATGACAAGGGTAGTCAGCAAAACAGAAGATGTCAGGGTTTATGAGGGAATGTTGAATGAAGGAGAGCTGGAAGAAAAGACAGCAAAAATAGTTTAGCTATTTAGAGTTCCAGGTTGCTCCCACAAAAAAAGCAACAGAGATGAGCCAAGACTGACTATAAATGTGTTTTATGTAAGACTGAACCTGACACTTCTCCTCCCAGGAGATCTGAAAGGGACAGATACAGGTGACATAAAGCTGCAGCCTTTGTGTAATCAGGTAAAAGCCTCAGAGCAGTAATTCCACACAATATATCACATATCAGAACACTGCTAAAAACAAAGGTATTGTCACATGTGCCTCAAGCAACCCATCCCCTCCCAAACAACACCCTGTTCAATTAATAACTGTACTTCAGTGACATACCTGAGCCCTACAGGCCAAGTTCTCAAACACAGCTTGGCTAAAAATTCACATTATCAATTCCCATTTGCCACAAAAGACATTCAGAAACTTTCCAAGTGTTGTACAGCTACAGCAAGGTATGTTGGCAAACCCACCTGGCCCTCTGCGTGCTTCCAGGGTCTGTAGATGGCATTGACAGGAAAAACTTCCATGCCCAGCCCTCTCTGGATGCCAAACACTACAATATGCAGGCCCTTGCTGTCACGAATCTGAAATCCTGGATGGTCCAATTCATAGGTTACTACTTTGAAGTCCAGGCTTGGATTCTGCAAGCAGAAAAACAAGAGAGTAGTCAGCCTTGAACATGAGAAACTTCAGTAAGAACCCCTCTTCATCAGTATTTTATCCAGCTCAACATACTAGAAAGCAAGGCTTGTAAGAAGAACAGGATTTAGATGTGAGAACTTTTGTTCACATTTGAAACAAGTCTGGGAGGTTGTGCTTCCTGCAGCACTAGAGGCAGTAGCTGTCTATCCTTCCAAACATACAGTTCCTTTCCCAGCATGCTAACTCATTCCTTTGGTAGTCTTCATGTGCCCTCCAATACAAGGCAGAAGGGTCTGACCCACTGGCAATCAGGGTTTGCTTTTCCTTTTGAAGAACAGACACCGCAAGTACTTGCAAAGCACTGATTAGATTCAGTTACGGTGAGAACCAGAAGGATGAGGGAGCTTTGAGGAAACTACAGCCACTGGGGACCACACACCACCTCTATTCAGAGGCAGATGAGCATCAAAGACAAAGCCAGGTGTATATTCCAAGGTTCAGAAAAACAAAATAGTGAGTCCTGCACAGATTAGAGTGAAGATACAGAAAAACAGCATCACCCAGCATGAGGTAGGCAGAAAAAATGGGACTCATGTTTCACTGACGTAATTATAAAAATGGCTCCTTATAAACTGGTGAAAAAAGTTTCCTATTTCTCAAGTGTCACTGTATAAAAGAAGTACTTAGAGTTTTGGAACAAGCAGCTACAAAAATATTTTGTTTCATTTCCATCATTAAAACCTACAATGAGAAGCTTTTCCAAACAAGGTGCCTGATACACAAAACTTCCCACTGTCAGCAGCTCCAACACATGCTGGGGAATGTGGGAGAAGTATGGCATCAATCTCAAGCTGCACTCAAGTTAACCATTCAGGCAGCTTTTATTTCTCACAATTTCTCAGAATATTCTTGTTAATGAGGATAAAAAAAACACCAATCATTTAAGTGCAGGAATACAGTTATATGAATGAGATTTGAAGCCACTGAGGCTGGTAGGAGCTTGAGCAGCTTTATACTCACACTGAGACAAGTCCTTCTTTCAGAAATAAAAGACCAAAATCCTTACAAAACTTACCAGCTCTTTAAGAACATCAATCAAGACCTCCACATTCCAGGTATGGGCTTGTGCTCCATCACTTTTATCCTTCCCATCACTCCAAATCCCACTACCAGGGGCCGAAATAGACTGCAAGTGAAACACATTAGATCAAATACAAGTTAAAAATAGAGCTGTCTCAAAAGCCACCAGCTACAAAACCCTCTGCACTGTCAAGGTAAGCAGAAGTTCAGACCAGTAATGACACCACTCTTGCACTCTTCTGGGAATCTTTTATTTAGGGACGTGTTAAAGACATTTAATCAAATCCCAGACTGGCTTGGGTTGGAAGGGACCTTAAAGACCATCGAGTCTCACCCCCCTGCATGGGCAGGGACACCTCCCACCAGCCCAGGCTGCTCCAAGCCCCATCCAACCTGCCCTTCAACACTACCAGGGATGGGGCAGCCACAGCTTCCCTGGGCAACCTGGGCCAGGCTCTCACCACCCTCACACCAAACAATTTCCTCCTCATGTCTCACCTCAATCTCCCTCTTCCAGTTTTCATCCCTTCCCCCTTGTCCTGTCCCTCCCTGCCCTTGTCCCAAGTCCCTCCCCAGCTTTCCTGGAGCCCCTTCAGGCCCTGGAAGGTGCTCTAAGGTCTCCCTGGAGCCTTTTCTTCTCCAGGCTGAACACCCCAACTCTCCCAGCCTGGCTCCTGAGCAGAGCTGCTCCAGCCCTCCCATCATCTCTGTAGCCTCCTCTGGACTCTCTCCAGGAGAACAGTTAGAAGTGTTGAATAAAAAAAACAACTCTTAAATTACTACAGGCTTTCATTTTAACCCATTTTCTGCTGAATAAAAAGTAATAGAGCTAATCCCCACCCCAGCAGGCCACTCACTTGTAAAGGAATACCATCTGTCAGCCCTGAGTGAGTTCGAGCCATCATCCCCAGCACCCGGGCAACCTGGGCAGCCGTCACCTCCCGGACCCCAAACTGCATGATTATGTTCCGACATTCTTCCACACTAAAATCAACAAAACAGAGAAAACTTAACACAAAAGCAGGTTTCACTGTGGCACAATGTAAGACAGACCAATAGAAGACCTGGAAGTACAGCTGGGACAGCACAGTGTTGGGAGAAATGGATACGACCGTATATTCAAGTTGTCAAACAATTGTAAAATTCTTAAAACAAGAAAATTAGTAGATCAGACATGTTTTAAACAATCCTATGTTAACAAAGGACTTTTTCATTATCTTCCAACACCTTCATATTTCTGTTTCCTTATTTCAAGGTTTAAACAAAAAGTTAGGTTAAGATCAGTTAATTCTTTCTTCTACAACACAGAATCATTTCCTTCCCTTAGCTCATGCTGAAGAGAATCTTCCTTTAAGATTAAGGCCCTTCCAAACCAGTCACACCCCTGCAGACTCCTGTTATCACCACCAGTATTACAGCACTATTCTCAAGCCTTAAAAACTTCAGAACTGAGAGGGATTTCTGCAGAATGCAGAGATACATGAAAGGAAATTAACCTGTAATGTATTCAAATCAACACTTCCATAGTCAGCTTCTGACTGGGGTCTGACTAAGCAGGCAGAGACTGATGCAGCTGTCAAGATACTCCAGCAATTCACTCTCACAATTAGATTCTAGAGCTACAAACAACCCCAGTCACTAAGCACCATTCTGAGCAAAGCCCAGTATCCACAGAAAGCTGCTGGGAAACTCTCTTGGAGTGACACTATCACCTTCAGTTCTTCTGTCACCTATTTTAGGTGGACAATGTCACAAAATTCTAAAGACCCAGGTGGATTTAATTGCAATTTGTGCTTACCTAGCCACTTTTTTTAGTTTAAAAAAAGGGTGATGATCAAATTCTTAGCAAACTTTCACAAGGAATTTAAATACCTATATCTAGCACTTCTTACCACCACAAAACCCCACACAATTTCAGACTACACATTGTTAGAAGAAAGCAAAATATAAAGCCAGAATCCAAACAGATGACCTCATCATCCTTCATAAGCTTCTAGTTGTTTTAGTACTTTTAGTGTTTTTTACTTTTTGCCTCAAAAAACAAGCAAGAAACCCACTGCCACCCAGGAGGATGGAGAAAAATCCCATTTTCCTACAAACCTTGTACAAAAGCCATAGCCAACTTCTTGCATGAAATCTGCCAGGGAACTCTCCATCATTGTTTTAGCTATCCCTCCAGAATCAGGCAGGATCCTGTCCATTAGAATGTCCCGTTTTTCAGGGTATAAAAGTGGTGCAAGCACCACAGGGCAACGCTCCTGGGGAAAATCTGAAGGAAAAAGGAACAAAAGAAAGTTACAAAAAAAACCCACAATACCAGTCGAATGCAAGTGATTACCCAAAACCATTTGACTGCTGTGCTGGTTTCCCTGCTGCTGCAGAAATAAAGCACCATTTCTCAATCCCACCTCTCAGTTCTCTACTGGCACTTGGATAATCCTAGAGAAGGAGAATGTGGGATAAACCAGGTTCACACAAACCTGCAGCTGCCCAAAGGGTTAGCAGCTGTGCTGGTGGTAAGTTTAGAGCTAGATTATCACTAGCAGCAGTCATCCAAAAAAAGCACAGAGCAGGAAACAATACAGCAGCACAGCAAAAGCTCTCCTCCAAATCAGGAAGTATTTGAAAACAAAGAAGCTGCTACTGAACCTAAGAAGTCTAGTAAATCTAAACCAGGAACTTGGGCATGGAAAGAATATTCCTCTCTTCCTTCCAGGGAAAGAAGGTTTGAGAGAGACACAGGAAGGAGAGGATGGGTGGGAGTTTTGCTCACAGTGGAAGGCAGCAAGGACACCCCATGGTAGGACTTCCTGAACCAACACCATCTTTAAGATGACGGATAATGTCTCCACACCCTTCAGGGCCATGCAGAGTTGAGTTTCCAATTTCCCAAAGCAATGTGAGGGGAACTTGCAGAAGCTAATGCATACTTCCTTTGTTAAAGGAAGTATGAACTAGGAAGTTACACTTAAATAGAACAAATAATCTGCTCTTGGATAAAGGGTGTCTTCCTCTAGGACTGTGAGGAACAAGGAATGGGTTAAGTTAAATTAACTTAGCTTTGAATCCAAATCCTCCTTATTCTGGGGTTTACAGCAAACACTACTGTTTCAGAAAGGAAGATATTACCATACCCATAACATCCCCTGTCTCTACACAAACACCATGGCAGCCTTCAGGAAATGAACCATTTTTAATTCAAGCCCCTTACCTCCCTGTGCTCGTGCTTCCTCATAAATCTGCACCCAACAAACAACCCAGTGCTTAAAATCCACCTGTTCAAAATGGTCATGTCTGCTCCTCACACTGTAAGGGGCTCAAGTTTTTCAACTGCAGTGCACTGAGCTGCTTTAATCAAACCCACAAACACAGGTTTCAATACCCCCTACTTCATGCTTGTTTATCACAACTTTAAAAAAAAAACAACAAACACAAACGTGAGACCACATTACTGCTCAGAGAAAGAAAAGCAGTGCATGATGGCCCAGTGCCAGGACAGGGGTGTTTTTCTGTCAGTTTAGAGGTATGAAAATATACCGAGTTCTACCTCATCAAGCTCCCCACCATTTCAGGAAGTTACAAAACCCATTCTCAAGTTTGCTTCCAGGACCTCTCCTCCCCCAAAACACACTCACCTCTACGTAATGTTTTGAGGAATGCGTCGATCTGCTCCTGTCCTACCCCAAAGGCTCCCTTCTGCCCAAAAAGGAGATGGGAGAGGAGAAGGTGCAGGACCTCTATTGCAATATCTTGGAAGCCACCTTCTTGATTTCCACTGACGTCCGCGTCAATGTAAGAACGCAGAAGATCCGGGAGTTTCTGTTTGATAAACTGGGCAGCTTTGGAAAACAAGAGAGGCCAGAGTCAAAACCTGAAATTGCTTTTTAATATGAAAAAAGTTATTCTAGCTCAGCACCATCCTCTTAATCTGAGGTTGTTTAGCACAAGCCACAATTCAGTTTTAAATAGGAGTTTCAGTTTGCTTAATTATCTAACAAGTCATCAATGGAAGGGAATTCCAGTCTAGTATAGGATAAGCTCAATATCAACTGCCCCTCTCAAAATGGTGCTAAGTCTTCATCAGCACCACTGATTGCAATTACTCTCATCTACCCATCCAGAAAGACTACTGCTTAAAAGAAAAAAGGTGTCCCTGCTGCAGAACTTTCAAAGCTGCACTTACCAAAACCTCGTAGATCTGAGCTGAAAGAGTTCAGTAAAGCGAGACCGAATATCACCTACAAACAAAAACCAGCACAGTAAGGGGACATCATCCTTGCTAACCAGCTTAATAATAATAAAAGATTAAATTATTTTCAATAGAAATGGTCACCTACCTCTTGAACTTTACTTAATTTGATGACTTTACTCAATTGGGCAAATAAATGGGGTGAAGGCTTTAGACTCTGCAACAGGTAAGAAGAGTTAAAAGGAAACTGTTAAATGATTAGTCTTATTGATAAAGGTACAGACTATCTAGAGCCCATTTGCAGGTCTGCAATATTAGTAACTAGTCTGCTGTAGGCAAACACAAAACTTACATGGCTAAACAAAGCATTTTTGGAACTATTTTCAGACAGACTACAAGTTTCTTCCACATATCCCTCTTCTTCATTACTAAACCCCTCATGGCTCTCATATTGAAAGAAACAGGAGCACTGAAGGTTTGATTTGATTGTTTGCCACAAACAAGCCATAAAGTATTAATGTTAGCTTAAGCTTTCAAATTAGTGTGGAGTCATTCTGAGTGACTGAATAACTTGCTCAGATGAACAAAAAAAGTTACCACCACCTCAACCTGTGGGCAAGCTCATTTTTTTGAAGACTCCAGGATAAGCAATCTTAGCCATAAAAAAACCAAAACAAAGCCAGGGAAAACAGTAGGGAAAACCAGCTGGTTTCCTACAGACCAATTCTGGTTTCTTACAGACCAATTCAGTGCAGTTTCTGAGAGGGAGATGCCCTTCAGGAATCATACAAACCTTCTGATAGTGCAAGGGGTTGTCAATGGCGTAGGACAGCGTCGAGATAAAGTTTGGTTTTGTAATCAGCGACGCACACTCCTGGATCAGAAATTGGGTCTGAAAACAACAAGGTGACTTGAGCATTCATACTGATTTGTAGCAGAACACCAAACCTGTACTGCTCACCATATGCAGCAAAACTAAAACAAGGTGCTTAAGTCTTGAAAGTGTCTAAATTCTCATTAGCATTTGCGAGTTTCTTTCAATCAGTTTTTCTTCAGGATTAGTTTGTTCTTTTAAAACTGAGAAAGTGATCAAACATTCTCCATCATGGGTGCAATGTATCATTAGCATCCTCACACCATCTAAGAATGTCTGAAATCCTGTTTATGAGCTAAAAACCTTGTGGCAAAATGGTTTAAGGATGAAAACACTCCTGAGAACAGATACAGTCAGCACCAGAAATGCCAACTAGGGGATTTGGACAAAATTTTAAAAGACAAAAGAAGGCTTTCAAACCAGAGCACTGCATGTGGTAGAGAAAGAGCAATTGTACTGAAGCTGTTTTTCCAGATCAAGGGACTGTTAAGAGTCAGATAGCAACAACTCGCTGTCTTCTGACTTCAGCCCTGGAAAAAGGTGCCTGCAACTGAAAGGCAGCGGTGAAGTTTCCTTGAAGCTCCTACCTCCAACCTGCCTTTGTGCTTCAAACAGATCAAACCCTATAGCAGATTTGTAACAACCAAAAAGGAATCAAACAGATGTCTCAGTGCAAATTGTACCTGATGAAAATCTTTGCCACTGCTTTTACCATCGCCACTGAAATCCACGTGCGAGAATAGACAGCGTAGTAAATGCCTGTCTGCCTCGGGACCGTGCCTGTTCACAATCTGGAAAAAAAACACCCAAAACAACAACTTGGTAGCAAACAGTCATTACAGAGCAAGACCTGGATCTGGTACTGTGGGTACAGAGGTATTTCCAGTGGTTAAGTCATCTAGAGTTTTAACAAAACTGCTGAGAATGTTGCTTTGTCATTAGCCTAGAAGCCAAGTCGTTAACTCTATTTGCAGATGAAAAGCTTAAGCTGAGATAAAGGAGAATCTAGACACAAGTCGTTGACACAGCAGCCATGCATTTCATGGGTAGTAGTCTTCAAAATCTAAGGAAAAAGAGGTGTTTAGGTCACCTAGAGGATGATTTCAATGATTTCTATCACCAAAGCAGCCCAGAAACCACAGTACCACAGCTTCACTTCTCCACATTTCTTCCCCCAGTACCTAACTCCACATGACTGCAACCTTGGCACAGTGGGCACCTCTGCACCATGCCTGTGGAGCAGGAATTTAGCCCAGAAACAAGCCACCACACAGCATCTTCACTGATCTCGCAGGCAGCTTCTGTCTCCTCATCATGACTGACTCAGCCACTATTACTCCATGGTCTTGTAAGACACAAAAGGAATAATCACAGAATCATGGAATGGTTTGGCTTGGAAGGGACCTTGAAGATCATCCAGTCTCAACCCCCTGCATGGGCAGGGACACCTTCCAGCAGCCCAGGCTGCTCCAAGCCCCATCCAACCTGCCCTTCAACACTGCCAGGGATGGGGCAGCCACAGTTTACCCAGTTTCACCACCATCACACTACTTCCTGCCATCTGAAGAAAAAAAGTTCATCTCAAACTTTCTCATTAGAAAGCTGTAAAATCAAACACCATATGCTGAACACATGCAACTGAGACCTTTTACCAAGTCTTTCCCCTGTCCTTAAAGCTCCTTCAGCTGAACTCAGTGATAACAGGTGATCCACATTTGTTAGTTTGCCACAAATCTCACTCATTACTAAATCTTAACCAAGCTGTTACATTTTGCTAGCATCCCTCCACCATTTGCCTTCAGTTTAACCCCTGGCTACAGATCAGCTCATCAGCTGGTTGTCTCAAGTATCTTCAGGTTGTTTCAGTGTTTATTCATTTCTCCAAACCTCATCTAACTGGACAGCATGGTTTTACTAAAAATCATACCGGCAGAAATGTGTAGTCACAATTACCAACAGCTCGTTTCTACAGTCCAAAGAGTAACAGCAAACATCAAACACAATCTCCATCTCTTGGCAAAACGTTTGTCATTGTTTCCCCCTTTCTAGCTGCACACGTGTGGCAGCACAACGCAGCAGCTCTGCCTGCCTCCACCAAGCCCCTGCTTCATCCTCTCACAAATATCCTTGTTTGCCAGGAGCTCCTTTGTGCACAAACAGCATCGCTCCAGGCTATGTCTGCTCAGCTCTGATTGTTCTCAACTCTATCCTTCCAGGTTATCTGACACTCTGCTTCCCTTTCCCTCACAGCCTGCTTGTTCCAGTGGCTGCCAAGTTGATTTTTTTTTTCTGCTGGAAAGAAACATCTGAGTTGGATATTGCTCTGATTCTTGAGCTGTTTGTGAAGGCAGCCACCCCCCACCCAAGATGCCCAGAAGGCAGTAAAACTGACCTAACAGCAAGTACTGAAGCTCAGGCTTCAGAAAACAAGCACTCGATTTAGGTAATCCCAACTAAATAGGTAGATTTAGACGTGATAACACGACTGGCATGAAGCTGGATCAAACTCCTAAGGACCTATCCTGGTGCCATGACCAAGGGGAGCTCAAAGCAGATGGTTACAGAGGAAAACTAAAGCCAGCAACACCAGCTCTCTGCAACTGATTTAGTGCTTCCTCGTGTAACTTCACAGGGTTAACAACTTGAAAATATAACACATGGGGAGGAGAAGAGAAGGCTGGAAGTTCCCGTGCAGCATCTTTCAACTCTAACTACATGCATGTGAAAGCTTTTCCAGGAAACAGGGAAGGAGGATTGCTAGTTTTCCTGCAAAAAGAGCTGAAAGAAACCTTTGTCTTGGCAGCCTTCATGCATACTTAGGAGACAGTGTCACTGATCATAAAACATCTGTAAAGACTGACTTGTTTTTTACCATAAGGATGACAAAGCAGTGACACAGGCTGCCCAGAGAGGTTATGGAGTCTCCCTCCTTGGAGATACTCAAAGCTGTCTGGATGTATTCCTTGGCAGCCCTGTCTGCCAAGGTCCCTTCCAACTTCAACCTGTGATTCAGGATAAAAATCTGACCCACCCATCTTTGGATTTATCACACAGAGAAAACGTGTATTTTACTCAGGCAAACACAGGGTTAGATCAAAAATAACTCTGCTCTTCTAGATCCAGAAAGTTTTGCTTTTCCACAAAAGCCCTCCCCCTCTCTCCAGCCAGCCTTTCCTTACCACTGACTCAGGAAAAGGAGACCACAAAAACTCATTTCAGAGGAAGTTATTATTTTGACAAATACATAAAAGATTTAACCTTTTTTAAAGCAGTCTCAAGGCATCTCCTGTGTTAAATGACTACTGAGAGCATGCTTAAGCAGAGTTCCTCAAGATTTGCCACAGTGATGCTTGCAAGTGACATGTTTCAATGCAAGTGTCATTTTGGTCAGCTGTGACAAGAACAGCTCCAAGTGTGGTTTCCTACCTTGTATGCTTAGCTTTGGAAAAATGAATGAATTATGCTAAAAATTTACACCAAGCAGTGCCCTGTGAGACAGAGCTGGAGCATGCACATCCAGTCTCTTCAATTATTTAAGGAAAAACTGTACTACCAAACACAACAGTAAAGTAATACAAGGTAGCTTAAAAAAAAAAAAAAAAAAGGAAAAAAAGGTAAGGGATCATGGAGGTTTTAGAAATTTAGTCTTGAAATCCAAGATCTGGAACCAAAAATACACAAAACAGCCACTTCCACTGAGCAGTTTTTTGTCTCAGCACAGTGAGTTGAAGAGGCCTGCCCCAAAGGTAAGGAACAATCCCTCCCTGTTTTAGAGATCTATATTCCAGCTGAATGGCAGATCAACCTTATCTTCTCCCAAATCAAAGAAATGTTTATTGTCCTTTATGTAAGTGTTCCTGACAGATCTGCAAGTCATGCCTCAGTCACAGCCTGCTGCAAACATCATCTGGTGAAACCAACAGTGCTGGAAAGGACAGCACGATTGCAGATCAACCTCCAGTGAGTACTCAACTTCTAACAACATGGGAGCTTTAGAAAAGTCACAAGAGATTGACTCTCTTTTATGGCTTCCATAATCAATCACCCCCTCTCACCTCAAGATAAGTAATGAATGCACTTCTAAAGAATTCGGCTGTTACCAGAAACTCACTCTGCTCAAGCCCTCTGGCCTCCTAATCTGATTCAAATCACTGCAGGACTGCACTAGGGTAAGGAAAAAAAACCTAACTGGCTCAGCTGTCTGCTGGGAACTGAGCTAAACCAGTTTCTAAAACTGGCTCAGTAACATTCACTTCCTCCTAAGCACTCCTCTGCAGATAATGCTTTTCAGACCATCCTGCCAGTCAGAGTTATTTTTAAAAGGGTCAGTTAAACGAGAATTCCTGCCCAGATGTTAGATATTTGGGGTTCAATCTGCAATTACTCCACCTGTCTTCTGAAAACCCAGGGCCAAGAAAGACAGCTTGGCTTCACCACCAAGCTGTACCTCATCAGAAGAGGAACAAAACACTTCTGTTTCAGGTAAGTGAACACATTCAGATGTAAGTAACCATGTACCCACCCCACTTTCAGTGCAACAACTCTGAAGAGTTTAAAAGACCCTAGATCCAACCCCCCTGCATGGGCAGGGACACCTCCCACCAGCACAGGTTGCTCCAAGCCCCATCCAACCTGCCCTTCAACACTGCCAGGGATGGGGCAGCCACAGCTTCTCCTCGGCAACCTGGGCCAGGGTCTCACCACCCTCAGACTCCAGAATTTCCTCCTCATGTCTAATCTAAATCTCCCTCTTCCAGTTTTAATCCCTTCCCCCTTGTCCTGTTACCCAATGTCCTTGTCAAAAGTCCCTTCCCAGCTTTTCTGTAGGCCCCACTCAGATACTGGAAGGCTCCTATAAGGTCATGTTCTCTTCTCTCTCAACAAACAATGTCCTATGCAATGCCCAAAAGTTGAAAGATTTAACCTGAAGGAGTTAGAGAAGCTTTGCATACCACGCTCCAAGAGCAGCAGTTAATCCTAATGTTCCACAACAAAGTTAATACCAGTCTCAGCTCTGAGCTGCCTTATTCCATGACCCAAAAGATGAAACCAAGAGGAACACCAGAGCCTTGAGCTGCACTTATCAACCCTGCAGCAAACAGCCCACACCAACGCACACAAAACCACCGCAGGTTACAATTCAGATGGGAAGAGAAACTCCGTTCGATGCCTCCATTTTTTTCTCTCCAAAGTTTCTTCTGCAGCACCATGAGTTTACTTACATGCTGTATTTCCTGCTGGCTGGCTCGGTAGTTTTTCTTGGTTAAATTGTCCACCAGGTAGCTGATTTGAGACAAGGCCAGCGAGAGCGAGTCAAGATTCATTGCTGGTTGGGGCGGAAGCAGGCGGCCGAGCCCGGCGCAAAATCACCATTATTCCCCTTTAGTCACCTCAGAGACAGGTTAATTTTTTTTCCCCCAATTAGCCTGGATCAGCTTCTGTGTTCACTTTCTTCAGCTCTTCTTTCTCAGTTGTCTTCCTCTGTTCTGAAACATGGCACCTGAAAGAGAAGATTGCATTAGATTTCAGTTCTGCAGCAACTATGTTCAAGCTCTTGCCTTGTCAGGGAACCAGTCCATTTAAAACAAGATGTGTAGGGGTTTGAATTAAAAAAATCCGTCTCTTTCAGCTGTTGATCAGGTGCTAAAAGCAGTTAGTGGCTTCTCCATATATTTTCTACCTCCACTGGAACACTGCAGGAAAGTTATTTCCTAGAAGAATTCAGCATTCTGCCTCAGAGCTTTTTCATTCATGTTTTTGCTTACATGCTTGCTCAGCAAACAGGAAAAACAAATTTAACCAAAAAATTGATGATACAGACATGTTTGATAGCTTAACTCCCATAAACCATTTGCCAAAACTACATCCACAAGAAAGAAGAAGTACTAATAAGCTCTCACAACACAAGCTTAGTTGCTTTCACAGTCCCCCAGCACAGTATAATTTCTGCAAACAGCTCCACCTGAGGAGGAACTGCCCTTTCAGCTCGGGGAGAAAGATGAAAACAAGATGTAGAGTGAATTGGGTAGCACACAGCAACAAGCAGAGGCCAGAATCATTCAAAGCATCAACCACAAGCTCATATATACATAAAAAATAAATGCTTTTTAACCATCTCTGTGATATTTTGCCTGGCTATGTTACACTCAAGACGCGCACACAAAAACAAGCCGTGGTAAATGAGCAACACACACAAGGAGCTGCAATAAACTCAGCCTCACGTTTGGCTTGCACAGAGCAGCTTCCCAGCGAGCTGCACCAGCAGAGCCTGCCAGCTGAATCAATTGCTATGACAACACCAAACTTGGCACTGGACATCTCGTCTGTTGAAGCACAGATTGCCAAGGGGATAACATTGCATCCTGAAGCAAGTCCTGCACAACCAGCACGAGGAGCCCTCAAGGAAACCCTCAGCTGCAACACTGTGATTTATCAGAAGTGGAACCAAGCTGGAGATTTGCTGTTTGGAAGCTCCACTTGATCATAACACAAAGGTTACTAGGCTTCATGCCAAGTCTGAGGATGACTCTCAGACTCAAAACTGTTGCTTTACTGTCTTGGCTGCACAGCCAAACCCACCAGTACAGGATTTCTGCCTCCTCACTGAGATGGATGGCAAAGAGGATGTGCTACCTTGGCAGGCATCACGCTCAGGGCAAATCAGTTCAGAACCCAAGCCCTGCAGCAGTGTGGCTGGATGTGCTGGCCATCCTTCTGCAAGAATTCCCCAGGAACAGCAGGGAGGCTGGGCTGGGTACAACTAAAAATTCTTTCCTCCTCTCCCTTTACACAGAAGTTTTCACTTAGAAATACAACTTCTTTGACATCTGCCCATGCTTCAACACGTTTTCTCCCACCACCCAGGAAAGAAACTCTAGGTGAACCCCAGCAGAAGCAGCAGCAAGACTCATCTCAGAAGGACTAGCAGGTTTACATGCAACATCTGAGGGAAACTTAACTCTCCATCCTCAACAGACAGCAAAAAGCATCAGGAGCAGCAAATCCTGTCACAAGCTCATTCTGCTCTTTGGGAAAAGTTTAATACATTAAATAAGAACATGGGTAAATTGTATGGAAAGTTAAGTAACCAACTGACTTCCAGACCCTCTTTATACCACAGAAAATCCTGTGTACTCCTAGAAGCTACATCAGATCTTACCTGCAATATAAAACACCTTTACTTATTGTGAGAAAAGAATGTAAGTGGTAATATTGAAAACATTCTTCAACTGACAAAGCAGCTGTGCCATGAAAGAATTTCAGAGTATGTTTAAAACTGCAGCAACAATTAGAGAAAACTTCCAACTTGTTTTTTTGTACATCTGACAAGCTGTGATTCATTATCTTTATTTACAGCTTTAAAAGCCTACCATGAAGCAGCTCTGTAGGAAGGGGGAAAGGCACAGAAGTTATCAAGATGTCTCAGGAGCACAGTGCCTGGTTGTTTGGGTTAAAAGAACTCCATTCCTCATTTGGAATAATCCAGGAAGTGTCACTGGTGGATGCTTTCCCAGATGTTCTTACTGGCAAGGTGGGAAAAAGTTAATTTAAAAATCAAGCAACCAGGCCCTGATGCCACAGCAGTTGCACCTACAAAAGCCACCACTAGCAGCTGGCCAGGGGAACTCAGTCCCTCTCAGAGCACCAGCCTGGAGAGCTCAAGGGCCGGTTGAACTCAGAACTCAAGAACAGGACACAAACCAGAGCTCCAACTCGGGTCATTTTATGGCCAGGACTGAAGTTTCAGAGTTTGTCTTTTGGGCCCCCTGGGAAGTAAACACACATTTCTCAGGGTATTGTTCCTCGGACAGCACAACCATCACACTTAACTCCACCCAAACATCAAGCTTTTAGGTACTGAACTCTTGAGCTGGACTCAGCTGTAAATCTGAACCTCCCTGCAGTCTGCACTGACCACCCCAGCCCCTGTTCTTTTTTTCTCCCACTAAAAGCAGAGACTACCATCCCAAGATGCTTTCATCATATGGAAGCACAACGAGCTTTGCCACTTTCCAACTGTAAAAACCTGGCAGTGACACCAGAGAACTCAAGCTGGAGTAAAAATGGGATTTTCTCTTTCAAGGAAGCAGAAGAGCCAGAGCAGACACGATGGCTCAAGGACAGAACACAATAGCTGAAGGAAGCAGCTACCTAAAAATGTGCTAAAGATATGGTTTGCACTGAAAAAACCTGCCAGCTCTCACAAGCCCCAGACTTAACAGCATTTCAGAGTTGAAAATGGTGCAAGGTAACTTTCAGGAAGAGAGAAAAAAACAGAGAAATTAAGGGGGCCCTGCCCAGAAAGCAGAGGTGCACAGGTAACCTCTGGTCATTCATCACAAGGCTAAAAATCAGTTTCTGCAGCACTGATGAAGAAAGCTATGAATGCTATGCAAAGCAGCCTTTATTTTTAGATGCTTATGTTCTTAGTGGGAATGAATCTCCCTACACTGGCCTCAACAATTCAAGAAGCTTTCAGTCCATGGGCAAACCTGCCATCTTGACAGGTTCAGAGAGTTCAAGCCTCAGACAGAAAGATTTTACCCCAAAACTTCCATTTACTGATGGAATTAGCTACTTCCAATTACAGTTCCTATGATACAGTAATGGATTAAGCTACCAGACACGGGACCTGGGAGCTCTTAAAACGTTGTCATTGTATATTGTGCAGCACAGATGATTTTTTAAAGGTAGAAACAATTTAATGGACTCAGTGTTCCATCACCTCCAGAGTTTCTAAGGAAATCAACAGGCCACCAGCAAAGCATCTGGCATCTATTTCAGCAGATTTGTTCCAACAGCAGAGTCCTGCTGGGTTATTAAAACATAAAGATGAAAAAGTTTAGGTAAGAATCCCAAAAACACAAAATAGAGAAGGCCATTAGGTAACCAAAGGTTGGTTTGACAGAAAACTCTGCTAACCTGAAGCCAACCACTTGCAGTAATGAAGCCTTGCTGCTGAAGATGACAAACCTGAAGTTTTGCACAAATTGGCCACCAGCCTTACAAACAAAGTGCTTTGAAAATTATTTTAAGCTGAGCTTTGGATATTGTTTATTATTTTGTAGAGGTAAGTAACTGCTCCCCACTGGGCTTCAAGAGCTGTAAAGATTTTAGGCCAAGTGGAGGATAAAAGAGCCTGAGTGACAGAAACAGCAACACCTTCACTGATGAAGTTCTAAACTCCTGCCAAAATCATCATGTAAATCATGCTAAAAGCACCACGGCCACAGGTGTCCTTCAGAATGTGATTTCTCATCCCCTTCTCAAACCCATGGACAAACAGAACACATGGAGAGGAGCAGAACATCCCTCAGGAGAAGGGCTCCAAGGGAGGAAGGGGGTTTTGAGTTACCCCATGATTAAACTGGATTTCAAGCTATCATTTTTAAACCTACAGGGAGAAAAACCTGTCAGTGTGAGTCACTTTTAACAGGACAATAAGCTGCTGATTGAGGTGTCCTGTTCAAATGTAGGTGTTGACACACAGAAAAGCCACCTGAACAGTCCATCTACTGGAATACTGGACACAATTCCAACCAACTGGAAGCCACGATGCTGATTAGACATGGTAGCTTTAGCTTAGAGAAAGCAGCTGAACTAAGCCCACATGTTTGTCCCCACACTCTAAGTTTCAGGTTGGGAACCTACCTCAGATAGATCAGACACACCTCAATCATGACATGACTGTTTCAGGCATTTCCACATCTCAACTAGGATTGTTTGTAAAAAAACTCCCAAGAAACTCTTCACTTCCTGCACTCCCTTCAGTCTAATGCTACAGAGTAAAGTTTCTGGGAAAGGGAAACTGAGGAAAATGCTCATGTTTCCCATCCAAAAAGCTGTTTTACAATAGTCAAATGCTATTTCAAAAGGCAAAGGAGAACTACAGTACTTAGACAGGAAGGATAGATACAGACCAAAAGAGAAACCTGGCTAAAATAATTTTATGTCCTCAACTGAGTGGTAAGAATTCCCAACACAAATGACCTATGACAGGGTCACAAAGCATCACTGTCCACTTTTTTTATGTTTGCACAGTTTCTCTTCCACTTACTCAATTGAGCACCAACAGCATCAATGAACTAAATATCTAGGAGCACTTTACTAGAAGGATAAACAGGATTGGGTGTTTCTCTACAGAAAGGAAGCTGAGTTTGGTTGGACACACCAGGCCAAGAGAATAAAAAATTAACATCAAACTTACAAGCATAGGGGTAGAAAAAAACAAGGCAACAACTACTCTAGAAAGAACACCAACAAAGTTTGTTTCCTGGTTACAAAACAGTCACCTCACTGGGACTCATCCTGCCTATAATTTAATTAAGTGCCACTGTACTTGAGAAACAGGAAACATACTTTAAAGACAGCAAACACTTAAGTTGAGTGTGCTAAGAATCACTTGTCAGGTATCACACCTACTTTGTTACCTGCTTAAAAGAAATGTTCCACCGAGAACAGATGCTCTGCTTCCTTCCAACAAGTAGGATCTCATGATGCAGCAACAGACCTAAGTGCTGTGTTTTTTGGTATCATCTCACTTCTGTTGTAAACACACCCCAAATTGTTACTGGTTTGTTGATACCGAACTATGACTGCTCACTGTATAAAGAGAATGTGGCACCTCTCTGAGTTAAGAGAACTATTCCCAACAACTCGGCATCTGTCCAACAACCAACTGTTGCTTTTTCTTCGTTTCAAAACCAGCCCCCCCAAAAAAATGGGCAACGTGTTCCCAACTGGGGGGCAGTGCCCAGAAGCTTTTCTTCCACGCGGTCTGCAGGCAGGCTCTACCCCCGGATTATTCACTATCTCTCACTGCTTACAGATCACTTGTTTCCTCCGGGTTAAGTCCCACCAGGGCTGATTTTCCAACGAGGCCTCCGAGCCAAACCCCGGGCAGTTCCCCCCTCGGTCGCACACAACTCCGCTTGTCCCGACCAACGCTCTGAGGAGCAGGACGAGGAAGAGAAACGCCTTCACACCTCCCGTGCCACCTCAGCCGGGCCCTCTGGAGGGGCCCCTCGGAGCGGGGGGGGGG
>NW_009953930.1:81952-84257 GCF_000747805.2 Chaetura pelagica
CCCCCCCCCCTCAGAAGACCAGCAGCTCCCCGGGGTGACAACCGAAGGTGTAGGACACCGTGGATGCCTTGGCTTCAGCCGTGGGACCTCGCCTGTGGGAAGGGCAGAGCCACAGCAGCCACCAGGGATCAACCCCCTCTCCAGCTGGAGTGGGGAAATGCACTGCAAAGCGTCTTGGTGTTGGCAGAGGGTCACAGAATGATGAAGGTTGGAAGGGACCTTAATGATCATCAAGCTCCAACCCCCCTGCCATGAGCAGGGAACCCACCACTAGACCAGGTTGCACAAAACCTTCTCCAACCTGGCCTTGAAAACCTCCAGGGTTTGCTGGAGCCTGGTTTTGAGGTTTTTTTTTCTGAGGGCACAGAGGTTGGAGATGCCTTGGGGGATGCAGGAGGGACATGTGCCTGCACAGGGTCCTTCCAAACATTCCCGCTGGGCTTGGGGCTTTCCTGCCTCCTTCTCCAGCTGGATCTCCCTGTCTGACCCCCAGGAGCCCTGCCCACAGATGGCAGTGATGGACACACATGAAATCCCTCCCTCCCCCAGATGAAACAAGGGAAGTCCAAGACTGAACAAGAGCAGTTTGACTTCCCCAACCCAACGTGCTCAGTCAAGTAAGAAGAAGTGAAACCACCATCCAGACAAGAGGGACATCCAGATAGAGGGACAGCCCAGAGCAGCACCAGCCCCAGAGCATATAAATGTCCAAGGGAGCCAGATCTTGACTGCTTTATCCCCAAAGCATCCTTTAAAACCTCCAGCAGGCCCAGTCCTTTGAAACCTGGAAATAAACAGGCCTGGGAATCTGGAGCAGAGCTTTGTGTCTCCAGCCACAGCACCTTCTGTAGTGAGTGAGCAGCTCCTGGCAGGAGCTCCACCACAGCCCTACCTCAAAAAAATCACCAGGCTGAGGGTGATTGGTCCCAATTTGTAACAGAAACTGCATCTCAGGTGGAGGGAGATGTAAGAGGAGGGGCAGGAGATGGGCTAGATGAGACACAGAAGAGTTCCAACCAAACACTGACACAGGAGAGGATGATGGGGACGTTGCCCCTGATGGACAGGATGACTTGTTCCCTTTATGTAAAACACACTTGTCTCCCACCAACACTGGGAGAAGGGGGAGTTCCTGCTGTGGAGAGGAGGTCCCCCAGCACAGGGGGGCAGGGGCAGAGCAGCATGCCTTCACCAACCCCCCCCACCACCCCTTGGTGATGTCCAAGGTGGTGATGTCCACCCTGCAGGGACAGGAAGGGCTTGACCTGGACTACAGGTCCCCTTGTAGTGATGCTCACCAGGGAGTCAGGGCTGAGAAAAGAAGCCTGGCTGCCTGGTGTCTGAAGACAAGGAGATAACAAACCACCACAGGACCCTTTCAGCTCAAGCCCCAGATGACCACGCTCCTCTTGGATCTTCCCAACGTGCCAACGTGTCTTCTTTCCACTTCCCTTTGGCCCAGGGGGAATTTACATCCCCACAGCAGCAACGTGGTCCAGCCCAGAGGAGGAGTCAGGCTGTGAGATCCACGAAGATGGCATTGGCAGTTGTCTGTCCAAAGATGAAGGCTCCCAGGGTGACCATGAAGACCCCGTAGCAGACCTGGGCCCACCAGCTGCAGGTGCAGGAGGACAAGAGTGTGTTTAGAGGGGACCTTCATCCCAAAATCCACAGGGGAAGCAGGGAGAGAGGAACGGAGTTGGGACAAGGGCAGGGAGGGAGAGGACAAGGGGGAAGGGATTAAAACTGGAAGAGGGAGATTGAGGTGGGACATGAGGAGGAAATTGTTTGGTGTGAGGGTGGTGAGAGCCTGGCCCAGGTTGCCCAGGGAAGCTGTGGCTGCCCCATCCCTGGCAGTGTTGAAGGGCAGGTTGGATGGGGCTTGGAGCAGCCTGGGCTGGTGGGAGGTGTCCCTGCCCATGTAGGGGGGTTGGGACTGGATGATCTTTAAGGTCCCTTCCAACCCAAACCATTCCATAGTTCTATGAAGTGCATTTTGGTTACCTGATTGCCCTGGTTTCTTGAATTTCAGAGAGCTTGGCTTGAATCAGGCAGAGCCCTGGAAGGGAGAGGAGGGAAATGACCCCCAGCTGGGAGCTGAGCAGGCACCCCAGGAGCTGCACCCCCCACGATGGAGCAGCTCCAGCCCGGACACTTGGTTGAGCTGCTGACCAACCCCATCCCACACTTCCTGCCCCTTCTCTAAAGCCCTGCTCACCACCCTGCTCCCTCAACACTAGGCCAGGAGACCCCTGCCACCCCCCCTTGAGCCCCCCCCCGGGGTGCCCTACCCGGGAAGACAAAG
>NW_009953930.1:103436-103646 GCF_000747805.2 Chaetura pelagica
CGCCCCCCCCCCCCCGGGGTGCCCTACCCGGGAAGACAAAGATGAAACAGGCAGCCAAGCCCCCGATGACCGAGATGACTTTGCCGATGTCGGGGATGAAAAGCGCCAGGAGCAGGGTGAGGAGGAACCAGCTGAGGGTCTGAAGGAGCCGCCTCCTCCGCTCCCGAACCACGTCCTCCTCCACTCTCACCCCCGTGTAACGGAGACAAC
>NW_009953930.1:103726-107186 GCF_000747805.2 Chaetura pelagica
CCCACCGGCCGCAGAAGTGCAGGATGGGGTAGGAGGTGAGGACACAGAGGATGATGAAGGCCCTGGCCAGGGCAACAGGGATGTCGTTGGAAGGGTAGGACAGCAAGACATCCTGATCCACGCCAGCTCCAAAAGTCAGGAAGCCACAGACTCCTGCCAGGAAGGGAGGAGTCAGCAGAGGGTGGGGGACAAACCTGCAGGTGGGTTGGGGGGACTAGACTTGGGTGGCTTCTAGCAGGAGGTGAATGGATGGTGCTCCCTGCCTGCTCTGTCCCTCTGCTGCCAACTGTGACCTGGGCTGTGTCACTGCCTGGCCAGCAGGACCAGGGAGAGGATTGTCCCCTCTGCTCTGGTGAGACCCCACTTGGGGACTGTGTTCAGTTATGGAGACCCCAACATAAGAAAAACGTGGAGCTCCTGGAGAGAGCCCAGAGGAGGCCACAGAGATGATCCAAGGGCTGGAGCAGCTCTGCTCTGGAGCCAGGCTGGGAGAGTTGGGGTGTTCAGTCTGGAGAAGAGAAGGCTCCAGGGAGACCTTAGAGCAGCTTCCAGGGCCTGAAGGGGCTCCAGGAAAGCTGGGGAGGGGCTTGGGACAAGGGCAGGGAGGGAGAGGACAAGGGAGAAAGGATTAAAACTGGAAGAGGGAGATTGAGGTTGGACATGAGGAGGAAATTGTTTGGTGTGAGGGTGGTGAGAGCCTGGCCCAGGTTGCCCAGGGAAGCTGTGGGTGCCCCATCCCTGGCAGTGTTGAAGGGCAGGTTGAATGGGGCTTGGAGCAGCCTGGGCTGGTGGGAGGTGTCCCTGCCCATGCAGGGGGTGGGACTGGATGATCTTGAAAGTCCCTTCCAACCCAAACTATTCCATGACCCTCTGACCAGAAGCTGCCAGCCCTCCAGAAGCTCCCAGCCCCTCTGAGGACCATCCTGCACCCCCAGAACATCCCTGCACCCCCTGGCTCACCAGTGCCCGTGTAGACGAACAGAGCGATCACCATGGCCGCCGTCACCACCGCCCCCCAGGTCTTCACCTCTGGCTGCCTCATGCTGTTGAAGACGGGCACGCTGCTGACGTGGCACTGCCAGGGGCATGGAGAGAGAGCAGGGACATGGGCTGTGCTGCAGCCACAGCCAGCCAGGTGGGACCTCCTCCCTGACATCCCCAGGAGAAGCAAAGGGTGGGACAGGCTGCCCTGGCCTGCCCAAGCCGGGGTAAAATTGATCCGTCTCCATCCAGGGGGGGTGAGATGTAAAAGCAGCCAGGGAGGGTTTTTGGATGAACAACCCAAAGGACCATTCCTGGACCATGCTGGTGTCCCCCCAGGTGTGTGGCAGGGTGGGGAGGGGAGTCCTGGGCTCATGGCCTTACCTGGAATCCAAAGCAGATGGTGGGCACAGCATTGAAGACAGCTGTCCAGGTGGAGGGGCTGGGGGGACAGAAACACCCACCATCAGCCCAAGGCCCCCCATGTCCCTACCCTGTGGCCTAGGGGTGCTCCACGATGGGCTCCCTCCTCTGCTGACCTGCCCAGTCACCCTGTACCCCCACCCAGGATGGTGTCTTTCCGTGGAGCAAGGTTTTCCCAGGGCCTGGGAAGCCCAGGGTCTGGCACGGAGATGGAACCAACCAACGTTGAGGTTGGTTTTGGAAGTTGAGGACTTTCAAAAATCTAAGGATCAGTAAAATAAGCAAGGATCTACTTGGGTAGTGCCAAAAAAACTCTTCCAGAGTTTGGCCTTAGAATTCCCACTTCTCACACTGGCTCCATAAATGTCCCCAACCCGTGACAGACAGACAAGCCACAGGGGCTGTGGTGGCCAAGGAAATAACCAGGATCATCCTAGGGGAGAGACATCCTGGCTGTTGGGTGAGACCAGGCTCGTGGGGAGCTCCAGGCCCCGTTGTGTTGGAGCCAAAAGTCAATCAGCTCTCCTCAAAACCTGCCACGGGGACCTCCAAGGGGTCTTTTTCCTCTCCTTGGCCACCTCCTCTGAAACATGCAGAGATGCAGCCCCCTCAGGAGCTCCTGGCAGCACCACACAGTGTCCCCAGGCCCAGGGATGGGACCAGATGATCTTTAAGGTCCCTTCCAACTCAAACCATTCTGTGACTGGTGAAGGATCTGTCCCCAGCCCTCCCTCCAGGCCCCCTGCCTGGCTCTGCAGAGCTGTGATGGCCACCATCAGCAGGAGGTGCCCTTGCATTCACCTGGTGGGGATCTCCACAGGGGTGAGCTCCTTGTCGGGCCAGATGTACTTGATGATGATGACTGCTGTGACATACCAGGTGCCAATCACACTCAAGGAGCTGCAGGAGGGGACAGGAGACCATCAGTGCCTTGTCTTGCCCTCTGCAAAGGTTGTTCTTCAGCCTCTCCAGCCCCATCTTCCTCCCTGCACAGCCCAAGCCACCCAGGCACTGTCACCTACTGTCCCCAGACAGTGGCCAACACAACCCTGCTGGGGTGTCTGTGCTGCTGGGAGTGCCACCCAGTCCAGGACCCTTCCTGACTCTCCTTTCTGAATGGCCAACTCCCAAGACAAGGGGACAAGGCAGTTGAAGGCCCCGCTTTCTCTGGGGAGCAGAAGAAGGGCACACGAGCCCTGGCTATGACACTGTGCCCACAGGGTGCTCAGCTTCCCCTCCCCAACTGGGGAAACTGAGGCACGGGAAGGCAGGACATCTCCAACCCCTCAGATACCAGCGCTGGAACCGCAGCGTTTCTGCTGCCCACCCCTGTGGGACCAGGCACGGGTGGGTCCTGGCAGCCCCAGCCTGGCTCCCAGCCCTGGAGGGGCTCTCTCCCTTCCCACCTGGCATATTTTTGGAAGCCGATCTCCTTGGGGATGGAGAGGGGCAGGATGAGGAGGGAGGCAGTGACGCTGATGGTGAACTTGCGGTCCGTGTACCAGCGGCTGCTCCCACCTTCCCCGGGCTCTGTCACCAGAGCAGCAATGACTGTGGGGACAAGCAAAGTGGTCAGGTTGTCCCAAACAACCCAAGGGTTATTTCCCTCCCCCCAGGGGAAACACTTACTCTTGTCCTCCTGGTCTCCGATGATGATGAGGAAGGCGATGCAGGTGCCGAAGGTGTAGACGGCGATGGCCACCTCGCAGAGGACACCAGGCACCTTCCCACACACAGCCCACACCACCTCCTGGTAGGTGCGCTCGTTGCTGGCCTGCGAGCAGTACCCCAGGATGACCAAGCCTCCAATGATGAAGATCAACATGCACTGTGTGAAGACACAGGGAGGGGACACTGAGGCGACAACGTACCCAACCGCGAGCAGCCACCCCCCTGGACGCGCAGCATCTCTGGTTCAGCTCACCCAACCGAGCTTCTTCCCAGGAGCCTGATCTTCCCCAAAGCTCCTTCTGGGGTTCCACACATCCCCACCCCTCAACCCCCCTCCCAGGGTGGGCCAGGGGGCTGTCCCCCCCCCCCACCCAAGCCTCCCACC
>NW_009953930.1:126594-126880 GCF_000747805.2 Chaetura pelagica
CCAGCCCATGGAAAGCTCTCAGGCTAAAGGTCGAGGTTTGGGCTCGGTGGAACCAGCCCCCCCCGAGGGCAGCAGGGACACTGTGTCAGCAGGACAAGCAGGGCCGGCCCCTTCCAGGGCACCCCCAGCACCTGATGTCCCACACAAGCACCGCAGCCCCCACGGGTGGGACAGCCCGGATCCCACCCCAGCGCTTCCCAAGCTGGAGATGAACCCTCCCAAACCCTTACACAGCCCAGGGAAACCTCTTTTCGAGGGGAAAACACCTTATTTTTTTCCCCCTCTA
>NW_009953930.1:127010-127340 GCF_000747805.2 Chaetura pelagica
GGGGAGGAAGCAGAACGGGGGCAGCAGCGTGGAGGGGACAGATGGGGACAGATCCCAGCTCCCCAGGCCCACGCTGTCACGCGTGGGTCGGCTTTTCCCGAAGCCCGGCTGTCCCTTCCCTTCCCCCCTTTCCCAGGGACAAAAGCCACCACGCGGGTGACACCCCGAGAGCAGGAGGGTGGCCCCGCAAACCCACGGGCGACGTTGCCAAGGTCTTTCTAGAGGGACAACCCCCCCTTTTTGGGGGCTCCCTAAATCCACCCCCCACCCGTGTCCCAGCCCCACTCACCGGGCGCTGCAGCCGCTCCCCGGCGCGGCCCCCCCCGGCTC
>NW_009953930.1:131509-143557 GCF_000747805.2 Chaetura pelagica
GGTGACAGGAGGAATCCAGCTGTGGGGTGACAGGAGGAATCCAGCTGTGGGGTGACAGGAGGAATCCAGCTGTGGGGGGCGGGGGGGTGACAGGAGGAAGCCCCCAGCTCGACACAGCCATGAGCCACTTTATTTGGATTAAAAACCAAAGTCCAGCCAGTCCCAGGGGCTCAGGGACACCCAAGCCTGAAAGGACAGAATGTTTTTGGAGTTGTCGGCTCTTCCCTCAAGATCTTTCCCCTCCTGTTTTCTCTTGTCAGCAGATGAGAGGAACACCCTGCACCCTCAGATGAAGGTGGACATGGCTTTGGGACACACATGGACTCCACGTGGCAGGAAGGGCTGCTGAGGGGGCTGGGCTGGGCGAGGAAGAGGCAGAGACCAACAGGAGTTTGCAAGGCGGGGTTTCTTGTGTGGGAAGGTGAGGAATTATTTCCCTCCAGGGCACAGGAGTGAAGTCGGGAAAAGGCAGCAGGTTTAGAGGAGGGACAGGGGCTCACCCCACACACCCTCACTGGGAGTGACACCTCAACGGGAGGTTCCCAGATGGAAGGAAGAGAAGCTGATGGAGCAGGTTTTAGCACTGAGAAGTCCTCGGAGCTGGTTGTTGGGTAGAAATGGCTTTGGCCCTGCCCAGCTCTGGGCTAGGAGAGGAGGATGGAGCCTCCTGGCAGCAGGGCCCAGCTGAGGAGGTGGGCAGGGGTGCACCCCAGCAGCCCCCTCCCACTCAGCCCACCCAGAGGCCTCACAAAGCTTTCTGGTGGAGACAGGAGCGTGGGGAAGCCTCTGGTGGCTCCACCCGCAGGACGGCAGAGCTAAACGTTTTGCTTCCTCCAGTGCAGATGGTGCTGGGGCTGATGGAGAAAAGGCTGGACAGCAGGGGAGAAAGGCTGTGACGAATGGGAGCCAGCAATGATGTCCCTGCTCCACAAGGCAGGGTGGTTTTGACCAGGCTTCTACAACAACTTATCTACAAAGATACATTCAGCAGCAGCGTCGAGTTGGAAGGATTCTGCTCGTTTCCTTCCCCTCCCCATGTCTGGCAGGTGGAGAAGGGAAGGCCACCAGCTCCAGGGCACACCTCTTTTGTCTCTACTTGGTGACCTGATGGATGGCATGGGCCAGGTAACCCACGTTGCCTGATGTGACTCCTGCCACGGAGATTCGTCCGTCCTTGGTCATGTAGATGGAGAACTCCTTGGTCAGTCGTTCCACCTGGGGGGAAAGGGCAGGTTTCAAACCCCAGCCCCAGCTCTGCTGGCAGAGTGAAGAGGTACCCAGCTTGCCAGAGCTGGAAGCAAACTGGGAGGCAGCAGCCGTGGCACCCCATGGCCTTCAGACCCCGTGATCCACAGGAGGTGCTGCCAGGCATCACACAAGCAGTGCAGATGTGCAGTCACCTCACTGGCCCTGAAGGCCACCTCAGTGCCACCAGAGGAACATCTCCTTTGTCAGGTACACAAGCCACGTGTACCAACCTCCACAGCACAGCTGGGAGCAGAGGACCTGGGTCCCCAGGGTGCTCCAGTGCTCCACAGGCTGGGAGGATGTTCCTCCTGGAGGAAGAACTGCCCACATGGGGCAGTTTTGGCACCTGCAGTCAAGGTCTTACTGACAAGGCTCACAAATAACACCTTGAGTCCACAGAGAGTGTGTTTACCTGCTCTGGCTTCAGCCCTGTGAAGCAGAACATGCCAATCTGGTCAGTGATGTGCTGCCAGTTGTGGGAGGATCCTTCTTTCTTGAGGTTGGACACCAGCTGAGTCCTCATGCTGATGATCCGGTCAGCCATGCCCTTCACCTCCACCAGCCTGAGGAACCAACCCAGGAGCAGCTCAGAGCAGGGCTGGGATGCACCAACACTTTTCCCTCCCCCACAGCTACCAGGAATCAATCCCTGTCCACCTGGAAGGGCCTCACACCCCTAAAAACGTGGAGGATGCAGATGAGCAAAGACCAAAGGGTGTGAAGCTGGAGCTCCAGCTGGGGAGCTGCTCCTTTCTCCTGGTTACCCAAAGGTGACTACTATTTATTTATTCCATCTCTGTTGGACACTACTACCAGAGTATTGGCATTTCTCCTTTCTGAAAGCCACAGGTGAGTAGGAGGCCTCATGGCAGCACTGCCCAAACCAGGTAATATCTGCAGGTAAAAGCAGATCTTGGTATGTGGGGAACCAGAGGCAGAGATCCCTGCTCCAAGGCAGCACAGCCTGGAGATGTCTCCCCAGAGCCTGGCATCAGGTGCCTCCCAAAGGCTCCAGCTCCCAGCACATTGCCAGCCTTTGTTCTGTCAGGGCTGGGAGAGCAGCACAGGCTGGTGCCAGGGAGCAGGCTTAGGGCACAGGGCTACATTCCTGGGTTTTATTCCCAGGGAGCTTATGCTTCCACATCCCCCGTGTGAGACACATGATGTCAGTGTTTCCCACTCCCTGGACAGGCAGCTCCTGCAGCCCTCAGGGAGCTCCAGCCCCTCCTTTGCAGTGGGGTTTGGTTTGTGCCTTGCTAACACAAGGGAAACCTGTGTCAGGCTGGAGGTGATGCCAGGACAGGAGCAGGGATTTCTCCAGAGGGAAAGGGTGGTTCTGACTGTCCCTTGGAAGCTGTAAAGTGTGTGGGGAAGAAAAGACCAGTTTCCCACAGCTGCCCACAACAGCAGCAGGCCGTTCAGCACAGCACAGGGAGACCTCCCAGCTGCTGTGAGCCTGAAGGGGGCTCCCTCTTACCACTCCTTGCGGAGGTCGGGGGTGTTGAGGATGATGGAGGCGATGCGGGCCCCGTTGACGGGGGGATTGGAGTACATGGGCCGGATGAGGATCTTCAGCTGAGACTCCACCCTCTTGGCCTCCTCGGCGTCGCGGCAAATCACCGTGAAGGCACCAGCACGTTCCCCTGGGAGAGGGGCAGTCAGGTCCCTGCCTCTGCCCGTGGATAGCCAGGGCTGGGGCAGGGCTTCTTGAGACCGTGTGCAGGTCTGGGCTCCCCCAGTTCATGGAGAAGGAGCTGCTGGAGAGAGTCCAGCACAGGGCACTGAGATGCTGGGGGAACTGGAGCATCTGCCTGTGAGGAAAGGCTGGGAGAGCTGGGGCTGCTCAGCTGGAGAGGAGGAGCCTGAGGGGGGATCTGATCAGTGCTGGTCAATATCTGCAGGGGGTGTCAGGATGGGCCAGACTCTTCTCAGGGGTGTCCAGTGACAGGACAAGGGGCAATGGGCACAAACTGGAGCACAGAAGGTTGAACCTGAATATGGGAAAATGCTTCTTGACTCTGAGGGTGGCAGAGCCCTGGGACAGGCTGCCCAGGGAGGTGGTGGAGTCTCTATCCCTGGAGACATTCCAGACCTGTCTGGATGTGTTCCTGTGGGATCTGCTCTAGGGGATGGTTGGACTGGATGATCTCCAGAGGTCCCTTCCAACCCCCACCACTCTGTGAGACACCACCCAGCTTTAGCAGAGCCCCAGAAGGGTCTCCACCAGCTCCCAGCAGGTTCTTCCCTGCGCCCCGAGGAACACAGGCAGCAGGAAGACACTGGCTGCCAAACCCTGGAGGCAGCAGGGTCCCTCCAGCAGCCTGACTGAAGCCACCTCCTCCCCCCTTGCCCTGCTCACCGTACAGCCCCATGTTCTTGGCATAGGACTGTGAGAGGAGGACGTTGATGCCCTGCTCGATGAAGTAGCGCACAGCCCAGGCGTCCCGGTTGATGTCCCCGCTGGCAAAGCCCTGGTAGGCCATGTCAAAGTACACCAGGAGGTTCCGTTTCTGCCAGCAGAGAGGGGAGAGGGTCACAGGGGGTGAACATCCCTCCAAGGAGCAGGGCAGCAGGGTGGCAGAGCCAGGCCAGGGGTGGCAGAGCCAGGCCAGGGGTGGCAGAGCCAGGCCAGGGGTGGCAGAGCCAGGCCAGGGGTGGCAGAGCCAGGCCAGGGGTGGCAGAGCCAGGCCAGGGGTGGCAGAGCCAGGCCAGGGGTGGCAGAGCCAGGCCAGGGGTGGCAGAGCCAGGCCAGGGGTGGCAGAGCCAGGCCAGGGGTGGCAGAGCCAGGCCAGGGGTGGCAGAGCCAGGCCAGGGGTGGCAGAGCCAGGCCAGGGGTGGCAGAGCCAGGCCAGGGGTGGCAGAGCCAGGCCAGGGGTGGCAGAGCCAGGCCAGGGGTGGCAGAGCCAGGCCAGGGGTGGCAGAGCCAGGCCAGGGGTGGCAGAGCCAGGCCAGGGGTGGCAGAGCCAGGCCAGGGGTGGCAGAGCCAGGCCAGGGGTGGCAGAGCCAGGCCAGGGGTGGCAGAGCCAGGCCAGGGGTGGCAGAGCCAGGCCAGGGGTGGCAGAGCCAGGCCAGGGGTGGCAGAGCCAGGCCAGGGGTGGCAGAGCCAGGCCAGGGGTGGCAGAGCCAGGCCAGGGGTGGCAGAGCCAGGCCAGGGGTGGCAGAGCCAGGCCAGGGGTGGCAGAGCCAGGCCAGGGGTGGCAGAGCCAGGCCAGGGGTGGCAGAGCCAGGCCAGGGGTGGCAGAGCCAGGCCAGGGGTGGCAGAGCCAGGCCAGGGGTGGCAGAGCCAGGCCAGGGGTGGCAGAGCCAGGCCAGGGGTGGCAGAGCCAGGCAGGGGTGGCAGAGCCAGGCAGGCAGCAGCCTGCTCAACTGCAACTCTTGTCCAGAAGAGCAGCCATTCCCTGTCACTTGCCAAGGGAAGGCAGCTCACAACCCACAGCTGCCCACCAGACATCCAAACAGCAGCTAAAGACCCTCCCAGTACATTATGGGATGTGCTGCCTGGCCCAGGAGGCAGAAGTGGACTCAGCAGTAATACATGATTCCAAGTCATTGTCTCCTGTATTATCAGTTTCCAGGAGAACCACCTGGGAGCCCTCTGGGCAGGAGCCAGCCCTTCCAACAGCTCCAGGCACACAGCACCTGGCCACTGCCCTAAGGTCAGGGCAGCCACCTGTGGGCCACACAGGCCACTTTGACAACTACCAGTTCTCAGGACACTAGTAACTCCAGGCATCCCCAAGCTGAATGTCACTGGCTGCAGCTTGGAAGAGCAGCAAGGAGGAGGAGAACTATGAAGGAAGAACCTGCCCTATCCATTTTCAGCTGAAGCTTGCGAGGAGACTTCAGGCATGTGGAAAATCTTCCAGCACTGGGAACCCTCCAGCTATCAGGGCTCCCTCTTTCCACCCTGCTGCTCTCCTTTCAGGTCTCCCTATCCCAGCTTCCTGGGAAGGTGCCAGCAGAAAGCCTGACAAGTCAGCCAGAAGCTTAATGGGTTGGCTCCCATCCTCACTGCAGAAACATGACACTGAGCTCAGGGAAGGGGGTAACCTTTGGTGCAGTGAAGGCCAGATGCCACCCACGGAAGCTCAGAGATGGAGTTTTTCCCAGGACCAGCCCTTGGGATACTCCACTGCTCACCTTCACTGTAGCTGCCAGTTCCTTCCATTGCTCCTGTCGGGGATCCACCCCGGTGGGGTTGTGAGCACAGGCATGCAAGAGGATGATGCTCTTCTCTGGAATTTTCTAAGGAAGATGTTGAAGAGGATCAATTATTCATGACATCTGAGCACTCTCCTCAGCACCTGAGATGAGACTCTTACCCTAGACAGCTCAAGACAAGCTCTGCAAGGCTTCTAGCCTTGATTTGGTGCCTTCAGACATCACATTTAGGCTAAAACTAGATGATCACCCCTCTCCCACACCACCTCCCCTGCCTTCCAGGCATCAAAGGCAGCTCACAGAAATGTCATCCATGGCTCCAGAGAAGTCCAGGCTGCACGTCTTGGGGTCGTAGTAGCGATAGGCCTGGAGCTGCAGGCCAGCATCCCGGAAAATGGGGGTGTGGTTGCCCCAGGATGGCTTGGGGAGATACACATCACGGCTGGCCTTGAAGAATCGTTGCTGATCAAGAGAAGGACAGAGTGTTCAAACAGCCTGAACAGGTTCAAGCAGATAGAAAACCCCCAAAGGTTCAGCTCTGATCTAAAGGTGTCCTCTCCTTTCCCCCAGCAGCCATGGACTCACCAAGAAGTTGGCTCCGATTCGCAGAGATCCAGTCCCAGAAATGCCCTGCACAGTGACATACTGCAAGGGAAGGAGCAAACACCAGTGTGAGCAGCCATGGTAGGGCATGGGGAACTGCCCTGTCCCCACATCAGAAAGAGGACAAGGGGGAAGGGATTAAAACTGGAAGAGGGAGATTGAGGTGAGACATGAGGAGGAAATTGTTTGGTGTGAGGGTGGTGAGAGCCTGGCCCAGGTTGCCCAGGGAAGCTGTGGCTGCCCCATCCCTGGCAGTGTTGAAGGGCAGGTTGGATGGGGCTTGGAGCAACCTGGGCTGGTGGGAGGTGTCCCTGCAGGGGGCTGGAACTGTATGATCTTTAAGGTCCCTTCCAACCCAAATCAGCACACCCAAACAGGGATGTGGGGCTGGAGGGGACCATGTGGGACAGCAGCTGCAGGGAAGGGAGTTGAGAGCCCTGGCAAGGTTATCCCCCTCCTCAGGAAAGGCCATTTCACCCCAGCCTTCAGAGGAAGCAGCTTGCAACTCAGAGGCACTAGTACCCCTGCCAGTCCTCCTGCTTTCCTGGGCACCCACATCCCACCCGTGCCTCAGACTGGGCTCCCACCCCCTCTTCCCAGTGCTCCTCACCCGGCCGCTCTTGAAGGCCTCGCTGTTCTCCCCCAGCGCCAGCTCCGCGGAGGCCCGGGTGAAATCTGCAAGCCCCCCAATGGGCAGGTACTCCTTGTCCATCTTATTGGATGCTATCATGGCCTCGGCCTGGGAAGGAGGACACACATTCAGGAAGGAAGACAGAGGCAGGAAACCCACTGCCAGAGGAGAACACCCCTTCCAGCCTGTTCAGAGCCAGCACTGCCGGACAAGGACACAGGTTTCTCCAAGCAGGAGGAGGAGACCTGACTGTTCCTGAAAAGCAGAGCTTATCTCCACAAAGGGAGGGCAAAAGCCCTTTGCAGTGTGCTGGGAGTGTTCTTGAACTAGATGGAGCAAGTTAAAAAATAATAATTAAAAAAATCCAGCCCCCCAGGCCATTTTGGAAGCAGCCTGTGTGAGCACTAGCTCAGCCAGCCCTTCAAGACAGCACCCCCAGCTTTGCTGGGATGAACTTCTTTCCAACAGACCCAGCATCAGAAACCAATCCAAGTCTCTACCTAACACAGGATATCAGAGAGTGGAAGTGAGAACAGCAGACAAGGAGCCACACTCAGGAAAAACACAGTGATGGAGACATCTGGAGCACCCCAGGAGCCCCACCTGTGCTGCCAGAGAAGCAGGACAGACCTTGGCAGCATCCACATGCCACCAGGGAGCTGCTCCTGACACCACCCTGGCTCCACAGTTGTGACCCAGCTGCAGTACATGGTGACCCAGAGAGATCCAGGGCAAGGGATGGCTTTAAACCCCACAGTGGGGAGAAACATGGACAACACATCCTCCCAAGGCCAAGGAGAGCAGGCAGCCACTGTGTGTGTCAGCTGCCAGCTGTTTCATGGCCTATTTCTACAATTGGAGCCCTGAAAAGATCCATAATCCCCTCAAGGGCAGCATCCACATCCAGCTCCCTGGGCTGGAGTTTTAGACTGGCTCATGGAAAAACTGGCAACAAGGGCTCAGCAGAATTTCTAAGACTAATCCAGGAAGGGGACAACATCAGCTCTTTCCTCCCAGACAGGCTGGCCCAGGCAACATCAGCCTGGTTCAAGAAACACCTTGAAGCTCAGAGGGCTGGTTGGAGAGCTGGTGGAAGTCAGCAAGGAATCAGATGGACCTGGATGGGAACAGGACACGTGTTCCCTGTTTTCTCCCCTGCTCACCTTGCGAACACAGCTCAGGACGTACGGCTTCCCGTTGTCATCCCGGTATGCCCCCACCCCCAGGTTCATCTTCTTGGAGTTGGTGTCACGTTTGAAAGCTTCTGTCACCCCCAGGATGGGGTCGGGGGGACCCATCTCCACATGGGACCACCATGAGCTGAAGGGGGAAAAGAAAAAAGAAGCAGAGAATTAGGCTTGGGAACAGGGAAGGGACGTGAAGCTGGAAGGAAAACCTCAAGAGGAATCTTGTCTTTAAACCACTGGAAAAGGTACAAGCAGTGGAAAAGACCAACTCCTTCAAGGTCCATGATCCAGCACTCTGCATTGCAGAATGGCTGGAGAGCCTCAGTTCACTGGGGCAGAAGATAACTGACCTCACCAAGGCACTGTAGGAACAGCCCTGCTTTCCTTAGGTGTGGGCACCAGAAAGGCCCCAGGAAACAAGCCTTAACCTCTCCTGCTTTGGCCAAGTTTTGTCTCCTCACAGCCCACAGGTGGGATGGTGTAGGTGAGAGGCTTGGCCAGACCCCAGCAATCTCACAGAGCACGGTTATGGAGCCTCTTCCCAACTCCTGGAAATTCATCTGCTTTGCCTGCAACACCAGCTGATGAAACGAAGACATTTCCCTTCCCTACAGACTCTCCCTCACTTCAAGAGGCTGTAGCCAAATGGAAATGGCAAAGGACACTTTTCCCCCCACCCCAGTGTGACAAGCCCTGATGCCAAGGCCTCTTTGGAGCACAACACCTCCCTGTGTGAGGAGCTCTGTGCCCTGCTCCCCAGCAGCAGCTCTACCAGCCACCTGCCCTGACTCTGCAAGCTCTTAATGTCAAGGGTAGAACACATCATGCTATAAAAAGAAACCCCTTCTTCTCTTTGGCCACAGCCTCTGCTCAGTCCCACGTCTGGGCTCTGCAGGCTCCTAGACAGTGCAGAAGCAGTGGGGTGGTTTTTAGCAGTGGGTTGTGGTGTAACAGCCCCCTCCTCACAACAGAATTGCTAAAGTCAACGACTCCAGGCAGCTCTGAGCATCCTGACACACAACATCACACTGGCACTGCCCCAGACCTTTGCACTGGCACAGGTACATAGGCTGCATCCCATCATAGGCTGCATCTCCTCAGAGCCCCAAGCATCATTTGCCCTCTTCAGGCTCTTCCCATCAGTACAATATTTGTCCAGGGAAGCTGTGGCTGCCCCATCCCTGGCAGTGTTGAAGGGCAGGTTGGATGGGGCTTGGAGCAACCTGGGCTGGTGGGAGGTGTCCCTGCCCATGCAGGGGGTTGGATCTGGATGATCTTGAAGGTCCTTTCCAACCCAGACCATTCTATGACTGGGATTTCCAAAGAAAAAGCTTCCAATTTCTCCATGACAGGCTCTGTGGAAAAAAGGGCAGGCAACACGTAGGAGGCAGAGCCACTTCGGGTAGTTTAAAAATGGAAGATGGGCTTAGCATTTCTTAGACCACTAACAAGTCTTAATTACCTCTCTGGATAAGTTCAGGATCAACTTAGGAAGCAGGATGAGTCAGTTGTGCCTGCAGAGAGGGACTGGGGCTGGCAGGGAGGGAACACCCTGAGGAGCCAACCTGAAGACTCCCTGGGGAAAAAACCCACCACAGCTTCATGCTGGTTTGGAAAACCTTTCCCAACGCCTTCCTGGGGCAGGAAGACTCTGCACAGAAACATGTCCTTCTGCAGTCCACCTGGTCTGAGGTTATTTTGGTACCAAGGGCTCCAGGAGCCCAGCCACCTATTATTAAAGAGCTGTTGCTTTGGAGACAGCACCTTCTTTCAGCTGGGCCCTTCCCCAAGCAGCTTTACAGGATTTGGGTCTTTTAGGCCCTGATTCTGCAAACACTTAAGCAGGTCACTGGACCCCATCCCTGGCAGTGTTGAAGGGCAGGTTGGATGGGGCTTGGAGCAACCTGGGCTGGTGGGAGGTGTCCCTGCCCATGCAGGGGGTTGGATCTGGATGATCTTGAAGGTCCTTTCCAACCCAGACCATTCTATGACTGGGATTTCCAAAGAAAAAGCTTCCAATTTCTCCATGACAGGCTCTGTGGAAAAAAGGGCAGGCAACACGTAGGAGGCAGAGCCACTTCGGGTAGTTTAAAAATGGAAGATGGGCTTAGCATTTCTTAGACCACTAACAAGTCTTAATTACCTCTCTGGATAAGTTCAGGATCAACTCAGGAAGCAGGATGAGTCAGTTGTGCCTGCAGAGAGGGACTGGGGCTGGCAGGGAGGGAACACCCTGAGGAGCCAACCTGAAGACTCCCTGGGGAAAAAACCCACCACAGCTTCATGCTGGTTTGGAAAACCTTTCCCAACGCCTTCCTGGGGCAGGAAGACTCTGCACAGAAACATGTCCTTCTGCAGTCCACCTGGTCTGAGGTTATTTTGGTACCAAGGGCTCCAGGAGCCCAGCCACCTATTATTAAAGAGCTGTTGCTTTGGAGACAGCACCTTCTTTCAGCTGGGCCCTTCCCCAAGCAGCTTTATAGGATTTGGGTCTTTTAGGCCCTGATTCTGCAAACACTTAAGCAGGTCACTGGACTCTAATACACTGCTGCTGCAATTAATGCTGATCCTGTGGGCAATTAGGAGTGTTAAGTACTTTTGTTCTGAGCTTTATTCCTTTTATCAGCTTAAGGCAGGGTTGGTTTAGGACTGATTTTCTCACTATCCGCCTGCAGGTTTTCAGGTGAAGGCCAAAAAAGGTCCCTCTGCTGTTTCCAGGGAGGTGAGGACAGGGGAAAAAAAGTCCAGTCCAAATACAGCAGGATACCCAAGAGATCACAGAGGCAAAGCTTTCCAGGTGGGGGTTTGGGAGAAGAGATCTAGTAGGGACCCAAGGCCACCAGTCCTACCACACCAGCAACCCTGTGTCATCATAACAGCCTTGTCCCTGCACTGAGTTATATTTTATTTGGAGCAATTAAGAGGAGCTTTGGTCTCGGCTAAAGGTCAAAGTTATAAACTGCACATCCCTCTGCCAGGCTGAAGGTACCTCAGTTTGGAAAACTAAGTGAAGGGAGGTTTAAGCTGGGCCTGAACTACCTGAAGGATACCTGATGTAAGGACATTCTCCAGCTATGGGACTTGGACAGAGGTGGCCAAGTCAGAGTTTAGATGCTGAGCAGACCTGGTGTTCAAGTAGTCTCCATATTCTTCAGCCAGGCTGGTCTTCTGAGTCAGTTTAATGCACAGCTGCAAGTGCAGCCTGACAGAAGGTAGGAGAATGCACCAGGAACTGTATAAACCAACACCACTATTTCAAACACCTAGGTGCAACTCATGGCCCAAGGCCTACAAGTGTGCTCATGGGCTCCAGCCAAGCCCAGAAAGCAAGTTTTCCTGTAGCTAAACAAGTGTTCACAAGTCCAGCCAAGGTTTCCATTGTGAAGAGGCCAATCCGTGAAGGCTTCCATTGTGAAGAGGCAAATCCAGGTTCCCTGAGGTCCAGCAGAGTAAGATACTGGATTTCAAAGCCTCTGCCAAAGCCCCTGCAGCAGCTCTGCAAGCTGGAGCAGAGCAGAGGGGCCAAAGAGATGCTGTCCAGATACCACAAATATTGACACAAGAACAAAGCCAACAGCCTGCTGGCTATTCCTGGCCTTTCAAGCCTAAAACTCCATGGCCCCAGCCAGCTGGTAAACTCCCCACCACAGAGAGCATTTCAAGTCGTTGTCTGGTGACCCATCAGAGCAGCAGACTGCCCAATCACCTTCATTAGCATTTGTGTGTCCAGGGAGACAGTTTAACCATTCCCTACCTCTGTCCCCACCATTCCCAGCACACTGGGAACAACTCAGCACCACGTGAAGTTGCTGAAGATAAGGAAACAAGAACTGCTGATCTCGGTGTGCCAATCCCCTGCCACTTTTCAGGAACAACCAGAGCTGTGCACAAAGGCTCCTCACTTACAAAAGGGCCGGTGTGTGTCCCTTTAGGTGACCTCGATTTAATTTGGTGGTTTATTTTGCTGTAAAACAAGCTTGAAGAAAGCACCTCCAGCGGGCGAGCACATCTGCTCAGGCCTGCTGCAGCCCAAGGATGGAAAACACCACCTCCAGACACCAGCTCCCCTGAGCTCCAGACACCAGCCCCTCTCAGCCCCTCTGAGCTCCACGTACCAGCTCCTCTCAGCTCCAGGTACCTGCTCCTCTCAGCTCCAGGTACCTGCTCCTCTCAGCTCCAGGCACCTGCTCCTCCCAGCTCCAGGTACCAGCCCCTCTC
>NW_009953930.1:144017-145099 GCF_000747805.2 Chaetura pelagica
TCTCAGCTCCAGGTACCTGCTCCTCTCAGCTCCAGGTACCTGCTCCTCTCAGCTCCAGGTACCTGCTCCTCTCAGCTCCAGGTACCTGCTCCTCTCAGCTCCAGGTACCTGCTCCTCTCAGCTCCAGGTACCTGCTCCTCTCAGCTCCAGGTACCTGCTCCTCTCAGCTCCAGGTACCTGCTCCTCTCAGCTCCAGGTACCTGCTCCTCTCAGCTCCAGGTACCTGCTCCTCTCAGCTCCAGGTACCTGCTCCTCTCAGCTCCAGGTACCTGCTCCTCTCAGCTCCAGGTACCAGCTCCTCTCAGCTCCAGGTACCAGCCCCTCTCAGCTCCAGGTACCAGCCCCTCTCAGCTCCAGGTACCAGCCCGTCTCAGCTCCAGGTACCTGCTCCTCTCAGCTCCAGGTACCAGCCCCTCTCAGCTCCAGGTACCTGCTCCTCTCAGCTCTAGGCACCTGTTCCTCCCAGCTCTAGGTACCAGCCCCTCTCAGCTCCAGGTACCAGCCCCTCTCAGCTCCAGGTACCTGCTCCTCTCAGCTCCAGGTACCAGCCCTTCTCAGCTCCAGGTACCTGCTGAGCAGAGCCAGGAGGCTGCCTGGGGAGAAGCAGGAGCTGGGAGCATTCCTCTCACAAGGCAGCGAGGGGCTGGTGCTGGACACCTCAGGGTTAATCAATATCTAATAATCTTTATCTGCTGTTAATAAGGAAACAAAATCCCCACCACTTTCCTGCTGGGAGCTGTTCCTTAAAGCTTCCCCAGTCAGCATGTTAAAGAGCTCTGGAGAGCAGCAAGCTTTGGATTCAGAGACAGCAGAGTCCAGAGCTCCCAGTGCAGAACTGGTCCTCACTGGTCCTCTCCCCTCACCATCCCACTCACACCAGGGTTTGCATCCCTGCAGGCAGGGCTGAGGCACCACCAGCCCCACCAGGCTGCCCCCCAGCCCCTTTCCATGCTGGGGGGGGCTCTCCCCATGGTCTCATTACTGGGGAGCAGCCCCCCCAGCTGCATTTCACAGTGCCTGGGGTGCCCCCAGCCCTGCTGCACAGCACCAGCAGCACCCCCAGCCCCCAGCCCCACATGAAA
>NW_009953931.1:0-62841 GCF_000747805.2 Chaetura pelagica
CTCTGGGGCAGGCAGAAGAAGGAGAAAATGCTGAGAGTACTGGCCAAGAGCTTCTGCTTATGGCAAACAAAGATGTTCTGTGCTCCTCAACAGCCATTGTTCAACAACTGTCCTGGAGCCTTGGCCTGCCTGAGTGATGGATAGTAGAGGGAAGCAGAACCAAGATCTGACCAAAAATCCATAGCACACTGCCTGATACCCAGAGACCTTATACAACGAGGGATATGCAGTACTAGGCACTATTCGTATGCACAGTAAGAAGCATTACCTGTGCCAGTAACTGGCCTTGTCTGCTCTGCCTAATTAGGCAAAGAACTGAGAAACAAAGAGTAGAATTAACTTGTCAAGACTCGCACAACTACTTGGTCACACAGCCTGCAATGTTCTCCTAGCTCTTCCAAGACAGTGCTGCCTTGTTTCTGGGTCACATTGTCCACCTCTCACAGAGATTTATCTCCCCCCCAAGGAAGGCACATTAGGAATTAAATAGGTTCACAGAACACAAGCCCTGCAAGCACTTTAAAGCCTAGCAGTAGTTGGCAAGCAGTTGGGATCCTCTGGCCTCAGTAATTTTCTTCTCTAATGAAAAAAGTTTATTTCAACTTCTGCCTGTGTCCTTATCTCTAAATTTAATGAGGAAGCTGCTCCTTTTCTGCTGTTTTCCAAGTCTCTTTGATCTTACAATTACGTATGTGCTGGTTGCTTGCCATTACATAGTCTGAATAATGTATATTGGTGCTAGATAACTCCAAGTACAGTACACACCCAGGAATAAAGGGCAGCTACTCTTTCTGTAACAGGAATCTCAGAAGTAGCTCAAAAAGCTTTGGAATGAGAGGAAGGACACATAAAGCTGTTCCATGGTGATTCCATGCTTGCTCCATATCTGCACAGCCCTAAACCATATAGGGATGTATAGGGAAGAAACAAGCAAACAAGAAATAAGACAAAAAAGTGAACACCTGTCCTGAAGCCCATTTCCTTTCACATAACTTCCAGTTTAGAGGTACCCCCCAAATGTAAGACGTATTCTTCTACTTTTGATGTGTCTCCATAATATTATGATAGCTGAATATTACGATAGCTCCTCCTCCACAGCTAACAGGGAAGGACTGACTCCACAGGAGGACTGAATGCCTCCCCATTCACAGGCCTGAACTACCCTCCCACCCATGCAGCTTGCCACTGCACTTCACTGCACAACGTTTTTCAAAAAACGAAAAACGTTGAAAAAGTGAAGTTTCCTGATGCCTCTTTTAGGAATTTTTGCTCCTTTTGACTTTGTCACATTTATCTGCTATCTCACCTACTCCCTTGTACCACACACTTCTGAAGAGAAGTTAAATCTTTAAAATGAGCAGCTTGTACCCACACCCTCCCTGATGTGGTCCTATGGTCTGTAAGGGAAAGCTACTATACAAATACAGAGTAATAAATTCCCTTTGATTAGTACTGCAACTATTGATTTCAGAATTGACTTAAATCCCCAATAATACCTTATTTTCTAGTAGCATCAAAACTAGATTCTTCTCCTCTCTTCTGTTCATTTACAGCAAAATCTTAAGGACACCACAATAAAGTTAAATAGTTTTTAGGAAAGATTTTAAACAAACCATGTTTTTATAGCTAGAAAGCATTAAAATAATATAGTTTTCAAATTATTAACACAAATGTTAAACAGAATTGGGGTCTTTTCTCATTGTAATTCTTTATTAGAAAGAAATTACACAAAAATATGGAAGGACACTGTTACATATATTTTGGCACAAAAATCTGCAAAAATAATCAAGGGGTATTATTATTAAAGGTTGATTTTTGTTATTTTTTTTTCAGATTTTCATTTTCTAATTTCAATAAGACAGTTGGGGGAAAGGGGTGGGCAGGGCATTTCCAAGCAGCTCAACTCAGACAATGCTGGATTACCCAGACATATAAAAATCAAAAAATAAGTGACTATCTTAAAAGAAAATAATAAAAAAAAAGAAAACAGAAAAAATATCTGCAGCTAAAGCTCTAAAAGGAAGCAATTTTGTAGTTCTTTCAGCTTTAATAATCTTTCTACACACTATGTTCCTTTTTATGTTTCATAGCTTACAAACAAATTCAGAACACAGAACAAACTGCAGTATTATGCATTAATTTTCAAAATACCAATTGTCTTGCTATCCTGGGAGTTAGGTTAAAATATTTTATATTATAGTATCAAGGGGAAAATGTTATGAGCCAAAAATCCAAAGGAAAGTTAGTTTCTATTTCCTGATATATCAGCACTAAGCATTGTATGACTCTTTACATTCTAGACTTGGCTGTGTCTCATTTGGTTTTACATTCCTAATGTGCCAGGTCTCTAAAGGATGCTTATTTGTGATGCTTTCATTAGGAAGGGTACAAATTTAGATGCACTAGAAATCTAAGATTCAGGATATGCGCAATCCCACCAACAAGTAGCGCTACTCAGGACCTTGAAAAGCAAGAGGTACATAAAAATAAATCTGCAGCGCAGGCAAAACCAGCTTATTCTGTGAACTATCTGTGCTGTAACTTCTCTGTACACAGATACACAGTTTTAAATTGGTGGAAAATATACTACTTGGCCTGCTTCAACCAGTTACTGAAAGAATTTATTGTTAATACTTCTGAAGACCAAAGGGCAGCATCATTATTATGGCAACATCTCTCAGCGGCATATTTTGCACTCAGTTCTGCACTGCAGAGAACACAATACCTTGGAAATAGATGTTTCAGAGGCAAGACAACCTGATAACCTGGGCTAAGGCTTGGATACCAGAGGTAGTGACCTGCCCTGCAGAAAGCTCCTACGGGACATTGGACAAGTCATTTAATGTCTTCTGGTCTCTAGGCTCCACCTGTACCCCCAGTTTTACCTGGGTGCCATGTAGTCTCAGGGATGCGTAAGAGGTTACACAGACTCAAGTCTTAAGTACCCAGATGCCACCATAAGTAAAGGTTAAGTAAATACTAAAGGGAAGGAGATACACAGAAAATCTTGCTGCTTATCAAATACCATAAAGCCTTAATAAGAAACAAGAAAGAGATACACAGAAAATCTTGCTGCTTATCAAATACCATAAAGCCTTAATAAGAAACAAGAAAATGTACTGTAGTCAGAGGTGCCAGAACAGAGAGGAGTTCGGTCCCTGCACCAACAGCATGCAGCCAGCTCTTGTCACTCAAAAAAAGCACCCCTGCATTGTAAGATCAGGGCAACATACATTGGTTCAAGCTGTTCTCCTTGAACCCTTGTCTCTGGCAAAATACCTGTCATCTTCCGCAAGAGGGGGAAACAGGCTTCTGAGCTTGGCAAAAAGCAAGGATGCTGAAAATACAAAAAAAATCACACTTATTTCCTGAGGCTATCAGTGTTTGTGTCAGTTGCAAGGAGTCATTAAAACACAAATGTGGTTGCATAATATTATTATGTAAAATCCTGATATAATTAACTATTAATTATATCATATGGACAAACAGAATTGTGCTTAGAGGCAAGCAAGCTTTTCCCAAATTATAATTAAATAAAATCTTATTGAATAAACACTGGAGAAACAAAGTGATTTATATTCTCTGCTGCTGTTTGTGGTTTTTTTAAAGCCATAAATGTGATACTTCAATATTATCTTGTGTGGTGATATAGGAAGAAATCACCTATTGCAAAGGCATTTCTAAATACCTTATTGGCTTGCAATAAAAGTTATGAACTATGCTGAATCCATTCATGACATAAAAATCTGAAAAATATCGGTATATGCAGAACTTTATTTTCAAAATCTGAGTTAAAGGAGCTACAAAGAAATTGTCCAGGTGTCCAGCCTTTTTTGTACTGGAATACTGAAGAGTTCTTTAATTCATGGCAGGAGACAGATGTAGATTTAGAAGGTAGCTGACTCTGCAGGACCCTCTAAGAAATTTGAAATAGCTTGCATAATTTATGAAATTTCCATTTGATGTAAGGAAACAACCCAAGCAACTTGATAGGAAAGAAGTGGAAGGGGTTTGTGTTTTTTGGCTACCAATATCTTGAAATAAGGCAAAGTAAAGGAAAGTTGTCCACACAGGTACTACAAGTCATCTACTATTACACAAACTTTACTATTATCCCCCCCAAATACACATTTTGCAGCCTAGCTGTAGACTGAGGCAAAGTAGCTACTTCTCAATCAAAAAATCCCTGAAAAGCTTTCGAAAGGGAAAAAAAAAAAAGGCACAAATAACTGTAGGAAGGATGAATTTCATCCTTTGTGAGCAAATCTGATCTTTACTAATGTGAAGAGAATATACAGGTCTTTGGGTATCCCTTGGAAGGTATTTTGAAAAACTGTGAAAGTTAAAAGAAATCAGTGGCTAGAACTTGATGAAACAATTCAAGAAATAAAGTCAATTTAAAACAGCATCTCTTAACTATATATAATCCAAAAGACTAGCACCTGCCTGTTACTTAGTACATTTCTTCTTACTAATTTTGGTGTTAGAGGACTAAAGAGTCCATACAATGTGGACTACCATCTTCTTTAATGTATTCAGAGGTGCTGTGAACATGAGGAGACACTGGACTAATTTCGTTTTGGAGGGTCAGATTTTAAATAAACATGGTGAAATGATCACTAAATAAGCACTTTCTACAAGGGCAGGGACCCCCATGTCAGTGGAACACAACCTTACCTCAGCTTTAACTAGCCAAACTGCACTGTCACTGGCCCTTCAAAGGCAATTACATATTTAACTGAAAGAAATTAATGGAAGAAAGGAATTAAAATACTTCCAAAGGTGTGGGAGCAACTGATTTCCCCAGGCTCACTCCATGAAGTCTATACAGAAAACTTCAGCTCAACTCCAGTCCCAGGATTTTCCATCTTTACTGCAAGATCATTGGTGCAAACCAGGCTGGATAAAGCTGATGTAAGAGGTTTTTTTCAGTGAGGAACACTGGGAAAAGCTACTTTAGTTCATAAGGCCTCCCATGCTACCTCACTAAGTAATTCAGCATATTACCCATTTGGGCAAATAGAATGATGTAGATTAGTCAGTGAGTTTTATAAAGAATACATATTAGCAGCAGTCAACTGTGATTCTAACAGAAAAAAAAGAAACAGTGAAAATGGTTTCATTATTTTACTATATCCTATTAAAGTTCAATACAACAAAATCTAACTTAATCAGCTACCCTCATGTAATTTACAGTAATTGCATCAGCCAGAAAAAGTAGTTTTTACAAGATTTTGGTACAGCAAGAACTAATTCCGAGCTTTTCAGTGATCTTCAAAAAAGCTTCTCATTTAGCTCTTAATGAAAACATGTCAAGCTAGGTATTTAGATGTCCTTTATAAAAACATTTTAAATAAAGATTAATCTGTGCTGCACAGGCTTGACACAAACACAGATGCAAAACTGACTAATTATAGAGAAAGTAGAGGTGCCAATGGACCCCTCAAAATGGAAAGATGTATCAAGTGGCACTACAAGCTATTCCAGCCAGTCTTACATAATGAAGCTGAAGAAAGAATATATTTATTTGCAGATGACAAAGGCAGACAGAAAAAAAATCAATATTAGAGAGATTACTGGTAAATTGCCTGAAAAGAAACCTCTGTGAAATTCAGTAAGGGACAAACCCAAGGCTGAAGACTTATACAGAGAGGATCAACAGTGCAAATACAGAATGAAGACAGGAGTGGAGCAGTAGTGCTTTAAGGATCAACTCACCCAAGCAAGTAGAAAAAAAATTATTATAAGGCAACAGTATTTTCAATACTGTTGCAAATCCATAATGCATTGACAGCCTAGCAGCCTGAAAAACACCTTGTATCAGCCCTCCAACTTGCTGTACATGGGTGAAGTCTTTGCTGGGTTCACTAGACCAGAGTCAGGTAGTGGTTTTCAGTCATCTAGGGAGCAACTGAACAATCAGCAGCCAGAATGATTTGAGGTCTAGAAAGAAAGAATATAAGAAAGAAAAACCTACTGCATAAAAATTGTTGAGGCTAGGAAAGAGAAAAAAAGACCTGATTTCCTAATATCCCTTCTGTATCCTTTTGGGGGACCAAGAAGGGTGGGAAGCAACACAACAACCAAACAAACCAGATCAGGGAAATTAAGGAGGATCCTGAATTAAGACTGTCCCCTGCCAATAGACTTTTCATATTTAAAACAAGAAATGTTTTCATACTAACTCCTTCTGTAACAGCTGTGGTAACAGCACCATATAGACACAGATGTGGTCTCCTAGGCCCCAACTTTCAAAATGTATTCTGAAATAAGCATGCTTATTCCTTGGTAATGAAAGCATCACTCTTCATAATTAAAACTGCATATCCAAACACATCTCATCCCTTTTTTTTAACCCCCCTCAGGTATACTCTGAAAGTTTATAATTTTTCAAGGCGAAGAAAAGGGAACTGTGAAATAAATGTAGCTGCTCCCTCTCTTGTCTTTTCATGCTCAAGGAATCAAGAAATACTCACAGATTTAAGGTATATGAAAGATTTTTCCCCTAGCCACACACTGACCTCTGCAATCAGGTAGTTTCCTATCTTTCAAACACCAGCACCAAAGCAAAGCCTTCATCTCACTTTAAAAATTGGCAGCAGAGCACACAACTATTAGAGCTCTTCATGTATAGTGAGAACAACAGTTGAACAGAAATGAAAAATAAAAAACTCTTGCTACTACAGGCCAATATTTCACATCAAGGTAAATGACTGGTAAATTTTGATCAATTTGCTAAATTTTTATCAATTTGCTGTCTCTTTGAACAGCAAGGCCAACCCCTGGGAGTGGTTGACAAAAACCCAATACAGTAAAATAACTAAATTTGCATTTACATTTGAAAAGTAAACACTATTTAGAAACAGTAACAAAATGTTTATTACTTGCATTTCACAGCATTTCAAAAGCACAAAGACATTGCAAACTAAGAGGAGCACAGTCTTTCTTGCACCGGCCACAAAAGTTTTCCTTGTTTTTCAAGGGTCACACTGTATTTCTTTTCAGAAATTTTGTATTCAATATTCTGAAGTGACACAAGCTATGGCTGACCAACTTCAGATAACACTCCTGGACAGTCTAATTCCAAATATTTTAAAGGTTATGTTCTGAACCCTTAGAATATATGAGATTTCAAAGTATGCATGACTTTTAGGATAGCTGACCAACTTCAGATAATACTCCTGGACAGTCTAATTCCGAATATTTTAAAGGTTACGTTCTGAATCCCTTAGAATATGTGAGATTTCAAAGTATGCATGACTTTTAGGATGACTGGACTAATCACATTGTTTAACAGCTAGTTGTGAAGGGGTATAATATTTCCACGTGTTCGCAGGTGGATAAAGCATCATTAATTTGGATGTACTTTTTCCAACTTGTTCACTGTTCTCTTTGTAGTAGTAAAAGATATCCCTACTTTAATCCAGACAAATGAAGCATGATTTGCTAGCAAAGCGTATTACAGGTGTGAGAGACTAAGAAGAAAAAAAAATAATTGCATACTGAAAAGCCAAATAAAAGATTAATTTAACTTGTCAGAGTAGTCCTTAATTTTTGTTGGAATAGCTGTATTTGCAAATTTGTATTTTGGTGCATTTTGTCTTGGTAGTCTTCAAAGATCAAATACTCTCACACAAATAACCTAGCTAATGTAATGAAACAATCATATTTAATTAAGATTCAACTGAGACACAGTAGCAGACTTTCCTTGAAAGAAGCACATTTTGGAAACTGTTCAGGCTCAGCTCTGATAAATCAAATAATAAAAATTCAGCACACCACAATAATAAGTCTCTGCTATTTCTCTCTAGCACTATTCTCTAATGAGCAATGCTATTGCTTTTGTGCACAATAAGGAGTTTCTTCATGATCTAAACTATTTCACTTGAACTTCTTTATTCCAACATGTCTTTTCCTTAATAAATTAATCCACACACACAATTTGTAGCCACTGCTTTCATTGTTTAAGAGGCGTGATGGCACAAGTGAATCCAACCTCCAGAATCTTTAATTTCTGCCTAATTTTGTGTCCTTAACTCTTTTCTCCAGTTCCAGCACAACTGCTAAACATGGATATCAATATTAATTTCAAAGGGTTAGAAAGACACTGTTGTTCTCTCTAGGATCTGTGTATATACATTTGTAATACAAGAGTATACTGGCAACTGCTGCTTAGATAGAAGAAAATAGAAAAAGGAAGAAACTGGGGGAGTGTTGTCCTCAAAGCATTTGCTTCTGAGAAAGGAACATGAACATTACACTTTGTAAGAAAGGATCTGATCACTGGAAAAGTTACTATTAATGTTTTATTTAATGAATAGTATAAAGAATGCTGTGCTGACTGCTACTGTAATGTGATAACACTGTTTTGTAGGCCAGAATGACCGTTACAAGCAGCCATGAAACAGACATTTAGCTCAGGTCAAAAACATACAGCATAGATGGCAAGCTACATGTAACAAAAGTACAAAACCTCTAGACCTTTATCAGAAGCACAGAAGACAGAACAGGTAGACTGCCAAGAAAGTGATCAGCATCTTGGGCCTTGGATCTGCTTGTCTGGGGAATTTGTGATAGAAAACTATCCAATACTGGGAGTCAGATACCTGGTGGGCAGAGGGCAGTTAGAAATTCTTAACAGTCTAGTGAAGCCAAAGAAAAACATTCACTCCTTACAGTCTGTCTATCAGCAAAATCCTGAATTACACAAATTGTAGCTATGTCTGTTGACCTGGAGAAGGGCGATCCTCCAGCTGCTTCCCATGCTCTCTCCAGGTGTTTGAGCAGGCATTGGAAGGAAAACCAATAAGACAAAGCAAGGCAAGCAAGAATTGATCTCAAGATGACCAAAATAAGAGAATTAATATGTCAAGGAATCCAATAAAAGAAAAAAAATTTTGCAAGTGTCAAGCCCTTTTAGGAACACCAGCAAATCAAAACACCCAGCACCTCTGATTCTGTGCAGCAGGCCAGGCTGCTTTCAAAGTAAGGGAGAAGGATATTTGCTACAGAATAGTACAGGTTTAAGAAATAAAATCTGGTGCAACTGCCAGTAATAAAAGAAAAATCTATCTTGTTTAATAGTAAGAGGCACTATTGCTGGAGATGTTGAAAATAAAGGAGAAGGAATCTGACTTGGGCAACTCTTCAAAAAGCAAACTGGTGATGGAAGAGACAACCCCAGTTACCAGCTGAAAGCCTGAAGCATGTGAGACAACAGGCATTCAAGATCAGATAGATAAAATTATAATCTACACAATTACCAACCTAAAAGAAAGATTAGCTGTGGCAACTCAACCAGCTGATATGAAGTGCCTGTATCTTTTCATATAGCCAAGAGACCAGGACCTATAAGTACCGGTCAAGGATGACAGGTTATGGGTTCAAGGTGATGGGCTGGATGATGAGTTAATCCTCTGCAATGAAAAAGGTAGTAGAAAGGCAGGGCAAGCAAAGTCTAGCAACGGAGTCCCACAGAGTTTGTGGTTGCTTTTTAGAGAGATGGGCTGGTGGTTGAGTTTGATCCAAAAAGGAGAGAGATCCAGAGTAAAGATGGATCAAATCATTACCATTAAAAAAAGACAGAAGCCCTGTAGTAAGGCACACAGAACCAAAGAGCACAAAACAGATCATTTAGGATGCACAAGAAAAGATAGAATCAGCAAATTAAGGAAAAAAAACAACCAAACACCTCTGCCAAAGTAAGTGTTAAAACAGCCACTAGTAAAGAAAATTAAGGCAGTTGCTCTGGACTTTGCTAAGATCTCAAGAAAAGAAGAAACTTTTCTGGTTCTGGAAACTGTTATGGCAAAGAGATAGTTTAATTAGCTGAGTGGGTGGGCAAATGACCTGTAGTTCTGCTACTTAAACTATATTTGTCACTATAACTATAAACTATATTTGGGATGGGAGAACATGGTAAAAGGATACTTTTTGGTAACTAGACAGAGCTGAGGGACAGCTGGAGCTTTTTGCAGTAGTGAGATGTAGAAAACGTTATAAAGCCAAAGAATGAACCCAGTTAATAATCCCAAATTTATCAAATGATGGAACAGCTACAAAATTCTACAATAATTTCTTGAGTTTTCAACTGAAGACTTAAGAACCTTTGTACAGGTAACACAGGTAATTACCATACAACAGTGTTATTCTATAATAATATAAGAAGAAAAAACAACCCTACAGGTACATTTGAACCTTCCTGCTTGCTTTAAGAAAAATAAAATAAACCAAACAAAACCCAAAAAAATTTTAAGTACAAGCCAGAGGCACAAAAATACACTAAAAAGCTTTCACTTTTTTTTTCCAGATTTTAATTGTAGTATGAAAAGTCAATTTTAATTATGGGGTTTTTTGTGTATGAGTATCAAATCTGCCAATTAATATTTTTATCAGATTAAGAGGGGTTTAAGAGGCATTTACAATAATCCATTTCAGTCACAAAGTAAAAGATAAAAGAAAGGGTTGGTAAAAGTAAAAAACAGTCTTTGTTAAAAATTAAACGGGGAAAAAAGCTCATCTCCCAACAACTGGTCTTTTAAAAGTTATGAATAATAATGAACAGGACATTTTTTAAATGAATAATAAGAGGCAGGACAGCTTTACAGCTGACATCAGTAGGGAAGCCCTGTTCAAGTAAACCACATGAAAAATTAATCCTCCCTAAACATATCTCATTTAAAACATCCATTTATACATTACATTAAACAAGGATACACAGATCTCTGAGTTGTGTTCATACTGTTATCTCAGCTTGAGAAAGATTCAGGGCAAAGAAAATCCTCAGAGGCAAACTAACTGGGTTTGAGTGCTGTCTGACCATGTATTTGCAAAAATAAATACACTTGGTAGGAGTCAGAGTAATTAAGTGTCCAGATGCCCATTCATTTCTTACCCTCTGGCAGTGTTGATCACTCCCACACTTTGTGCTACATACACGGGCACACATCCACAGAGCTCAAGGCTAGGACCAACAATTCACTGCAAGACAGACTGCTGAGCAGAGGGCAACTACTTTGTCATTGCCAACTGTATTTGAATTTGAACTTGTGATCTCAAGGTGGAAAGCTTCCTATCCTGTCATCAGTTTATTAAAATTCTTTAGTTCTTTAAACACAGGAACACTAACATAAATGGCAAAGGCTGGTGGAAAAAAAAGAAAAAAAGGTGGAGAAAGGGGTCTTTATGTTACTGACATCAAATTTGAGATACTGTAATGTACCTTCCAGTTCTTCTGTTCCTCTGCTGCTGCTATTCTTGTGATTTCTGCTTCTCTCACTGTAGGGTAATTGAGATGATGCATGCATCATGCCTTTTTCATCTTATAAGATTAAAGAACAAATATGCCTCATATTTTACAAATTACCACCAAGCAAAATCCTGCCCAATTAAAATGAGATTATTTTTTTAACCACTGTACAGCTTTATTACTGGCAATTATTTGTAACTCGTTTCATTCTTAAAGAGAGACAAATCTGTATGATAGTCTAAACTTTCATATTTTGCAATTAATTTTAACCAGGCAGTGTTCCTAATCATAAAATATTTTATATAATTAAAATCCCAGAATGAGTGAACATGACACATGTACAGACACATCTGTATGTTACTGTCCTTTATATTACCACAGTCTATGCAACAGTATTCAATGGGATATTACCCTTTAATTTTCTGCTTTTCCATTATACTTCTCTACCATAAAATACCACGTAGCTACTTAGCACTGCTGCTTGGCTTTTACTACAGTGGCTCTGAAGTTCAAAACACAGCATTTTTCAGCCAGCACAATAAACTCTGCTACCTTTAGACACTACCACAAACACAGCAATTACAGGAACACGTACATATCACATAATCACAGCATGGCTGAGGTTTGAAAGGACCTCAGGCTTCATCTTATTGAACCTTACTACTCAAGCAGAGCCATCTACAGCCCATTGCCCAGGACCATGTCAAGACAGTGTTTAAGTATCTTCAGGGATGGAGACTCCATCACCCATTTGGGCAACGTGTGCCAGTGCTGGGTCACTCAGAGTGAAAAAGTGTTTCCTGATGTTCAAAGGAAACTTCTTGTGTTTCAGTTGGTGCCCATTGCTTCTGATCCCGTCACTGAAAAGAGTCTGCTTTCATCCTCTTGTAACCTCCCTTCAGGTATTTACATAAAACTGCTAAGTTCCCCCTGAGCCTTCTCTTCTGCAGGCTAAACAGTCCCAGCTCTCTCAGCCTTTCTTCAAATAAGTGCTCTGGTCCCTTAATAGCCTTAGTGGCCCTTCACTGGACTCTCTCCAGTAGCTCCATCTCTCTTTTACTGAGGAGCACAGAACTGGACCCAGCACTCTAGGTATGGCCTCACCAGTGCTGAGCAGGGAAGGATCACCACCCTTGGCCAGCTGGCAACTCTGCCTAATGTAGCCCAAGATACCACTGGCTTTCTTTTCAGCAAGGGCACACTGGAGGCTTGTGTTCAACCTGGTGTCTACCAAGTCCTTTTCTACCAAGCTTCTTTCCAGCTGGGCAGCCCCCAACATACAGGGTTGCTCATCCCCAGATGCAGGACTTTGCACTTCTCCTTGCTGAACTATATGCCTACTACAAGAAAGGATGAACAACATGGAGGCTATTATTTTGAAGTCCTATAGCCATCCTGATGACGCACAGAAATTGAAAAGTTACTTCCAAGATGAAAATTTAACAGTAGAATTTCAGATAGATACAACTGAAGAATAAACAACATGATTTAATAACATGCTTAATTAACTTTTTCTCTCATTAGAACCTCAGAATGCTTTAAGAAACAACTATACATCCTCTATTACATAATGATACAAGACCATACACTTCTCTAGATAAAGAGAAAAATTACACTGTCAGATGTTTCTAAAGAGTAACTGAGAAAACAAAGTCTCTGCTTCTAGTTCAAAAAATAACAGTGTACATATATATCATATAAATTATGTCTATACAAATAAAATTCCTTCTACATGGATGTAATACTGAAGTTATCATCTCTGTTCCTTAAAAGTTTAAATATTTAGAAGGTTTCCTTTCTAAAGGAAAACAAAATCGGGAGAACACTCGGAGACCAGCAAATTTCTGACAACAAAATCGATGCTGAGCCACAGGATATGAAAGATAAACATGTGCAAATACAAAGAAACTTAACAGCATCACTGTGTGTGCAGACACACTTCTTAACAGAGGCAGCATAATCCCAAGGCTGGCTGTGTCAAAGAGCACCTGAATTCTCTCACCGATGAGAAACAATCTGGATTCGCCTACACTTACTAGATTATGATGAGACTTCTCTCAGACATCAGTATTTCTGTGTGGCTTGAGCCTGTTAGCAAGTTTCAAGCAAACTTAAGAAAGTGGTAAAGTCTCAAGATTGCATAGAATCTTGCCACTAGGTAACTAGAAGGGTTGGACTCCCACAGAGAAGGCAGCAGTTTTGTTTAGCCAGAAGGGAAGGCTCAGCTATTCTGCTGGTGGTTTGGTAGTGGCTGTCAGGCTGGGCAGCAGAAACACCCCAGCACCACAAGCAGCTCCAGGACAGCTCCTCTGGTGCTGGTCCTTGCCCAGGAGCCAGGGGACATAGGAGGGGACAGAGCTGCTAGAGGGTGGGACACAAAAGGAGACTGGCACTTTTCACAGAGCAGTTCCTGTACACTCTGGTGAGATTTTAGGGGAGATTGTTTTCATGCTGTTTTTAAGTGTATATCCAAAATAACACTGAATGAACTAGAGTAAATGGAAACAAAATCCAAGGTAGCCTCAGAAAACGTTCACCTTGGCCTTCCATTACAGTAGGCACACAGTGCTTCTGCTGCTCTCTCGACCACATGTTGGTTCCAACCACAAGGAAGACAGGGGTTACTGCTGCTGCTCAAAGCAGCACAAGATACGTTACCTCTATACACACACATTCCCACTCCTAGCACAACAGTCAAAGACTCAAGTAACCAGCCAAGCACCAAACAGGTCAGATATCCTCATTTTCCCCATGTATGTGTCCATGGATGGGGAAAAATGCATGTTCTCTTTGAAAAAGTATTCATTGACAGAAAAAAAAGCAAACTTGAAAAATCTCCAAAAAGGACTAGTAAAAGAGTAGTTACTGTTAGCAACCTTCCACAAACTTTCTAGATTGCAAAGTCATGTCTCAACATACACTAAGCCCTGGCTCCAGCACAGGAAGTACCATGGTGGGGTTTTTTTTGTGGGGAATAAGACAAGGTTGAATGAATATTGTTTTCTTGCATAGCCTCATTTGACCCTAAATACAGCAAAAAATGCTGCCTTGGAAACATGGAAAAAGTGTCCATTTACTACACAGCGGAGAGTAAAAAAACAAAAAACCAAAACACAAAACAGAACAAACAAATGCAAACCAAGTATTTGAAGTCAACAGCAGCCTAAACTCACTGACCCACCTAAGGAAGTACTAAGAAACAAACTAGAAGCCTTCATTTTCAAAAGGACCATGGAAAATATCAGAACATTGCAGAAAACAAGTACGTTGCATTCATTAAGTATCAACATATTAATGAATTAGCTACTGTAAATCTGGGAGGAGTGTTTTCTGCTAACTTTTAAAACAAATGGAACCCAGTCAGGAGTTTGCCACACAAATTCCAACATCGACTCTTCAAAACTGACACTAATGAATTTCCACTATTATTGTGGAAACAGCTTTTTTTTCTTTTTTTGTAAACAGCACTTTGCACACTGCATTAGTAAAAGATTGTTTTAAAAATACTCTTATTTAGAATGACTTTTCATTATATGTTCTACTGTTCACATCTGTATATCAAAATAGCCCGAGGTATTTCCCATCTGGCAGGTCACATGCTTAAAACATTCCAAGAATACATGCTTCTTTGTGATTGTCCCCTCCTTGCAATTTTCTTTCATTCCCATAATTTAAGCTGCTCTAATTTACGCCATTTGCAAAGAGCTAAAGATTATCTGTTATCCCAGCTATGAAACCACCACATAATTCTCCAAATACTCTCAAAATAGAAAAAGAGTGCATTAATTGTTGGCCTTCTAAATGGGGACAGCAGTGTAATGAAAGGCCCATTTAACACAGGCAGCTACATAAAGCAACACTTCAGAGGTAAATCAGCTGACTCACATGGGTTGTTTTACTGGGAATATACATAATTCGTGCCAGTTCCAACAGGAGCTACAATTATTTGCTTGGAAAATGCTGGTTACTTCAGACATCCTATGAAAAATCCCTAACCTTGTAAGAGAGCACCCACTGATGACATCTCAAAGCAAAAATCAGAGGATGATTTTTTTTTTTTTCCTCTCCTAGAAGGGTATGGGAGAGGACTCATAGTTACCACCATCAGCTAAATCCTGAAAGAGGAGATTTGTCACTACTTCCTCAACCCTACACTCTTCATGGCTTCTGTTTAAAGCAGCATAAGCCAGCTAGCCAAGGCAGCTCCCTCTGCACAGCACCACTGCAAGTCAGCAACTCAAGGCACTGGTGAAATCGCTGTCTTAAGCACCCCACTGGTAACAAAGCTCGACAAGTCTTGGCAAGCAGAGGTTAAGGAGGGAACATGTTGCCCACCTTCAGCCTGAAGAACCTTCAGCACTGAGAATCAGCTGCAGTAAAGGACACACCTTCTGATCTCTGTCTTTCCTTTCCGTGTGTTCCTCTTGTGGGGTGTCAAGGAGAGTTGGACTGTGCTCTAACAGCAGCAGTGACCACCCCACCCGCTAATTCCTCCTCCTTTCTTCTAAAAGCATCAGATAGGATGCCTGCAATGTTTTAACCAACAAATTTTAATTATATGATACAAAAATAGCTAGATGTCATTACCACAAAAAAAATCAAGTCAAAAACCAAACCAGAACAAACTTCTGTAATTAACTGTATTCTCATTTGCATTATTCCTTCTTTAAAAAAGTAACAGATTTCTTTTTTCCCCCAAACCAATGACTGGTTATTTTGTGATCAGGACCTCAGTAGATCAAGGCCTCAGTACTCAGACATGTATTTTGTTAAATCAACAAACCTTACAGGACTATGAAACAGTGTTGAATGCTTTTGGTTTTTTTGATCCCTTTTGTTCTATTTAAATTCATCAGGACATAATACATCTAGTCCAATAGGTGAAGTCTTTGAAGACTCAAAGAACAGGCACTAAATGAACTTACTGGAAAATCATTAAAATTCTTGGCTTTGCAGTGCACAAAAATAATGCCTTCTAGTATCCAAAACTAGATCACTATAACCCATACAACAGTAAAACCAACTCAGGAGAACCTAAAATTCATACTTCTGCCCAGGCAAGCAAACACTCAGATGCAATTATTTTACTCATGTTTAAATGTGCATTAGAGCTGGGCCAGTAAAGGCATTTCCAAATTGGAGAAAATTCCCAAATCTGTTCTGGTCCCGGTGTGAAACGAAAACCAGAAATTTCAACTTATCCATTGAAGGGGGTGTAAAGGTACATCTGGAGGACAGTTCCACCATTGCTGTCTTGGAAAAAGTCACACTTGGCACTACCCATGATTATTAGATTACTGAGGAGAGAAAAGAAACATATGCCAGAAAGCTTCCCAGCTCTCGAGACAGGGAGACAGGAGAGAGCACTGCCTTGTACTGTCAGACCCACACCAACACCCAACCTCTGAGGAACAGAACATTTTTTTTAAGTTTCATGGAGTTCCAATAGAGACCATCAGAATTCAGCAACGACATCTATCAAAATTATCTTGACCCTGAAACAAAGTTAAAGAATGATAAAGAGTAGAATATGTTGTCCTAGTACTGAAAGTGTCTTTTCAAACTAAAATTTATGTCAAGCATTAGTGCACTTTGTTTCCTTTCCTTTAGAAAAAGGAGACAAAGTTGCTCCATTATTTATATTTAATGAATCATTTAAAGACACTCGTCGTGCCTATTTATAATTCCAATGTTTAAAACTAAATATAGTGCCCTGATTGCCTCTTGTCTTTCAAGTACCACACAATAACATCTGGGAGTTTATTTTTAAAAACAGAAAATCAATAGAAACCATAAACTCTAAACCCAAGTGCCTCTTAATTGAGGACAGTGATGCTGACGTGGTAGTTAGGAGGACTTCCAGTCTTAGTTTCTGTCCACTAGAATCTGATCCCTCCACTGGCCTTCAAGTACACTATAGCTCAGGAAAGCAAAGAGGAAGCCCCCTAGGAGCACATAAAGAGGGAGAGGAAAGGATAACCAGGGAGAGATCGTGATACTGTGTTCGTAGTCAGCTGATGCTTACTGCTTCTACATCTAAACTTTTAGGGGAGGTGTATTTCCTCTCAGCTGTTTTAACAGAGAAGGGATGTCTGTCATCCCCCCTTTGTGAGAACAGCAGGTACGGTTCCCTATTTTCAGGAAGAGTTTTGAAGAAAAGGTTGCTTCTGCCCCCCCTCTGCCACAAAAAGTAACAGCTAATGCCAAGCAACACAGAGGGAAGTTTTCTGCTGGACAAGACCACACCAAGGCTGTCTCCAGTCACTGATGGGGGACAGCATGCCTCTGCTTCGCCCACTAGACCCTTCTCCTCATGGTCTCTTCTCCAGAGTGCTTCATACAGTTCTAGAGAGGGGCCTGTGAAGGTACCAGAAATCCACTTCTCTAAGAAAGCAGGCTCACATTTCTGACACCATATGCAGTTCTGGTATGGCTGCCAAGCCCTCTCCAAATACACGTGCATCTAGTTTCTCCACCAGTACCATTTTCAGCTGCTACCTGTTCCTTTTTGCTCCTTAGTAAGAACAACTCCCACACTAACTAAAATCATAGAATCATAGAACTATTCAGATTGGAAAAGACCCTTGGGATCACCAAGTCCAACCATCTTCCCTACTCTACAAAGTTCTCCCCTAAACCACATCCAAACCACCCTTAAACACATCCAAGGATGGTGACTCCAGCACCTCCCTAGGCAGCCTATTCTGGTGTCTAACCACTGTTTCTGTGAAAAAAAAATTCCTAACGTCCAGCCTAAACCTCCCCTGTTGCAGCTTGAAGCCATCTCCTCTTGTTCCATTGCTAATTACCTGTGAGAAGAGACCAGCACCAACCTCTCTACAATGACCTTTCAGGTAGTTGTAGAGACTGATGAGGTCTCCCCTCAGCCTCCTCTTCCTTAAACTAAACATTCTCAGCTCCTTCAAGTGTTCTTCATGAACTTTATTCTCTAGGCCCTTCACCAGCTTTGTTGCCCTCCTCTCTACTCACTCCAGCACTTCAATATCTCCCTTGAATTGAGGTGCCATCAATAGGTTATCTATAGGTTCGTCTCAGTAAAAAGTGAATCCAATCCATACTGTTTGATATGTAACATGTACACACAACTCTGACATCCTGAACATACCAACTACTGAAAGAAATAAGCACATTCAAACCCTGGCCCCACTCTAAAAATGTACTGAAAGCCACAGCAATCACAGGGAGCTTTCAAACATCGTCACTGTTCACTCAGCCTCATCTCCAAATAAGAACCAGATACAGTAAAATGAAAGCAAACAACAAATACAACTACAGACACTTGAAGTTCCATGTCTCAAATGAAACTGTCATCTGAAATAAGTCCACCTTTTCTAACTGAGTCATTACTTTAAAGGGACTGCTAGAAACCATTTTGGCCTTAGTTAAAGTATCCTCATATCCAAACAATTGTCTCCACAGAGCCTCTCAGGCCATCTGCACCCTGAGATGATAAAACAGAAGCTCATCTGGATGTTGGGCATGTAAAAGCATAACTGATTTCCTGACACCTTACTGGGATATAAAGGCTTCTATTAGATTAAAGCAGGACTGTAATTAAATATTGAGGTAAGGTTGTACATGGTGTACTAGAAAAGAGGAGGATTCTGGGTACACTGTATGTCTCCATAGCAATTCCTCACATGCAACATGACAGTGCTCATGTCACCAGAGGTGATGGAGGACACTGTCCTTGCTTTACAGCACTTCTGAAGCAGTGCCTGTTATCCATTATATCCTCCTGAATGACTATATCCCCATCACTATCTGCAGCAATAACTGCCACTCAGGTAGCCCCAACTCCAACCAAGGCAGAGTCCACAGGGTGTTCAAGGTCTCAGCAGACCAGAACAGAGGAAGTCACTGCTACAAGAAATGAAATTACATTAAATGGTGGGTCACACTTGAGGTAGGATATTGAGGCAAGGACACAATTATTTAAATCCTTATATTTCTTCTCTCAAACAGTAAGACTGCTTATTTAACTTAATATTCTACGTATTTTTCTAAATAAAACAACACTGTTGTTGACTGCTTATAACTTCATGAGGATTTTGTCAACTGAGAATTACTGCTGGTGTAATTTTCCAACCCTGAGAAATGTGGGTAGCTACGATGATTGTCGACTGAGTGAAAACAGTCAAGTAATTTCCTAGCTGAGATTTTCTTTATTCCTCACTGAGGTCAGCAACAATTGGAGGAAGGAAATGCTTAGGCATGATATTTCAGAAGTCAGAAGTTGTTCTTGTAAGGCAGAAGAACAGTACAATTCAAAACTGGGAAAATCAGAGGTCAAAAAGCTGAAAACATTGGGGGGGGGGGGGGGGGGGAGCCAAACAATAGCAACCTAGAAGACTAACAAAATACCATAAACAACTAGAAAAAAACATACATATACAAGCAACAAAAGTAGAAAAGTTAACTTCATTGAAATTTGTCAGGGCATCAAAACACCAGGATAAAGGGACATACTGAGTATTCGAATGGTCTGCATTCCTGTTTTAGAAAATAAGTATCTTCAATTTTAACTTAAAAAAGGAGAAAGAAATTTACAGTCTTTTTTTTTTTTTTAAACAGCATTCATGTTTAACAAATATACTTTAGCAAGTGAGTGAGCTATCTGTTTAAATCAGTGGTTCATTAAACAGGACTACTTTAATTGTTCTTAAAATACCACAGCTGCATTTATATATTTAAAAAGATTTATCAGTGGAGAATGTTATTATTCCCAGACTATTTGAAAGGTTATGGGGCATATATTTAAGGCTTCAAGAACAGCAGGATTAAAATAAATATGAACTAATTCAGTCTTACTTACAAGAAAAAAGGTTTAACTGCAAGATGGTGACATATATTAAGCAGAGTGCAGATCTTTCTGCCATTCAAAACCATAACAGTTATGTCCATGTAGAGGCTAGATGATTCACACACACACCCTCCTCCTTACTATGAGGTTCCCTTTAATTGTCTTTCAAAACTGACTTTTCATATTCTATAACAAGCATGTCAACTAGTCTGCCCTTCAGTTTCCTTCTCTTCTTTAGCTCCCCAACAACTAATTGCTACCTTATCTAGCAACTAATCTAACAATATTACATATATATATCTAACAGTAAGTATCAACCAAGACACTTAAAAATGATATGATCACTTAGAAATACACTGCAGTCATGCTGTGCAAAAGGCAAAACAATATCATATGGAAACACTCTAGACTTCAAATTATGCTGTGGCTCTTCTCAAGGAGAAGATGCAAATAAAGCTTTTACCACGCTACAGTTAGCCATAAATATGGATCTGATAACTTGGCATATGCTGTACAAAGTTAGACAACATTTACAAATATGCATATTAAGAACACGTAGACTTAATCAATAACTAGGCTGCACTTTTGGAAATAGGGCTAATCGGCTTAACTCTTTGTAAAACTTAAAAGACTTAAAAGCAGGGAAACAACTGGGCCTTTCACACAAACCCTTGAATCTCTAATGCCCACACTCTCATGGAAAGCAAGAGGTCATTAGAAGAACCAGGTACTGAGACAAGAAGACCTGCATTCAAAAGGAAGGCTTGTCTTTTCAACTATACAGCTGTACATAATTTGTAGGATTATTTAATGCACAGGAATTGCTACCAGGGATTCCAAATAACTTGGTTATTTGAGCAGACCATGCAGCTGTGGAGGTGACAAGGGAAGATGGTTTTTTTGGACACAGAAGGCCTTCTTCAGACTTTTAATAACTGTATCTCTCTATAATAAAATAAATTCCTTTCTCCTACAAACCTTTTTTTTTTTTTTTCTGTAGACAATATTGAACACACTGCCAGTACAATCATGTTAAGACTTTGAAGGAACAGAGTCTTTGGTTTGTTCATTCATTTCCTCTTTTAAACAAACTGTTTCCTCCCTTTTAAACTGGATATTCTAGCTAGAACCATTAATGCAAAATGGTGAAAACAAAGGTCTATATTCATATTCTTTAATTCACTAAGAATTTTTTTTAAAAAAACAAACCACCAACTATTTGATCTGCCTCTATACAACAGTTTGGTTTTTTCCTAAGATGAAAAGTTTTAGTCTTCAGACAGAAAATATTCCATATCTTTGATCAAACATGACAACCTTTTCTGCACGTTTATTACTGCTGTATTTAAAAGGTAACTATGCCAGGGAAGTGCATATAATACTGAGAAGTGGATGCAATACAGATTTACACGTTCACAAGTCATGTTTTCTGATTTGTTCTCTACTTGTCAACATCCTTTTAGATTCAGTAGTTCAGTACCACTGAGTACTGAACCAACTCCTAAGATATTATCTGTAAGTTCTTTAATCACGGCTGCTAATCTACTAATTTAAAGGTTGCATTTCTTTCCTCTTCACCATGTACATTGCTTGGTACTTTCCGATGTTTTATCTTGTCTGCGTTCAATTACTGAAACCACAAAGTCCCTCAGAAGTCTTAATAGTTGCTTTTGATGCACACGAATCTTCTTCCATTGTGATAAACTAACTATATATTGGAAGCTTTGCCTAATCTTTCAATGGAGGAAGCACTCTTGATTTCCTCTAACTCCAATGAAAAAATATTTAACTCAGCTGTGCAGCAAACACATTACCCACCAGTAATGCCTCCTTTTCATCCTGCTTATTAACAGTCTTGCCAGCTCCCTGGCAAGCTTGTTTCTTGCTTATGTGTTTATTATTAGCTGTTATGCGCTTACAAATTTGGCTTTTTTGGGGTCATTTTAACTTTTAAAATGTCAGAGTGTAAATTCTTTTCTATTTTCTTCAGTGGACAGTGCTTTTAATTTTTGAAGGATGTCTTATTTGTAACAGATCTTTCATTCTGTTCTTTGATGCCTTTTTTTTCCTCTTAGTCTTTTCAGACTTTTTTCCATTAACTGGTGGGACACATTTACTTGAGCCTCCACCTTTCAACATTATTCATTCTGACTCCAAGCATCCTCCCTTTTAGCTGTTCCTTTTATTTTTTGTTAAAATAGTTTTTGTAACTCAAAACACTAGACAAGACAAAAGCAATCCCAGGGAGGTACTGCAGTGTGTCACCCCCTCCTCTGTTGCAATTGCTCTGCAAACAGGAAAAGGCCTTTCTATTCAACAGCCATCGCTGCTCATTCTCTAGGCAAGAGACACAAGATCTTTCATCCAAAACCAAGAAGTTTTAAAATCTCAGGGACACTGCTTGGTTAGTGACAAAACTACGAAGAAAAAACTTGCTTAGTCTTACCATTCAATGCAAGTTAAACATAATTGTGGGCTTATAGCACAATTCCAGGATTACATAAGGACTTGACTTCCCAATGCAAAGGGTTTCTATACTTAATTATGGCTACTGGAAATGTCAAGCTTTTTTTTTTTTGCTTTCCCCCCCCCCCCCAAAGAATTTTATGTTGTGTTCCTCTACAGCTAAGTTTGCTAAGTCATCCCCCCTCTAAAGACCATAATACTCTTCTAAATTATTATGGAATGGAAGTCATTGGGTGGAAAAAAACCCAAACAAATTAGCAAGCCAAACATACACAGACTTGGTATTGTTTTGTTAAATCAGTTAAAAAATATAAGACTATTTTCTACACCATAATAGTTTAAGTTTTTTACTAAAGGTTTGGAACCATATACATGTTACTTAGTTCTCCATTTTGATTCAAGTATGGAATTTGAAGGTTATTCACCCTTCTTATTGCTACTTCCTCAGTGACCTCCAGGGCTCAGCCTTGCCACATAAGCTCCATCCAGATACTTGTCTGGCATAAGTAGTTCTGTTAAATGATAAAAGACTGAGCTCCTGAAACATAGCTCCTCCAACACTTTGTGAAACAGAAGTGCTTTTCTTCCAAGAAAAGAAAAGTCACACAAGTTAAAGAAAACCCAGTAGCTTCAATGCAGAAACACAGCTGGTTAGCAAGAAATAGCCAAAGCAACAATAAACAACTTCACCCAATCTGAACTCAAGGAATGCATTCTCATTACTTTCTATAATAGCTTTTCCAGTAGGTCTTTCAAACACTAGGCATTAGTATTTCAGAATGACTTGCTGCAAGTCAGCCCTCTGTAAATGGCCATTTACATTTGAGAAAATTTATTATAGGCAGTTGAAGCAAGCTGCTTGAGCTAAAATGCTGGAGTTCAATAACTGAGGAAAAAAAAAAAAAAGCCAGTATAAACTGACTCACCAACATCAGAGAAACATTACCTAAGGTGCCTCCACACATCTTTTAAAATTCTGCTCTCTATAAATACAAATATAATAATAACAACAATTAATTAAGCCTAAACTCAACATATAGTAGTGTTCTGAATCATGTATTTTTCACACCTTGTTCCTGTGAAGAGGATTGTGTTGTCATATGCAGTGGATTAGAATGTCACATTGGAAGTGATCAGGAGCAAATGGACTTATAAAAAACACAGATCCTGCTTCTATGGGGAGAACATGAGCATATTTTTTTCCATACACTTTCCAGAACACAGTATAAGAAATTAAGTAAAAGAATATTTTATAGTATTTTTTTAATAGTTCTTTTTTCATAAAAATTACAGAACAATATACCCACAGAAGTGATACCCCTACTGAAATAGAGTGATATCACTACTGAAAAGCTCCAAAAGCCAAACTTACTGAATCCTACTTTTGCTATTAGCACACTCCGAGTTCACACAAGGCTGTGCCTATAAAGATGTCCCTTGATTCAAATCTGACATAACTGTATATAGTACAGCTGAAAAAATATAACCAGTGCAAGATCTTCTCCACACTTATCTCCTTAGATGTGCAATTCAAAATAAATAAACATTCACCTTAATCAATCACTTATTCTTCTCTGCCTACAACAGAACTAGTCCCCAAGAAACTGCTCAAACTGAAGGTTTTAATTAAAAAAGCCAAACAGTTCAGCTGGTTAGAGTTTTACTGTCTTATCTTCTCAAAGTTATTAGCTTTAGTTATTAGTTTGTTACTAGAGGCACTTGCAGAAATGGACTGACATTTATTTTTGTGTCTTTATAGAAATGCTGGAAGGTACTGAGGCTTGCCTGCCCTATCCTACACTTGCTTCCTCCCCATCCTTCTACTTACTACATTTTTCTTTGAAATTAAGTCCTCAGTAAGTACAAGAAAAAAGAAGCAAACTGGGGCCTGGAAGCATTCTTTTTTCCTCATTTTCAGACGTAATGTGGGCACTTGAGTAAAATAATATCTTTCTTCAAGGATCACCTCCCCATATCATTATGGCTGAGCAGCCAGCCTGCCTATGCACCCACACAGGAGCTTTGTGTCAGTGGGACCAGCTTTCCAGAGATGCACAACACAGGTCACCTCTCTGACACCTAATGGGACTGGCTGGTATTCCTCTCTCCTGAAGGAAGGAGAACCAGACCCTACAGGAGTCTGAGGCATTGCTATAGGTAAATGTTGTAATCCATTAGCTGTCATGTACAAAAAAAATAGACATTAGACCTTGAAATAAATTGGATGTTCACATCCAGTAAGAAACTGCTCAGTTATAATCTCCCAGTAAAAGAGAAAGATGGGCATACTGAAGAGAGTCTGTGAAGCGCTGCTAAGACAAGGGAGGGACCAGAGCACCTTTCCTATGAAGAAAGGCCGAGCAAGTTGGAACGGTTCTGTCTGAAAAAGAGAAGACTCAGGGGGATCTTATAAATGTGTATAAATACCTGAAAGGAGGACATACAGAGGATTGAGACAGGCCCTTTCCAGTAGTTCCCAGAAGCAGGATGAGAAACCATGGCCAAAAACTGAAACACGTAAGGTTGCTCCCGAACATCAGGAAACATCTCTTCACCAAGGAGCTGATTGAGCACTAGCACATGTCACCCAGGGAAGCTGCAGAGTTTCCCTCTTTGGAGGTATTCTGAAGCCATATGGACATGGTCTGAGGCTCTAGGTGGCCCTGCTTGAGCAAGGTGTTTGAACAAGATGACCTCTATTGGCCCCTTGCAACTCTTTAACTGTGCTGCAATTCTGTGAACATCAACTGACTGAGAAAGCACCACTGCAATTTATCTTTTTCAGAATAAACTGCACATGCTGTTCAGATTTCAGCAATCTTACTAAATGCTGAGCTGTAGTTCTCATCAATTCAGTGCTCTTTAGAAACTGGCTTAATGTGTATACATTGGGAAAACTCTCAAAAAGTATTACTATTGGATCAATACTTTAATTAAAATTAATGAACTTATGTTTCAGAACTACTTTTATCAGAAATAATGGAACAAATCTCCACTTTCTTACTATGCTTTGATATTAAATATAAATTACAGTGGTTAATAAGCCTCTAGCAAGATTAATTAATAAGGTAATATCAATGGAATATGAAATTCTCATGGGATAATTGCTACCCATGGCAAAAATAGAGGAGAACAAGAAGAGCCACCTATCAAAAAAAAAAAAAAAAAGGGCAGGCAAAGACTGGGTTGTTTCCAAAATGAGACCCTGAACTGGACAAGCACAGTGCAAAGACAAAGCTTTATTAAAGCATCTAATGCATCATCTAATACAGTAACTCTAATGCATCAGCTTTTATGTTAAAACTGCATCTGAACACCAGTTGAAGTGTGCCATTTTAAATATCATTGGGTTGTCTCAGTTGTAAATTTAAAGTAATGAATTATTACCCTTTTATGAAATAAATGCCTGGAAACAAATATAGGAAAGCATATTCCCCGATGCCCCAAGGCATTCAATCAAAATTTTTGGAACAGCCCTACAGCAGCTGTAACAAATGGCTTCACATGAAATGAACCACTAATTCACTTTGACTATCCAAAACATGTTGATTAGAATCAAACCAACAAGCTCTCTCATCCATCTCAATTTGTACAGGATGTACTATTGTACAAGTGCTCTCTGATTGCATTATGCACAAGACTTTTGGGGAAAAAAAATATAAACATTTCTGAAACCAGAGACTATATGCAATTTTTGCACACCCCCCCCCTCCCCCCCCGTGAACAAGACAGAATTACAGGATTCATCTTTTTACAGAGTTGGTGTCATACACCTGATCTGCTGAGCAGGCAGTATGTGCTTTAACTCTCAGTGACAGAATTAGAGCTACTAGGGACACTTGGTACTTCTCTGAATCAATCTCTAAATGAGACAGAACCAAGTAGCATCCCTGGCTTCATTTCCTGAGCATAATGCATGGAAAAGATGATGATGAGAAAATTCTCCCTGACAATGAAATTTATTTTTACTTCCAAATGAAAAAATATATACATGAAAACTTCACTGAAAAAAAAAAGTAGCATCACAGGAGGTAACGCACAGTTAACCAAGTGTCAGGAAATTCATGAGTTCACACAGAGTATGTCATAAATAAATTCTGCATTAGGAGTCAGTATTTTATTGTGTTATTTCATGGCACAGCTTCAGGATGCTCTTGAGATCCCCCACAGGTATAGAGTGATAACTCCAGGATAGTTTTGACTCCTTGATCAGATACTATCAGTATGAAACTTTCCTAATTTTCCATGCTGTTGTCACAAGGCATTGCTATCAAAATCCTGATGGAACTCTATAGAGCAGAGCAATGTAATTATGTAACTACCAAGATACCAGCTTTGCTTACAAGAGAAGTGTTCCAAACACTAATAGGTTAAAGAGGTAGCTCAAGCCTGAATTAAATGCTTCCCAAAAGGATTCAAGAAAGCAACTTGGACTTCTCAAGCTGCCTAGCCACTAGCTGCTTTCACTTAACTTTCTGAATGAGTACTGACATACAGAAAAAGGAAGGTCAAAAGTAATTTTTTATTATGAGATGGCTCCTAAGGCAAAGAGAAAACCTACAGTAACACAGTTATTGTTCATGATCAGTGCACTGGGAACATTAAGAATATGAACCTAATAAACAAGTATTTTTTTTTGTTATCTGAAGAGAATTACCTTTATTAAAACCAATCTAGCTTCTATGAATAATACATCCCAGCTTCAGACAGACCAAAAGAACAGTTACTTACTGCAAAATTACTTCTCAGAGGGGAAAAAAGCACATTCTTACTCAACAGATCTGCTTCCCGATACCTTCGGTTGGAAAGATATTAATTCACTCTCACATATTAAAAAGGCTAAAAAAGAGAACTTACTACTGTCTAGCCAGCCTTGCTAAGAAGCAGCACAAGCTACTGTGATGTGCTTCTGCTGCCAGTTATTACTCTTCACACACTGCAGTGTTGCAGCCATTATTGTCCCACCTAGTCCAACACAGAAGGGAAGAGAGTTTTTGCAGAACACTGTACTCAAATGGACCTTCACTTGGGTATTCCCACCAGATAAGCAAAAGACCAAGGATGCTTTGAAATGAGACAGCGAGATCAGTGGGAAAATATAATTAGGCTTGACTTGAGATATAGAAACAGATTTATCCACAACAAAGGTAAGAGGTTCAATACTGGAAAACAAAGGGAAAGGAGACCCATTCAGTGCACAGGTGGCTGGCAGATATACCCGAAGCAGCTACCTTGAGAACTATACCACAAACTGAAATGTTGTTGCATCTTCCAAAGGGGCATCATAACCTCATAAGAAAAAAAAAAAAAAAAAAAAAAAGGTTGAGAAAACCAAGTTGAGATAAGCAGTCCATTCATTATTTGTGTGGCCTTCATGTAACAAGGTTGATTTTTTTAAAAAAGCTCAGATAATAGTGCTACTGGATATATATGAAAGTCAAATGCTCAAATAAATTTCTGCACCCCTGCCTGCTATGAATTATTGAAGCATTCACTTCAGTTTACTAGAAAGATTACAAATAAATTCCAAAGTCTTTGCTATGCTTTAAGGCATTTCCCCCCCAAAAAAAATAAAAGGTTCAAAATATATTGGTAGACCTAAAAAATCCAAAACTCATGTCTTCCATCTATTGTTCAGCAACAGCTGCTCTTCCAGCTCTGGGTTCTAATGATATTCCATAGGGATACTCATACAAAGGGCAGCAGCTTTGCAGAGAACCTATCCCAAGTAGATTTTAAAGGAACAACATATATCTTTATGGACAACCTGTCACTTGTAATGTATCAGTTTTGAAAGCAGAACGTGGACACTTCAGGTTCACAGGCATCAGTTAAGCACCACATGTCCAGCCTAGAGAACATTGTACTAAAAACCTGTTAGCTGAGGGTGGGGACTGTCAAACAGAAATAAGGCAACCCTGGAAGTGTTAAGATTTTATCAATATTTGGAGCAATACTGGAAACCAGTTGGGAGTGAACCTGTGGGTATAAGCCAGCAACTAACTTCAATTCTTAGTAACAACATGAAAAAACATAATAAACCCCAACACATCAAGGTTGAATATATTCTCTTATACCACTTCCTTTTTTAAATGAACACCACAATTAATAGACAGTAAAGGACAAGTTAAGTGCAATGACCAGCTCCACCTGTGAAAACTCTTATAAACATCTCATTCAGATCAAAAATATCTATGCATAAAAATGCTCCCCAGAAAATAAAGCATCTTAGAATTTTAGACTTCCTTTTACCACATAATAAGGATACAATTCTCAGACTGGATTCTCTCAGTATTTTCATCATTTAGAAAACAAGACCACATGTTGATGAAAGAAAGGTGAAAAGTGAAAAAGCATTATTCAATACATAAATTCTTGACTGAGATGCAAGATATCATCACAGAAAAACAGAATGGAACTAGGGAGGGCAGCAAAATAAGTAAAATAGTGTAAAATGATACTCAGTTCAAAGCTGGTCTTACCACCTCCTCACAATAAAACCTTCACACCTTTGTATGATTACCACCTGAAGGTTTTTATCTCAACTCTTCTAGATGCTAGCACCAATATTAAGTGTATCAAAGTTAAACATACCAGATGTTCCAGAGGGATAAATATGCAACACAAAACTAACTTACCTTGTTTTCTCCAGTGCAGCCTAACACAGGGTAACTTAGTCTTTCTTTTCTTATCATCTCAAATAAACTGTTCTGGCTTGTCAAGCTCTGTCAGGAGCCTCCATTCCAATATTGACTTATGTATTTTCTTAACAGAATAACCTTCATTTGGAGGGTGATAATGCAAATCTACTTGCTTATAAATTATTTCATTAAAATAAAAGTAAAGCTGATGGCTTATCGACATAATTCTTAAATACATAAAAAAAGAAAAACTTAAAGTTTAAATCACTGGAGCCATTGTTATAATGTGTAAATAGCACCAACTAAGGCAGCAACAATAGTCCTCTTATGCTGTGCTGAGAAGGTTGCATACAGGATTAAAGCTGACAAATCTCCATGGGTGCATGGTTCCAGAGAGCTCTCATCTTCAAGATCAACCCTTTGGCTGTTTTTAAGACTACAAAGAACAAGAACAAACCCTCTGTTAAACCAGATACACAAGCTTATTTCAAGAAATGTCAAAGTTCTAACTCAAATTCATGAAGCTAAACAAAAAACAACACAAACCCGTGAAGACTGAGGCTGGAGCCCAGGTCACCATGCCCAGCTAATCCCTTGCTAAGTAAAGAGCTCTACCCAGCTACAGTCTTTGTACCCATAGAACCATGTTGATTTTCTCAGGTCAAGCATGTGCTCAGCTAAGCTTGCAAGTCTATTAGACAAGGACCAGCTTGCTTTCCCAGGGTGCTTAAACTGAATCCCAGCTTCTCCTCTATCTACAGCAAGACTGTCCAGTTTAAAATTCTTGTATGAAGGGTCAGTAACCAGATGGGGGGCCTTCAAAAAGCAGCACAGCTCAGAACCAGATGGAGTGCCAGTTTCAGAGCAGGATCAAAGACCCTGAAAAGCAGCCTAGTTCCTCTGCCCCACACTCCCCCTGAGGGAGGGCAAAGTTAAAACCAGTTCTGAATTGATCCAAGAAACATGGAAGCTAACACCACAGTCAACTTCAAATGAAACACAACACTACTTATGCTGTACTAGAGCTGCTCTTCAGCTATAGTGAAAAAGCTACACCTGACTCCTGGACTGGTTCAACCTTCTTCTGCTTCTTGACTTATGCCAAAAGGCACAGGAAAGAAAAGCAGCAAGCCTACAAGTCTGTTGTGGGGACTGGCAGTGCAGGAACAGGTAACATTTAGATGTACAGAACAAACATGACTTTTCACTATAAGGTTGCAGTGAGATCAGCTGAAAGAGATGAGGACAAAGCAGTAGTGCTGCAATAGCAATGAGAAGTGTTCCAGGAAAATAGGAGCAACATCAACATTTCAGGAGTGTGAAGGTTGCATTTGTCCCGTGAAATACTGTATTCCAGTAACTACAAAACTCTTCCAAAACACTTTTTACAGCAAAAGGTACCATCAGAAATGTGGTTTAAAAATCAGTTAGGAGGGATGGGAAAAACAAACAGCACACTCAACTCAGATTAAGTTTATTTTCCCCAAAACAAAGCAACATTTCTGAACTCCCTCTGACCAATGCATCTGTCACCTGCGGTCCCTCAAGTACTATTAAAACCTGTACAGGGGATCCTATAGAACGCGGATAACCCTGAAAGAGTCAGCATTTATCCCTGCCAGGTATGTGACATGTTTCAAAAAGAAGACCACTGTACTGTACTTGGCAGCTTAACATATTGGAACCAATTTATCACTGCACTACTCAGTTATGGTAAGTTCACCTAATAAAAATACTTCCCTGATATGCTGTAAAGGTCTGTCCTTGCAGCTGAATTAGTAGCTTACAACTGTCATAAAGTCTATTGTATTAAAGCAATCAATGTAAGCCATGCATCTACTGCTTACAATAATAAGCATTTTTAAAAACATTAGCTGTGGTTTAGGGTTTATATTCAGAAAAGCCAAATTAACTTTTATTAGATCATGAACATATTTTTATAGTACTGTAATACATTTCAAGTTCTACACGAACAAGGTGGGACAAATACAAGATGAGAAACTCACATTATATTTTTAATTATATTTTTATTTTCTCTAAGTGTTTCTGAAAGATTCCTAAAAAGCAAAGTCCTACTTGCCTAAAGACAAGTGCACTAATGTACAGCTCCAAATAACTCAAGGGATAAATAAAAGCTTTTTTTGGTGGGTTGAGAGTTGGTTTCGTTTGGTTGTTTGTTTGTTTGGGGGTTTTTGTGTTTTGTTTTGGTTTTTTGTTAGTTGTTTTTTGTTATTTGTTTGGGGTTTTTTGGGGGGGAGGTTGCTTTTTTTTTTTTTTAACCACACATTCCAAAGAATGCCATCCTATGACTTAAAGATTAATAATTCTTGCCTTCCAGAAAGCAAATAAAAGGAATTTTGAATCTATCATTTTAACCAGAGGTCTTTGAGAAATGATTTACTGGAGGATAGGTTATATTTTTATAACCTGGTTTGAAAATATTGAATTATTTAACTTCTCCCTTACACACAATTGCCAGGAAACAACATTTACACAAAAGCAAGTGGTTGGTTCTCTATTGCAAGGTACTTTCTTGCAGGCACTTTGCACGTGATTTTGTTAGGATTGCTTCTATGCTGGAGCACTGTGAGACACACAACTAATCTGTTTGACCTGAGAAACAGTCTAGTCCTGTTTGTACTGCCTGAGAGCTAATCAACCTTGTATGGACAGATATGCCCCTTTCAGCCTTAAGATCACAGGTCGACTTGGTAGGACATGGTACAACTGCATGGCCTTACTGACTGCAACCTCTGATGGCTTTACTGCCCAGAGCAGTTTGTACCTCCCTAAGGAAGAGGTACAAACAAAAAACTGCTGATGGGATTAAAGTTTATGATCCACACCTTCCAATCAATGCAACCGATGAGTTGGTCTGTAAGAAAGAAGAAAAACCTTGGAAGGAGGTCAGAACATCTGGCAACGAATGCAAGAAAGGCCTGAATTCTGCAAGTGTTCTCAGACCCCCACCACTAGGCAGAAACAGGTGGGAGACAAGCAGACTCTCTCATATCTTCATTATTGGGAATCATTTAACCAAAACATAGATGAGTTTCCACCTTCCTCAGTTCTGAGTCAATGAAACGATACCAGACCAGCTGGCAACAAGTACAGGAAGATGCAATTGAGTGAACGGTGCTTTGGTCCCTGGACCAGTGTCTTGGCCCAGGAGGTTGGTCCATCTTCTTTTCCTGTCAAGCTGGAAAACTGGCCGTGACAATGCTTCAAGAACATTCAAGTGGAATCTTGTCCCCTCACAGAACAGCAAGGGAATATTAGCTACTACATTTTAATCTATTGATTTTATATAAGCTGATAAACTTATTCAAACATTAATTTTCTGGTGGGGATAAGGACTTCAGTCATCTAAAGTGCCCCTCAGATGAGAAAAAAAACCTTTACAGTATTATCCTCTAGACAAGTAAGTACCCTTATAGAGATATTTTGCAAGGGACAGGAGCCACGTTGCTGTTAGCAGAATGTTGAACAACTGGCTCAATGCCAGATGCCAAAACAATGACTATTCTTCATTGTTATGTTTGGTAAGTAAATAACAAACAGATTTGTTACCCAATTTGTTAGCAAAGCATGAAACAGAGGAGAATGCAGTAGTATCATCCTTACATACCATAGAAAGACGGGAGAAAAAGGAAGAAGCAGCACATTGTTTTGGTTTACAAAAATAGGGGAAAAAAAGGAAAAAAAAATGCACTTTCTCCTCCTCTTACTACTTAACAAACCCAAATATAGGAATTATTTTTTTATATAGCCTAAATTTAACCAAACAGTAAAAACTTCTTATATGATCAAATGAGAAATTCCTACAGAATATAAATTTCGAGATGCTTTCAACAGTAAGTCACCACTTGAGACTTTCTCTATGGCAATTCACTGTGTGGTGACAAATATTTTATTATAGATTGCAAGTAATAGCAATCACAGTGGAAATCAGTGTTCAAGAAAAAAAAAATAAAGTGAAAAAAACCATGAAAAACAGAAGTTTAATTTTACAGAATTGGTTACCAAATCCTTATAAGTCCAGAAATAAAAAACCCCTACCTCTCATCCAAAGTATTTACAGTACAATCTGCAATGTCAGATAAGTTTGGGCACTGTTTTTTTGTTTATTTCTTTCTTGCACAAGACAGACATTAGAAAAGTCCTCCAAAGCCTACCTCACCACTACAATTTTCATAACAAGTTAGTATTTTGCAAAAAAGCTAACAACAGATTATCCATCACCAGCCAAAGTAGGGGAAATCTGAGTATTGTTCACTATATGAACACTTGCAAACAACTAAAATCTGTCTTTCAGGGGACAATTTAGTTCTTTATCATTAACATCCAAGTGGCAATTGTAAATGGATGGGCAAAAGAGAAAGCCATATTTTCAAATCTCTATTAAATATTGAGGTCTGTAAGGAAAGCTTTTCACCTGAAAGGTTCATTTCAGCTAACAGACACAGAAATGGTATTTGATAGAAACTAAAAACATTGAGACAATTGTAAGTAACAGGGGTTAAAGGCTCAGTTATTAAAATTTTATGCCTAAAATTTTAATTTTTGAATCGTTAGTACCTCAAGGGTGGATTTGTGTGACAATGGTTCCAGAAACATTAAGTGGAACTGAAAGACAACTCTCCTTTTTTTTTTTTTTTTTAAGCTGCAGACTATCTTCCAGTGAGTATTCAAAGTCATACTTGTTTGATGAAAATCAGTATATAACTTTTTAATCCTCAGAAGCCCTGAAGACACAACACTGCTAAATTGAAACACAGATGGTTTTATTACTTCTTATATAATATTTTCTTTTTTAAAAAAAAAAATAATCTAATTACTCACAAGCATGTAACCCTACTAGTGATGAAAAGGCTGCACAAGCAATACGTCCTATCTCACCAGTGCTGCTGGGACTTCAATGGGGCAGTAAGGCATGAAATTGAAAGAACACAGCTCAACTCTTGCAGCAGCAGCCAAGTTTGCAGTTAGTATTAAGGGGTTAGAAAACACATTTGATAAGAGAACACTGAAACAGTAAATACAGGACTTCAAATAAGTTCTTTTACATCTAAGCTTTTTTGAATCCAATGTACGTTAATGGGCCTCATTCAGCCAAATACAATCATACCTGCTGCACCTTGCTAAATTCCCCAAGGTAGGGGCAGGCTGTTCTGGTATCACAGAGAAGAGCTTCAAGACCCTCTCTCATATCATCTGTGCTGACACAGAGAGACACTCATTTCAGTGAGGTGAGTGCAATTTTTCTTCCACTGCCACAAGCTTAAGGAGCCAAGGAAGAGGCAGGATGATATTAAGAGTACCATGACACAAGCCTGAGATCTTCCCAGCACAAGGAGAAGGCTCTTGCAGCCACAATGCTCTCCACCAACAGCCAGGATCACTCCAATGCTGATGTCAGCTCTGGTCCTCAGGAAACATCAGGCTTTCAGACTTTTAATGGTGGCTGCTCATCATACAAATTCCCTCTCAGGGCCACTGTGCTAGGCTCTCCTTCCAGTCAGTTTTTGGGGTAATTCACCAGATTTCACAAAACATGGAGGGTAAATGGACACCCCACAAAATTATTCCTGCCAGGAAGCAACTTTTCTATCACCTCTTTTTCACTTTTCTATCAGCTTTTTCTATCACCAGGGTTAAGCATCAGTTTTGTTTAAAAATAATATTTTTGTTTCCTTTTCTGACATCAACAACAGAGATAGTAATTATACAACCCAAATTTTCTGTAATAAACACCATTATGTGCATTATTACAGCCACAGAAACAGATTTACTGTCTCAAACTCCAAAATTGTGACAGTATGTGCAATCTTCTCAACATTTGCTTATCCATTAAAGCAAACCTTAAATATTTTTCTAGGAAGCACATAAGATGTGATCAAACCAAATGAGTCAGTAAATAATAGCTCACAGGCCAGGTAGGAAAATGAAGGCTTAGTATAATTTAAAGCTTTGCAAAGCAGTAAAATACTTAGAAACATAAGAGGAGTTCAGAAAGAAGACCCTTAAAATACATATTGTATGCATTAGTAGGTAGATCTATTTAGCACTCACTGAAACAGCCTCGTCTGAATTTTTTTCTACAGAAATACGTTCCCTAATACCAAAATCTTCTAAAATGTTTACGAAATGTACCAGGATACTTTGATTTTGAAAAGGATCACCATGACTCTACATGATGGTTGGCAAATTATCACAGCGTGATCATGTGTTTCAGGTTTGTTTTCAATCTAGCTTCACAATTTATCTTTTTATACAGAGAATATTTTAAATAGAAGCATTGGTGGAAATGAATTTGTAATATCTATTACACAGGCAAAGGTTTACTGTTGATAGAAAAAGGCTGTGCTCCATTGCTACCAGTTACCTCTGATAAGTCAGTACAACTCATTTGACACACTGTAACTATCTTGGGCCCTTCACAAACAGCTTTCCAGATTGCTATATAGCTTTTGATCTCTGCCTAAGGAGCTCTTACTGGCCAACTATTAAAATACGTAAAGAAATAGAAGGTATTACTTAGCCCCTTCATCAAATTCCATGTGTTTTCAGGAAGAGAAGACTTCACTAGCAATAAAGGACCAGAATTCACCTGTCCCCTATGTAAATTCCTCAGATTGAAAGATAGAGGTCTGGGAAGCTCTCTGCATCCTCAAACTTTTATTCTGCATTCCCAAAAACCAAAGTAATAATTATACATTGAATTAACATATTCAAACATAAGGTATCAGGTGATGTTTTACTCAGACTATGGCAACATTCAAATATAACTGCTCCTAAACCGTGACATTTTCTAACCACAAATATCTGTGGATGATGTTTGCTCTTCCAAAATTGGCAGCATATAAAAAGCTGAAGTGCTTGTGATTTCTGCCACCTAATTTCTAACTGTTTCAGGAAAGCTAATATTCATTAGCATCTCTATAGCAAGCTGTTTCGGGCTCAAGTTCTGCAACATTAGGCATCTACAATGTTAGGTAGGAGATAGGACCAGATTCCTAAAATGTAAAGACTTAGAGGTATCTTGGAGCTGTAATGTCTCACTGTTTGGCTTTTAATATTCAAAAAAACAGAGATTAAGTTTTGACTTTAAATACTCTGTGCTAACTGCTGTTACTTAAAATGAAATAATTTATTTGCAAGTGAAGAAATCCATAGCACTGAAGAGGAGTTTTATCCATGCAAAGCCAACTGAGCTGGATTCATAAACCATACTAGAGGCAGCCAAACCATGAGAATATAACGCAGGATAAAGTGAACGTTGGCCCTTGATTTCACCAGATAACAGTGGCTTCTGCAACATTCTTTCTTCCTTCTTCCCCTCTCTTTTCCCTGTCTCCCTAGTCTCAAATAACCCCCATCACCATTACAAAGCATTGTAAAAATGCTAAAGCAAACAAATCAAAGGAAAATCCCACCACACTAATCAAGTTAAATGTGGAGACAAAGATAAGCCAGAAATGCTCCTCCATATTTCTGATATTACTTTTCTGCAGCAAACAGCAAGCATCAGTATTAGAAGACTTTCACTGAATGAAAAAAAGCATCCTAGCTGTTTCCAAAATGCCTGCCTCTTCACTACAATTATGTACTGCTGATTTACTCATCACATTAATGGTAATTAATGCTAATGTTAATAATTGATGCTAAAGAAGCTATAACTGCAATACCAAGATACCATATACGTTTAAGATCATTTCTGCTCAAAGGGATGACATCAGACATTCACACTCATCTTTTGCAACACTATCCTCCTGTCTCATTTATTCAAAGTAGGTGCTGTTTGGCTGGGATTTTTTGTGTAGAAGAACACTTTAATGTAGAAACCTGTTGTTGGAAATCCCTTGCTCAAGAGTCTACAAGACTACTTAACTGCTGAATCCACACAAGTTCAAATTGCCATTCCTAGCAGGAGTTGCTACTGCACCTGAGGTGTAGCTGACTTAACACAGTTATTGTAAACATGGGACTGGGAGGGGGCGGTTTAAAAACTACCTGCACTACCATAAAGACTGCCAGTGCTATCAGCTTAACCAGGAAAACATACGCCTGAGAACTGCACAATGTGAATTTCTGTTTTCAGGTGATGATGGAGTTGTTGTCCTTTCTTTTATGAAACTGACTCCTAAGTTGACTAAATGGGATGGTGCATCTTTTTATGTTACCCAAGGGCAGAAAGGCTTTGTTTTAGAGTATCCGGAACTGCTTCCACAATCTTTTAAAGACATAAAATTTGAGGGAACTGCTGGCCAGAAGTATACTTCTTGGTCATCATAGACTGTGCTAAAGACTAGAATAATATTTTGTTTCATCAGAAAGAAAAAGTATTCCTTCTTGTGCTATTTTCTGTCTTGATTTTTATTCAGAGTGCAACAAGATTTAAAAAAAAAAAACAAAACACAAAAAACCCACAAAAAACCCCCCACCAAACAGCCTGGAACTATGAATTTGGCAAATATAAATAAAGGCTACTACTCTGAAGACCAACTACAAAACATTAAAAACACCTTACAGCAGTTACTTACAGACAACTGATGTAATCTAAGTCAAGAAAACCTCTGTTATAGCTGGCTGACAGAACTGCCATCCAAAAGACTCATGTTGTACAATATTCCAAAGACATGAATGTCAGTTCCATCCAGGCTCTCTGAAACTGGGCCACTTAGAGGATCTAAGCTAGTTTTTCAAATCTCAAGTTTGCATCTTTGAAGAGCTACAAGTCCAGTGTGTATTGACGGCAAACTTGAAAGTACACTTGCCTTGCTGTCAACCTCTTATTCCCAAGGCTCTCTTCCTCTGATTTCTCACCTACTCTCTCTGAAAGCAAGCTTTCATGCTAATTAGTATTCTATTTATATATATTTATATATATATAATGTACTATTAGCATACTATAATTAAATAATATTAGTAGTAATAATAATATTAATTTTACAGGGAAAAATAAATCAAAGTCCAAACAGAAGAAGGAAAAAATATGATCAGGCTTCTATACTTCATCTGCTGAGACCCAGACAATTCACCAGACTGATACCTAAACTGCTTAAAAGCTCTTTTTAACTTAGAGCCATTCAGTTTTACACAGATTCACCACCTACCACAGGACAAAACTGTCAGTTCACAGACTACACTGGCTAAATAGGTTTCACATCAGCATTAAAAAGCTGTTCCCAAAAAGTAAAATGTATGAAATAGGAAAATGGAAAAGTTACAAATATACAGTAATGTTAATTTATGGTAAAATTAGATTTTTCTTTATCTAGATGACCCATTTATTAGCTATACATGAAAGACATTTGCATTGCACTCTTACACACTAAATGCAGCTCCCTGTAATAATACAACAGTGATAAATCCACAGGCTATATCTATAAAGGATATAGAAACTTTAAATGGCATCTTATGGCAGAACAGATTGCTTCACTAGTGACATTATTTAGATTGTCTCCCAACAGTATAAGATACTCTATATCTATCATACAAGTATTGACCACTTTTGTATTAGCTCACAACCCACCAAAATTAAGTCCTCAACAGCCAGACTCACAGATGACATTTTGATACCAGCTGAAGCCACACTGATTGAAAAGACAGTTTCAATTTTTTGTGTGACCAAGGTAAAGGAAGATAGCCACAGGATTATCACCAGGATGACTGACAGCCTAGATACAGTTACAATAAAGCCTTCTCAATTAATCACATTTTCAATATCACTACTAGAAGGATACACATTTATTTTCTTATAAAGGAAAGGGGAAAAAACCCAACAAACTCAAATTCAAAACTGAAGTAAGAAACTCATCACATCTGCAGGTTCAAGGACTATGTAAAAACCATAGGATCACAGAGGCATTACCAAGGAACTACCCTCCTGTTAGTGATAGGTCTTCTATCTTCATACAGTGGTTCCCTCCTAGTGTTACCCTCAGAGCAAAACTGAAAACTCTATTATACATTCATGAAAACTGAGGGGGGGGGGAGGAGGAAATGCCACCAGCACATTGTTAGCCATCCTCACTGACAAACCTTACAGCAGCCAAGAGAGACACTAGAGACTCTTTCCTTATGCCTCACTCAAAGTGTTTCTGAACAGCAGAAAAATTTTATTAAATCCCTGCCACCTCCAACAGGCTTCTCTTTTAATTGCTTCTTGATTCAAAGTTGTTTTGATTGAGACGCAAACATTGAGTTCTGTGCTGTTTCCACATTATTTCACTTGCAATGTGCTTGACTAAAACTAGCTAAGTTCAGAATATCCTTTCAAACTGGAAGTGCTGTGGAAACACCACCATTTGCAGCCTATGTCTTCCAACATTTACTAGCCAAATTGTGATCCAAACCATACCAAGAACCACAGATCCCTTGCCATAAGGCTGTAGTCAGTTTATAACCTTGTAATGTGCTGAAGAACTGCACTATTGAAAAATTATTATTTCTGAAGATACTAATCCTGTTACAGACAAGCTGGATAGCAGTCAACAGTAATGGAATGAGTAAAATAATTTTACTAATGTTTACTAAGTACCATAGAGCATAAAGAAAAAAAGAAAGTTTGAGTTCAGCTGCTTTCTAAGTCATAACTAGAAGGAGAATCAAAGGATTTAAGCAGAAGAGAGAAATAAGCAAATATATTGACCAATTATAATTCATTCCAATAAAAAATAAAGGAACAGGCTGTTACACAGTCTCCTCTGGTGTGCAGTTCACAGACTTGCTCTAATGCCAGGCAGAGAATCAAATATACACCAACTGTAAATAAAGGCAACAGAAGATTAACAACTTCTCCAAAGTTCAATTACAGTGAAAAGTTATTACTCTGTAGTAACTTCCCATATGTTCACTTCTACCCCTAAGCAAACGTGAAGCTCCTTATCCTCAAGGGTAAACTATATCTCACATTTATCATAGGGTAGGATCATATACTTAGGTAGCACCCATTTCAGCAATACTTTCTGGTATATTAACTTGCTTACTGCCTTCAGCTGAGGTACAACAGTTAACAAAATGTTTGCATGCCTAAAATATTTTAAATGCAAAACTTGACATTTTATCTTGTACTTACTATTATCATTATTGCAAAGGTGACAAAAGCATATTTATTTCACACATGCAACAAATAAACCAATAAATGTTATGAGACAAAGTATCTCCAAAGACACTTCTGAAACAACACTTTGGAAGTGTTGACAAAGTGTTTTGACATCTTTGGAATTCTCTCCTTTTTCCTTTAGCTCAATGTGTTCACCAATTCAATTTAGAAAGAAAATCTGAGAATTTTGCCATGTGTGAAACAAAGCAAGATCAGCTCTAACACATACCTCTTAACTCAGTCAGTTCTGTTCCCTTCTGAAAGTTGTCTGGCAGTCCTTTGAACTCACCATAAACACAGAACACTTATAAACACTAAAATTGAGCTCCCTTTAGGTGCATGTTGTGACACTTTTGGGAAGCAAGCAGATCATAGTTTGCAATGGTTCATTTTGTAATGGTGAAGAATCCAGCACAAGTTTTATTAAATCTTAATTTATAAAGCAGCTCTGTTGCCATGACCTCATGACAGAGGTTCTTAAGCAGGACAGATTTCTAAGAACTGGCATCCCATTTAGGACAGCTTATTCCTCTAGCATAGCTTTAAGTAGGAAGCTGCACACGACAATTAAGAGTTCTGGAGAACCTGAATGATGAGATGTTAGGTGAAAACAAACTCACCACAGCAATTTGTTAAGATTCACCTTCACCTCTGCTGATTCAATAGTTGGAGGCAGATTCTGTGACACACTCCCTAAGCCACTCATTTTTGCTCTAAAATAGTGCCCTTACCTTTCCTAAGTGCACCTTCCACACAGCGAGTATCTGTTTGCCAGGTGGATTCTGACAGGCATGCAGCTCTTCAAAGGCTTCAGAAAGGAAATATTAGCAAGCACTCAAAATGCATCTTTTCATAATCAAAAAATCAGAGAGTAGGAGACAGCTCCACGCTGATTTCAGTGCACAAAGGCAACTAAACTTCAGGGCAGCTCTTCCACTCTGTCACCTCCCTGTGCTGCTACACAACAGGTGTTCTTGGTTCTGCTCTCAACTGAGGGCACAGGAGTTGGCCACAAAAAAGGCCAGAAAAACTTCACCGTTCATGAAGAACAAGAAGAATGGAGATTCTTTAAGTAAGCAAAGATTATCCCTTGATTCACCAACAATATTTGCTCTTGAAATAAAAACATCAGCAAATACAGTCAATATTGTTTTCCTTAAATTTAGTATCTCTGAAATATTATAATACTTTCTAAGAATGGTTACTGCTCTGTAGGTAGAAGCAGAAGTCTTTTCCTTTTGCAGATGTAAGTTTTCTTAGGTGTGGACTTCCGAACTTCCATAATGCATGTGTTCATGAAAACAGTATTAAGTCAAATTTCAAAATTAAATTACAAGTCACATCTCAAATTGAAAAATTTCATAATGATGAGCAGTATCTCTAATTTTCTTGAAAACCAAAGAGGAGCATATTTAAGATAGTAAGCCATACAGCTTCAGACAGATCCATCCAGACTGATGTGGTCAAGGACAGGCCTACAGCATGTTGCTATAGAAACTCACAGTAAAGCCATTCACTTCTAGCATAAAAAAAAACAACAAATGCATTTTAAATACAACACTTCTTCCAAGGCTGTGAGACTTGGCACATATTGCACACAACTTAGTCAACATTGAATAGAAAGGCATTTAGAGCATCCCTGTACTGTAAACTTAAATATGAAGAATAAGCTGTGAATAAATTAAATTATGCAACCTCCTTTTCATATTTATTTACATGTTTTACCATAACTTGAGAAAGTACTACAAATTGTACTTCTAGAATAACACCTGAATAGAGGAACCAACACTTCAGGTAGACATAGGCATACATAGATAACAATAAGTTGGCAGAAGATCTTGAACTGTAAAATTACCTAAGCTAGATAAAACCACACTCCTTCAATAAAGCCACAGGCTTCACATAGCATATGCATAGAAAATTTTAATCATTTCTGTAACTGTAGCAATCACTAACTGGCTTCAAGCACTACAGTAACACCTAATAGACGTCGCAAAAACAAGCCCATGAAGTTAAGATTATCCTGTAGGTGGATCCACACAGTGCATAGTATTAATTTGGCTTTTCCAGCTTTGGATTTAAACCACACTTCCAAGGTGCAAGTACCTTATTCAGACCTTTCTCCTCTGGAACAAGACCCTGAAATTCAACTGTCTAGCACCTGACACTTGTGCTCTTCACATTCTTCCCAGCAATTGGTTTCCAGAAAGTCACCTCTCCAAACTCTATTGCTTTCATTTTTATCTTCAGAAGCATCAGATTCTGAATCAGTTATTTTTGCTTTCAAAAACACCTTAATCTTTACTTTAGATAGTGCAATACTTACACAGCCATCTTGTGCACCTCTCCCTGGTTCCTCAAAAAAAAAATAATAAAAAAATTAAGAACCTCAGAAGAAAATGTCTTCTTCTCCAGCATCCTGTTTCATTTAATGTCCATGAGGGTGTCCTAACTCTCCATCCTCCTACTCACAAAACAAGTTTTCTTTACCACAAGGCTAAATGTTTAAGTGATGGATTTTTCTCTCACTTAGGGTAATTACTCACCCAGGAGTGCTTACATGAGATTAGAAAATTATCATTTTTTGTTTGCATATTTGCATTTTGATGCAGTATGGTAGTACAAAGATGACAGACAGAGTAGATGAGCCCAACTTTCAATGCGATGTTTGCCCAGACCTAGCTAACCTCTTCAGAATCAATAACTCCAAATTCCTGGGGCAATGGGAAGCAGAACTCAAGAGGTCCCTGTGGTGCATCCTCAAACCCACGACAAGATCCAGAAACTGGTAGCATTCCAACAGAGCCTCAAATACCCTGTCCTTGAAACCTGTAACAGATTCCTGAATTTCCCCAGCAACCTGTTCTCTCCCTGTACCATGAACATCTGTACATTTTCCCCATGAATTAACATTGAGCTTTAACAAAGAGGTTACTGATAAATTCAGTAACATATTTAATCTCATTCCTTCAGAGGAAAAAAAAAAAAAAAAAAAAAGCTGAAGCACTTTTCTCTGCAGAAGGCACTTACGATTTAATGTTTTCAGTGACCCTTTTCAGTGTGACGAAGTTCTACTGACAGGGGTCCATACTCAAGAGAACACCCTTTCTCCACACTGCAGGGCTAGTCAGATAAGAGAATATTACTCCTACAAGTCACATTTAATAGCTTAGGCTCTTCATACACAAGATATTGGAGATTAAATATTGATTTTACATTACAGCTATTCATCATCACTAGGCACACTCACTCTTTTTACCTAAATTATGGCTGTTAATTTGATTAGTCATAGCCCATGACAAAGATCAAATTACCACAAAAAGAAAAGCCTCCAGTAAGTTTTATAAAGTCTCTGAAACATCATACTGCTTTCTTTATTAAATACCTACCCAGAGGTCATACAAATTTGACACAGTGTATGCAGGCTGTACTTCAGATACATCTCCCATGGCCTGCCCAAATTTTAGCCTGGGACATTTTTTTCTATACAAATTTCTCTAGTATTTTTATAAATATCATCTCCTAGGTTTCCTTCATGCTTGGTTCACCACCATTTCCTCTGAGTTGAAACTGTATTTGTAAATACATTTTTTAAAAGCCAAAATTCACATCTGGAATTGCCTGTATTAAAACAACTGGAAAAAAATTTAAAGATGGCAGTTTTGGGAATGAGGTCTGACCTTTGTCAAACAACTTGTTGAGAAGTTCCATCCATGCTTTCCCTATAGCATCTATATGGCATTCAGATAGCAGGGATAGTCATAGTGGATTTCCATTACAGTCACAAGCACATAGAAGCAAGAAACACAGAACTGGTTTCAAAGGCACCTAAATACAAGCTGCTCTTTGGAAGTAAGTACCCTGGCATTTTTTCCTCTATTAGGCTGAAAAAAAAAAACCCTGAACCCAAACCTGTAACTTAAACAGCTGAAAGCTCTTTTATTTTAATGCCAGATTCTTTCCAGTGCCCAGATTACTCTCTTTTAAAGCATAAAATAGTTCCTACCCTCTGGTCAACTGCAATCACTCTCTCTGCTTATAGGTGGAGCAGAGACCAACACACTGAGCCAGCAAAACTTTGTACCAGGTCCATCAGTCTTGGGCAGAGACTTTTGGACAAACCAAAGAGGGGTGCAGATTCTATAAACTAAATGTGGTGGCACAACACAGGAAGTGAGATAACAAATCATTGCTGAGATACCCACTTCCTTGTCTAACCCCAAACACAGCATTATTTGACAGCAAGCAGCACACTTACATCCATGGTTGTTGAAGCTACCAACAAGTAGCAGTTTCTAAATGCGACTGAAAGTGCATCTTTACTGACTCTGCAGCCAGACCAACCATTAGCAATCTGGCTTTCATGCAGAATTCATCACGGTCACTATTGTTTTGATAAGAAACTTATTCTGACCTGAGAATATAGCTAAGGGATATTTGCTAAAATATTAGACACTGCTGTTGAGAGAGTACTACACCATAACAGAGTAAAGAATCTATAACACAGATAGAGTTACTGACAACTAAATCTTGACAGCCTGTATGAGCTAGGCAACAAGTTCCTTTGTTACTTGGAACATTATGTGGAAAAAAAAAAAATTGTGATAATTTATAAATAAAGATGTCTTGCTCTTAATCTTCTTAATTAACACTTTCTTCCAGGAAACAGCTGTTTTAATCTTGTCTCATAAGCCAAAGCAGTAGCAAAATACCATATTAAGTTGCAGCTACGATTCTGATGAATCATTCATAGCACTCATGTGTCTAAACTTATTTTTTAGTACAAAACTTATGACCGCTCAGCAGAGCCTTGTGCTGGAGAAGCCTACAGCTGTGTTAACCTGGAAATCACAAAGAGCACCTTTCTCAGAGAAACTGCTCTAAAACATTTTGTCACAAGGAAAGAACACGTGTGTCAGGACAGCCCATAAAGAAGTGCTAGCCATTCTCCTTAGCAGTGTGGCCTTACTGTCAAGCCTCATAGGCAAGGATGTGAAGTGGTACGTTACAGCCTCCTTCCCCGGATCCCTTGATGAGATAATGAGCAGGGACAGGAACCACAATCTTGCCTACATGCTACAAAGCCAATCACAGCAATGGGCAGGAATGCTACTTGTGCTCTTCCCACACTCTCCATAGGAGCGAAGGGTATTCAGGCTGACCTTTCAAAATCACTTCAAGCAACAAGGTATTGATCAGAAATTCAGCTGCTGGAACTCTGAAGCTTTGGGAGATGATGAGACCAATCTCCCATTCCTTCCTCACTAGGAAAAAAGCTTTAAAATGGCTTGGTTTAGAGGCAAGAAGGGAAGACAGATAGGGTTTTTTGGTTGGGCTTTGTTTCAGATGTTTGCTAGGAGTCTGCCAGAGGAAGGAGGAACAAGAACTGATATGCAGAATCAACAGATAGCTATCCACATGTCTGACTCGGCACTTTGCCAGTTCAATATGACTCACACTGACAATATTGCCCTTAACAAAGTTTGGAAGGACTTTAATATTTTATCTACTACAAGACCTGTGACATATACTGTGAATACACTGAAGTCTAGCATAATCTGACAAGAAAAAACATCAGACTGGTTTCTGGGTTTCATCAGGTACAAGAATGTATTTCTTAAGAGGCCTCTTCATGAGGCTACTCATGCTGCAAGGGGCTACGATGCAAAAGGAGAAGAAAGAAGAAAGCTGGCAAAAGCAATTTTCAATTTAAAACATTTCATCACCTACTACACAGGGCTCTATTCTAATCCCTTTTCAATTATTTGGCTAAAATAAAATTAGAACAACCAGAATGGAGAGGTTCCTCCAGTCAGCACACACATCACACTCTCGATGCTTCCCTTGTGTTGTTCCAGTGAACCCATATAATAATATTAAGAAATCAACATGTTATCATCACATGTCCATGTAGTATCAGAAAGCCAGTTACTTTTCCTTGTAAAAGCATTTCACCAGGTGATTAAGAGCAGTGCTTCCAACAAAACAGAACCACATCCCCTGCAAATAAGCAGTTTAATCCCTGCCCAGTTTAAGTTTCTAAGGTTCATCACTAGAGCTGATTCAGCATTCATGACAGTGATAGAAACTTTGATGGAAACTTTTGTTAGCCAATGGCTACAGGAAGATGGCTTAGGTCATGGCCTCCTAAAGTAAAGTAGCTTCTGACAGATAAAACATCTGCTCTGCTGGCAGTGGATCAGCACTAAGCCCTTTCTTTGTTTGCCCCTTTTCCACCTTTCAAACTTTTGTCCCTTGGCAGTTGTTCTGAATGTTAAATTCAATAACAGAACAGCCATATTTTAGCTTATCCCCATGGCTAAAACATAACATCTACCACAATAAGAAGATCCATCAATTTTTTTCTGTAAAATTATAATTACACTTATTTAAAACACCCTAATCTCTCCATGTTCCTGACCTGAAACAAATTAACAAGCATGTTTATAAACACAGTGGTAACTTTGAAAACAAACCAAAGAGGGAAACAAGTTTGTCCACAGCAGAGGAAAAGAAACACTGGCACATTTAGACAGTCTGGGAAACTGGATACATAGGCAGTAAATGAGAACAAATACAAGGCAGCAATCTCTTTTACATATCTGTTTATGTAAAGAGGCCCATCTCTCAAACAGTTGGCCTTGTAAATTCTTGTAAGCTCTCCTCTGTCTTTTTTTAAAAAAAAAACACAACTGACCACAGAACCAAAAACTACAAACTGCAGATATGACAAACAAGTTATACACAGCAAAATGTTAAAAGTTCCACCATCAAAACAGTCCAGTCTTCCCCACTGCTGACATTCTGCCGATGCACGAAACCTGAAATTCAAGATTAAGAAAATAAATTTGTCCGTGAGAAAACAAAACATAGTGTGTCCTGTCAATCTGCTCAAAAAGCCAACTGTGATCATTAGTGCTCCAGTAGCCCAGAGACAGCCTGCAGAGCTGAGGTACAAAAGGCTGTACTAACATGGCCTAGTTCTGAGCACTCATGCCAAGCAACTCAAACCCATCACCTTCCTAATGATGCCAGATCTGCCTGGTTTGTCTGCAACTGTTTCACAGGAAAATCAAGCCCATCTACAAGTCTGTGTTACAATTTTAGCCTCAGTGACTCTGGATAACTAGACTGATACTGGAGTAAATGAAAATATAACACTTCTGCCAAAGAACAGAACCAACACATAATCAAAATTGAAAGATTATGGGTGAACGAGCAACAAAGAACAGTAAATATTATTAATTGATATAAGGCTGAGCACCACAGGGAAAAAATAAACTGAACTGATACAAAGCAGTATGGCATAACAAATCAACCACACTTAATCACTATTTACATATGATTATCTTATTGTTATGTTATGATTTTAACCAACTAATTTTTTCACAAAACGTACAAGAGCAGCTTGTCTGATAACACTAACAAAGTTGGGAGAAAGATTTGAATTAGAGAACCTAATAAAAAAATCTCACTGCAGAGAGATTCAAAACAGCTTTGCAGCAGAAAATGAAGATTATCAGTATGGCTTTTTTCCACACAATCATTATGTCATTTTGCTCACAGAATATGAAAACATAAATTAACATGTAACAACTGCATTATTGTAAAATACATTGTTATAATTGCTCTAAGTCGGTTGCCATTTTACTTTACTAACTCAAAAACATATTAAGAGTGAAGATAAACTTTACTTCTTGTCGTACGTTACTTAACTCTTTAGTTGCCACTAGCAAAGTTGAAGCTATCAGCCTTACAGTTTTGTTAGCTTTCATTGTTCTCCTGATAAAAATCTGTCACATATGCCTTTAAGTAGCCTTTGATCTTTAGAATATAATTTCTACCAATGAGAATAATCCTAGAGAGATCTGTGAAAAAGCAACATAAATCTTGGGGGAGGGGAACAAAAAAACCCACACAAATAAACCACGAAATATAATTTTGTATGGTATGAAGAATTATGCAAAAACCCTATTTTAAGAAAGCATTGCATACAAAAGCTTCAAGAGTTCCATCCGAAGTTCCATACATGTTGCTACCTGGAATTAATTACAGGAAAAAAAACCTGTCTTTGGATATAACTTAGTTTTGAATTTATTAACAGCAATCTATTATAAAAAAAAGTATATACCAGGTTGTTGGTTTTTTAAAATATTACAAACCTTGACAATACTTCTGAAGTGAAACTAACACTCACCCTACTTAAAATGCTTCTAGAATCTCTTGGCTTTGTTGTGAAAGACTACAAAAAGACAAAATATAAGACTCTGCCTGCCACCCTCCATCAGTCTTTCCTCCCTACAGCAAACTTGCTACCAAGCTAAGCAAGAGTTTGCACAGCATCCCAAAATGGAATTAGGCCTATGCTGCAAGCCTTCTTTCTTGTTCCTTATGTTCCAAGTACTTTCAGAGAGTAGTAACAAAAACTGACACAGACAGGAACCTGTTTCAACTGCACATAAAATATATACCTGTTCTTGTTTTAATTATAGCAATTTTCCTGCTCTGCTGACTTAAGCTTGATGTTGAATTATAAAGAAACAGCTCATATCTGTGATACTAGTAGCCCGGTAAAAGAACATGCATTTGCCAAGTATTAAGACTTCAGATTATAATAAATAATAATTTCAAAACGTAACATAATTCAAGGAAATACTCTTGAAACTACAAGAAAACATTTGGATCTACCAATCCACATCTTTGTCAGTAGCGCTTTTGTCACCTAGTTAGGTTCCTGGGCTGAGATACCTTGCAACAAGTTCCACTTGTTTTATTCTGGGTTGTTTCTGCTTACTAGCATTTTGTACAGAGATCACTGAAAGTAAATTTCTCAATACAATAGATAAAATATGCCATAAAATATTTTGGGAGAAAGAGAAGGGTTGAACTTTCCACTTTCAGATGTTTGCCTATAGACAAAGTTTCTGAATAAAAGGAACTGCAAGGAAACAATTTGCTTAACATAAACTTCTGCTTATGTCAGAAGTTAAGTCAACCACTATTTAGCCTCTACCCAGGCAATACACACAGATGATTCAGAGCCCGTTGTTGTGGTTTAGGCCAGGACAGACTAAACACAGCAATCAATTACTACTCAATAATTGAATTCAAATGGAGGAGTTTGGATGTTTATTATCTGTTATAGGAACAATTATTAAATCATTCAACAACACCAAAGAATGATGCTCCACAGTGTCCCGTCCCCCCCAAACCAGTTTGTAATAATCCAAAGAGAGCAATATATTTAATAATGTTTTTACCCTTACCTCAGTCTGTCTTCTTCTTTCTTACGAAGGCTGAAATCTCGCTGAACCACCTGGAGCACATGCTCTGCTTCTTCATCAGTCAAGCCAGAAAGATCCAGTTTTCTCCCCATTATATACTCTGTTCTGGATATTAATAACTATGAGGAATATCTGAAATCAGAAATAGGTAAAAAAAATGTAAAATAAATTGAAAGTATTGATATTTTTCCCAAGTGCCTTGAAATCACAGGCACATCTGCCCAACAAAAAGAGAGTTGCTGCCTTAAACATCAGAGAAGAAAATTACTCATTTCAGAATTATTTTTCAATTTCTGTGTGCTGAAAGGGATCACTCCCAATTTAAAAAGAAATGCAAAGATAAATTATTTGGGATATTAAATAACACTGAGGGAAGAAGGCAGTGTTGTCCTCAAACAGAAACATATTAAATAAAGGAGAAATCAGGTTTAGAACTTTCTTATGATGTTATGCCACGGGTTTGCAAAATTGTTTACAAAATGCAGTCCCAGTGTATGAACCAAAAACATACTCCTGTAACACTCAAAAATATTTTTACTACCAACTAAGAAACCAGGATTTATTTTAAAACACCATAAAAAAAAAACACCCTACATTTCAATGCATTTCCCATAGTGACTGGAGAGATTTAGATGCCATTACCACCATAGTATCATTTCCCCTTTCTATGAATGACAACGGAGGAGAAAAAGTAGTAGTGAATGTTATACGTGAACTGATGGTACCATGCAGCTTCAATTAAGCTTACAGCACTATACATATTATATAAAGCTTTATAAACTGTAACATTTATAAAGCTTGGTGCTTTTATTTAACGAATGATATTTTTTTTTCTAATTTATTTTATCATGACACCGTTTCCTTGAACTCTAGTAAATTCAGCTATCAGTATTAATTTCTGTAATTGGATTTATGGAATTATTTAGGTAATCATAAAGGTGTCCAACTCCACATTAAGTCATGTTTTCAGAAATACCACACAGTTCTTGCAGTTCTGTTACGAGCCCCGAGCAATTAATATAATTACGAGCACACAGAAGTTCTTACACTGTACTGAAGAGGCAACTATTACTGTCTCTTTACCATGATGAGTGTCAAGTGAATGAAGCTATGTAAAACACACAAGCTGGTTATGTCCCAATAAAAACCACCACAGCAACACTGCTGTGGCATACAACTGAGTGCTCCAAATAGCATAACTAGAAGCAGCAGGAAGAAAAAAAAAATAAAAAATTTACCTTTGTTTTCTAAAAATAACAATTTGTTTGTTACTTAGATGATGACAGGGGAGGTGGTTGGTTTGCTTTTTGTTTTGGTTTGGGTGTTTTCAATATATTTACCTTCCTCCAATCATTTGGTTACAGCTCTTCAAACAGGGGAAAAACAGCTACATGGAAGGAAGGTATTGCTTATTTTTTCTGTTTTGGTTAGGCTATCAATGAAGACTAGAATACAACCTTCATTCAAGGAAATAACAATTTAACAAAGACAGGCAGATAGGACAGAAGCTCAGGTGAAATCAAGGTAAGATCCCTCCAGTGAGACATCTGCACACCATACAGCTAACAAGGGTCGCAATGAAGAGTATGCCCTGACTTGAGTCTTTGGGTCTAGCTAAGAAAGCAGAACAGGAACACCAATGAATTAATAAAGGCTATAGAAATGTATGTCTAAATTAAAAAAAAAAAAACAAACTATTTTTTTAATTAAAAAGTGCCACAGAAATGAAGGACTACATGTAGTCTTCACTAACCCCGCTCACAAGGCCAAGAATGTATGTTAAAAAAAGGTTGGCTAAAATATAGCAAGGAACAACTGGCAAGAATTTCTTCCATCCCACACACATGCATAAATCTTCACAAAATTTTCACCAGTGTTAAGATTTTCCCCTGTCCCTTCATCCACAGTCCCTGTACTAAAGCCTCACTAGGCACTGGCAAGCATAAGATTACTGAGGTTACATGTTGCAGCTCAAAGACAGACCAAGCAGTGCCCTGGGACAAGTTCTTCCCTTCATGCTTCAAGATACCTGTTCTGCTCTTCCCATGCCAAGGACTTCAGTGCAAAGGCCTCTGTGACTTTCCAAAAGCATGGAAGGGCTTCACTACAGGAAAGTCACATCTGCAGAGAAGCAAGCAGGACTTTTTCTATCAACTCTTTTCACACCCATACACTTTATGGGAGAAACATAGGACATGAACTAAAAGGAAATAAACATATTTTAAACAATTGCTGGAGCCAGTAGGGACACCTACATGGTAGGGCTACAGTTGTCTGAGACACAGGAAGATGAAGATGCGAGGAAATCTGAGATGTCTTTCCCGTTGTTTTTGAACATCAAGCTAACAACCGTAATTAACACTGTCAAAATAGAGTCTCCCTTCAGGTCTTCCTCAAAATATTTTTGGAAACTTTGTCAGAATTAATACTGTTTTTTCATAGACAGAAGCTGTGGTCCTTCAGTAAAGAAAATTATCCCTTTGATTCAGCTGCTGCTGCCAATTGTGAGCATGTATCAGGAGAGGGAAAATTACCCCTCCATCTGGGAGTAAGCAGGCAGCCAACTACCTCAGATTTTTGGGGCTGGCAAAGCCTTACCTTCAAGTATACATATACGTTAGATTCATTAGGAACGACATTTTTATTTTCATGTTGTTTGTTTACCTATATGACTCTCAGTCTTCATTCCAATAATTTATTAACCTCTAGGGAACTTGTGATTTTCTTCCCAAGGATATGATCTTTCATCACATTCCTAAATCACCTCTGTTCTGGGTGTGTGACAGCAGTTATAAACATTACTTATAAACAATGCTCAAATGTGTTGGGTTTTTTTTCAGTAGATCCGGATTATGCATTTGAAAATACAAAATGGGAAATCCTCTAGAGGAAATGTAACAAGTTACATTAAAAAAAAAAGTTTCTCAGCCTAAACTAACTTTTAGCCCTAACTGAAACAACTTCCACGAGGCTGTTCAGAGGTTTGTTTCCATGAGTAATAATACTTCTTTGCTAAATCTCAAACAGAATGAAAAATTTAAGCTTTCAGAAACATTAAAAGGAATAATATCATTCCCTAGAAAACTTCTGCTCCACAAATTAACACCTTGTAACCGGAAAGTTTAGTCTTACATGATTTGGTATTGTTTGAGTAATACTCTAATGTTAATGCTTCTCACAACCTGTTTTAAAATCTAATTAAAACTTCCACATCAAGAATATTTCTTTGATTTAACCTTTTCAAAACAACCTCAAAACACTAAGCCATAAAAACACGACAGAACAAAAGGCACATGAAATGTTTTTCAAGAACAGCAAGCAATGCTTCTGAATTTTAAAACAGACAAGAGCATCAACACAAGAAATGAGGGCAAGTAATATGTTTCCTAGTCACTCATATGATAGCTGTTTGGACTTGCAGTCTCAGCAGATTAGTATTTCAGGAGGGTGAGGAGAAAGCCCAAACACTTGGGTTTTTTTGAAGTACCAACTAACATTTTAAATTGATTCCCTGCTTGGCAAAGAGCCACACGATAAAGTTAATTATCCAAATGGTCACAGCGAGTATTGTACAATTGACGTGTTAGTTTAACACTATAGCAAAGAAATAAGCTCTAGCAAGGCTGCATATGAAGTGCTGTATCCAGTTTGGGGTCTCCAATACAAGATAGACAGGAACTTATTGGAGCAAGTCCAGCTCAAGGCCACAAAGGTGATGAAGAGACTGAAGCATCTTTCACCAGAGGAGAGGCTGGGAGCACTCAGATTGCCCAGCCCAGAGAAGAGAAGGCTTGAGGCAGCTGTACAGTGTGTATCTGAAAGTGATCCCTCCAATACCCTGGCACTGCAAACGATATTATTGTACAATTCTTTCAATTTCTGAGCAATTTTTTTAATCGAGATACTACTTTTTTCCACAACACTGTGCTATTTTTGCTTCTGTGCATTTATGGACTGCGATACTTGAGGAGTCAACATCACAAACTCTGTCAACCCAGCTATTTGCAACCACAGTATTTCATATAAAATAATTTTCTCTCATATGTTCTCAGTTTTAGAGTCACCAAACTAAGCACCAGAGCTTTTTTACTTTGTTCTCTCTACCACTTCTAGTATTTTCCAGGTAGAAAACTGAGAAGAAAAAAACTTTAGAAGTAATTATATCTTTGATTCTGTTGCCAACCAACTCATCTTTACTTGCTTCAGCAGACTGTCAGGAACTAAAAAAATCCTGCTGGATCTGTCTTGTCATTATAGTTTGGCATTTGACCAACTCTTGCAGAATTTTTTAGTAACTTGAGAAATTCTTTGTATTATCTTATTGGCGAACATTTTGCCCTTTTAAATCATACAAGATAGTCATCTTTCTTAGCCAAAAAAGAACACAAGCACTTTGGCCACCACAGACCTCCTTTAGTACATCACATATTTTGAAAAAGATTTTGTTTAATGAACATCCCAAAGAACTGGTCATATAGCCAGCATAAGGTCATATGCTAAATGTTTGGGGTTTTTTTTATGTAAATGTCATACAATATATGATATATAAATTATAAAATGTCATACACTTTATTGGTAATAAAACCAAGGTCTGAGCATTAGAAGTGTAAAGCTGATTCTTCTGTTTTGAATTATGGCAATACACTTCAACAAAACAGATTTTAGCCAAAACACTTAAAGAACATTTCTGTGCAAAAATAATTTCTACTACACCATTTGTAGCAAGTCATTAAGTCTAAAATGAGGCATTATTAGAATTGGTCATAAATTTATTAATATTCTTCAAATTCCAAGAAATTCAGCAGTAAGAAGCACTGCTCTTCCTTTTTCATAGGAAATACACTTGTCCCAAAATAATGAGAGGAAAAAGATACTCACTGGAAACACAAAGCCACCTCTTTAGATGAAAAATTAAGTACAACCCAACTGACTTAAACATGAGGACTTGTATTTTCTTTAATACATTTTAATCAAGATGCAAAACAAAGATCTCAAAAAGGATGATATTCTTTGTATGCACACCAATTTTAAATCAGATTTACTGCACGTATTTCCTGATCTACAACCAAAGCAGAAAACAATCTTCCATTCAGTCTTATACTAATTTTAGGCAAGATCTGTTTAGAAAGCTAAACAGCTTACAAGTTCCTGAGCAAAGACAGATTTGTTTCACTGGCGGGTGTAGAGGGTGAAGCAGGTTTTTAGAGGAACCTTGAAGTTCATTCTGTTCCTTCTAGGAGAAATCTTCCTTATTAATCCCAAGTCATTAAAATAACTGTGTGTACTTCTTGTCTAGAAGAGTGCTGGGATATACTATAATGAGGGAACTGTAAATCTTGAAGGTCAAAGGTTAGCAGTGCATGTTTTTAAATATTAACCTATTCAGGAAATAAACAGGAGTTTCATATTCTTCTTGCTTCCATGTCTTACATTATTTTAAGCACTGAATATGAAACAACAGAAGCTCAAGCACTCCACTGAAGTCACATTCTACCCAAAGAATCACATTTCTTCCCTAATGGTGGCACCTCTCCAGAGGCAGAACACAGCATATTAAACTGTTTCTGAAAAGTATAAACTATTTTATTTAAATAGCAAACAAATCTGTTTTTACAGAAAAAAAAGACAAAAGATTACACTGGAGGACATAATTTGTCCTTTACCTTGAACAGATTTTTAAAAATCTATATCTAAATGTCATTAAAAAAAGAATCTTCATAATAAATTGTCATCATTTTATACCTATGTATCAGGCCTACAACTGATAAACAAGCACAAACCCCAGTGAGAATTCAAATTGTGACGTAAGAGCCAAATTTGTTGACAAGCATAACCTTGTCACTGGTAACAGCAAACCTCTAAAGGAAAGGTTTATCCAGACTTAGGCACTACAGCTGCTTAAGATCACAGGTCACCTGGCATATACTGTTAGCACATCTTTCACTGTCATTGGCTTTCTAGTTCCTGTATCCTCTCATTTTACTTCAGCCTCTTAATCCATGGTTTACTCTGCATTTAGGCAAACCACGTTCAGCTCTATTTTCTCTATTTAGCAGCAACTGTGTTACGGAAGAACGCGCAGTCGAGCTGACGGGTCTGACAGCATTCTGACTGTGAGAGACTGACTGTCACTCTCCTCAAAACGAGGAAGACAGCTTGGAGAAAGAGTCAAAACTGGAGCTGTAACGCACCAACACGCAATTGTGTCTTGGATGATTGGTCTCTTTACCACGTGCCTCCAATCTGAAGTATGAAACGCAGCTCGTTCCTGTAACGGACTGCCAGCAACCCAAAGGTTCATCACAGGTCAGGGGAAAAGCCAGCGTGTGCAGTTAGGGCGTACGACTGATCCTAAAGAGTCCAACATAATCAGAGACTTGCATGACTGCAAGCATGAGACTGCAAGGGCTTCTCTTGCCTTCGCTTGCTCAGCTTGCAAAGTGGGGCTGAAATCTTACTGCTTCATTCCCAGGCTCCCTGCACAAAGAGAAAAGCAGCAGCTGAATGGACTTGCGTCCCTTCCTCCAACTTCCCATCAAAACCCAAACCAGAACACACCTGCCAAATCAGTCTTCACACTGTACTTTCCCAGCTTGAGCCACCATGAAGAAAATACTGAACAAAAAGCTCATTTGCATTCATGCCTCTCTCCTCACTGTTAGCTCAAGAGTGAGGACTGCAAAAATACATTCACCACCTGTGCTGCACCACACATGCCACATCCTTCTCCCCAGACACCTGTCAGTCTCAGCATTTTACAATCAATGACCCTCAAATGAGCTACACAGATTGAAGGAAGATGAAAGAACCAGCAAATCCTCCTCTGTTGCTTCAAAGAATTGATGGTGGTTTCTATTTCAGGCAGAAATAGAAGTGAGCACTCACTTCATCTGTGCAAAGGTCCAATATGTGCACACAGAAAAAGGATCAGGTACAATGCCATGTTAAGCCTGAGAAGGCTCAAATATTTATCCCCCTCCTTGTGGAGGAGTACACAAGAGATCACAATCAGGATACTCCTGTGCTGATCCCTATTTGAGATATCAACATCCCCTTTACTATATGGCCTGAAGAAACTGAATGATACAGAAGGTCCACACATGAGCTGTGGAGCAGCATGTGACAAGCATGTGTGTTAAAGTTAAATTACTTCCCCAGCACCACAGCAGCCACTATTTGTAAGAAAAGATATAGAGGAGCTTCCTACAAATAACATTCAACAAACTAACAAAGGAAATACACATCCACCGAGATAAATCACACAAGTGCAAGATGCCAAAGCATTGCTACTACATAAAGTAGTGCTAAGGCTTCTCATTCAAGTTATTAATGCTTTTAGTTTGGGGAAGATGACTCTGAGATAATAGATAAAGGTTTTGTAAAATGTCACAGAGCTCTGGAAGCACTACACATCTTACATCTGCATATAAATTTAATTTTCCATTTTAATAATACAGGCATAACTTGAAAGCCATACTGTGATCAACCCATGCAAATTACAAAAGTAAGCAGGTGGATTGCTTGACTTCTACCAAAACATCCATGATATAAAATCCAACCAATATGAAATACACCACAGCCATACTTAAAATATCCTACACAATAAAATGTATCTTTTTCCTCTACAACATATGTTGCACTAATGGCTATCCTGCATTCCTCTTACTAAACATCGCTCATCAGCATATCCTTCAGTTTGATCCAAGAAATAACCTTTACCAGAATCTTTCTGCAGGACCAAGGTAGAAATTCTATTTTTAGAGGTAAGAAAATGCTTCCAACAGCAGTTGCCACAATGAGGCAGTATTCTCTAGTGCTGCCAGATGTGAAAACAAATCTAATACAGTAATTCACTCCTAATTTAAACCACTGACAGGAAACCTCACTGCAAATTACTGAATTTTACAGATTAGCAAGAAAATAAAAAACAAAAATAATGCCATAAGACTGTGCCTTATGCATTCACCAACACCTGCAAAGTGCTTCTAACCCTGATTTATGCTAAACAAGCAGGAATCATAAGAGATACAATAGTAAAGAGCCACAGCTGTAACACCACATGTCCCATTTCAGTGAGACTTAGCAAGGAGATACAGTTGGTTGACACACAACTTAGGCTCCACACATGGGAAAAAAAAAAAAAAAGAGATTCAGAAGCAGGTTGCCTTTTAAAGGTTTGGATAAACATTTGTTAAGTGATATAGAACAAGAGTAAAATAAAGCCAGAGCTGCAGAAAGCCTCTGAAAACCAAACTAGGAGCTGAGTTAATCTGTCAGGTGGAGGAGTTAATGAATTAGTTTGTTGACACTGGGACCTACTGTGCTTAGTTAGAAGGAGCTCTGCTCTGGACCTGAGCTTGGCTTCTTTTTTTTTTTTTTTTTTATATTGACACTGCACAACATGGAGATAATCTCAGCCCTGGACAATAAACACAAACCTGAAGTTCTGGATCCCAAGTTTATCCAAACAAGGAACATTTACATTCAAGTACAAGACACAGGAAAAGGTTATCTTCACTGTCAGGTTTTAACTGCTGGCTCACTCATATTTGGACCCAAACTGGACCAGCCTCAAGCTCCGTCAGTCTGAACTACAGAACCAAAGCAGTTCATCTCTTATGGTTCTAGAGAATCATCCAGCCAGCACAGACACGTTTTTGAGTCCCACAGAAACTATTATTTGATCAACGGAATCAAGTTAAGTCAGCGTATTTCGGAACTAGGTAGGACTCCTCTGGACCTTATAAACTTTTTTAAAGCAGTTACCTGCACCAGGGCCCACTCCTGAAGATCAAAGTGGAATTACCAGTACACCGAAACAGAACGCTCCTTTGGTGAGACTACATGAAGAACAGCAGCTTTACCAAGAAAATTCCTGTTTCTAGTCCACTACATTAGCTTATCCCAATGTTTAGGTTTCCAGCATCCATCATAATAGGCCTTCTGGACCTTGATATAATATTGACACCAATTTACACTCCCTCACTCCCACCTGAAAGCACAATCTTAGGTAGTATTCATCTATCACAACTACACAGATGACATATTTCGATGGAGGAAGTGCAGTTCATTCAATTATGAGTGGAATCTGAGCCCACAGTATTTCAGCCATTGATTTTCCCCTTTTTGACCTGTGATACCACCTTGGAGTAGGAATCTGAAGCCTCATCATTAAACATTAAAAGAGAAGTAGGGATGGAAGAATCTGATCTTACTCTAGAGGTGAACTCATTTAGAACACAACCCATGACTTTTGTGCTTGTGGTGATTAACATATGGACAATTTTTGGCACTGTCTTTTAGATCAAGCCCAACTGAGATTGCAAAAACCAACATTATCAGATTTTACCTTCTAGAATCCTCCTCAAATTTCTCACAGTTGTTTTTAAAACCTGGTGTTGCTCCAATCCACACACTATGGTTTAACTTAAATATGACTTGTGTTCTGTCAAACAAATGTCAGACCATCTATGATAGCTAGATGCAAGCATTGACATACCTTCCAGAAATGTACAAGTACTGCTGGAGATAACCACTGGGAGGGTAAGTTCTCTTAAGGGGTAAAAAAAGGAATCAACTTCTTGCAAGATTAACAATGATTAGAAAAAAAATAGATGTGCTCTGCAACTGGAGTTGTTTCAGGACAGTGTTAGCTGCTTCTCTGCCAACAGCACTTGAATCATATGCTGAACATCCACACTATAGAAATTAACAGCACAAACAGGCACTTTTCTATTTGTATTGCCCTGTGACACAACATCCTGTTAATACAGCCCAAAAGGGACAGCAGAAAACCACATTAAAATGGCCTTCTGTATCAGAAGTAATGTCTCATAAACAAAGAGGCTCTTCTTGTATTAGCTTCAATAGAGACAAAACTCCTCACCACAAGAGCAGAACAGAAAATTTACTCCTCATGTTGTAAACATGTTTTGCTTTCTTGCCTTTCCTAAAGGAAAACAACAGATTATGTACCAACTTCCTCCAAGAACAGAAAGTTTGTTTACTACAGCAGAGCCACATAGTATATCCTGCATGGAGGCGGGTGGAGGGTGTTGGGGAAGGGATTGTTTCATTATTAAAAAACGCAAAAAATTCCAGCTTCAAGACTCATTAAAGCCACTGGGAATAGCCTTTGAAAGAAGCTCTGAGCTTCAGATTGCTACCACAAGAAAATACTACATCTCATTTTCTAGAGTAAACTACCTCAGCAACTTTTAAGCAGATCAGAAACTATGACTGTGTTAAGTCACATTTATTCTTCTCGATCAATACGCAACATACATAGCGAGGAAGAGTCCAGAAACAGAAGATTTTTATAAGTGCTGCACAGCAGAACTTGAGCCTGGACCTTCAGCAGTAGGAGAGGCTGGAGTTTCCCTTCCCACCTGCCAGCCAGAGCCAGCAAAACTCAGGAAGACATCTTAGTTGATTACGATGAGTCAACTTGAGAGCAACGCCACTTAAAGCATCTCATCTTCAAGATCAATCTCTGCATTGGGTAGCTCTCCCACTTCAATAGCTGGTATTTTATTTGGAAGTGTACTTTGCTTTGAAGAACTTAAAATTAATTTCCTATAGTCATGCTTTATATCTTAAAACAAACAGTAAACAGTAGTAACTGCAATAATCTGCATACCAAATACCAATATTAGTTTTTCTTTCATGATCATCAGTTGATCAATAGGCCAATAAAGCCTTTAGGTAATAGGAAGTAACAAGAGGTCTTGTTTCCTTTATCCAGCTTGTTGACTAATGGGTCAATAAAAATTTGCTTTTGTTAGCATAACATCATTAAAAATAAAATAACTGCTCTGCTGTTGAAATTTTATTGAATAATTGCTCTGCTGTGTTCCTATTCCCAGAATAGCATCCATAAGATCTAAAAATATTTTCATTATTGCAATAATGCTGGTATTAGCTTTTCAACAGTCAAGCCACTGCAGTCCTTATACTCTGTTCATCTGCACTAAAACTGCTAGGTGATTCATTAAACTGCTTTCCACTTTAGTAAGATTTATTTACTTTTAGGACATAGAGTATCTAATATGATGTTTATTTTCTGAAAATGCAGTTTTATAAAAGGCACCGTGGAATTTTTCTTTAAGAATTGTTAAAAGAAAAAAAAAAAAAAAAAAAAAAAAAAAAAAAAGAAGCTAACACATTTCAAATGAAAGTAAAATAGCAAGCAGGTCATAACCACTAGTCTTTACCACACAAATGGCAGATCTTACTAGTGTGCCAGCCACATGTCAGGGATCTTCCTCTTGAATCTGTGTCAATTCCCATAAATTTTAGGGACTGGCATCTGTGCCAGAAATACATACAACTAGACCATGCCTTCACATCTTATCAAATTATACTGTATTTAGCCCTCCTACAAAATTCATGGTTTAGGCTGCAGATAAAGGCCCACTTTCTTCGGTGATTTGACCAACAGCACAGAGCAGTTATCTCACTCTCCACGTCCAATAAGCTTCTTCTAAAAGTAAGCTGCTACAAACCTCTGAATATAAAAAACTTGGGGCTAGTTTATTTTCTGGCTATTGGTGATCTGCAGGTAAGCCTGAAGCCTGTATTATCTCTGAGAATCTATCTAGTAATAACCTACCTGGGCCCAAAAGGAAGATGAATCAAGCACTTCATGGGAAGGCTGAATTTGTCTGCTTAAACAAATGAAGGGGTTTGTTCAAAGAGAAAAACTGTCCCTATGGTTTTCATAGGACTATATTCAACTACTTTTTTTTTTTTTTCCAACTTGTGCAACTTTCCAAGGGCAAGTTAAGGTGGTTTACACTGCCACACTGCAGTCTGATAACAATAGGGTATATTAATGTTGGCAGCAATACAAAGAAGTCACGTTTTCACACAGATGTAGTGTTTGTGAACAATAGTGCATTCGGTATACAAAGCTTTTCTTCAGCATCACCCATGCATAGTTCAGGGATATTTTTTTTTCTTTGTTTAAGTACAAGTTCTTCAAGTGTTCTGTTTACTGCAACTATTAAGCCAGAAAGGTGATTTCCTACTGTGTTCAAACACTTGGGTGCACCCTATATAATTCAAAAGCCTGGTTTAGCAACCAATTTTCAGCGCACTTATCTGCATTCATTGGGGTAAGGTGGAAGCAACAAAATAACTTGAGAAAATAAAGTTTTAGCTTCGCTTTTATGATCTTGTATCACTCTTAAGACAGCAGTGCCTCAGATGAACACATTCTATTTAAAAGCACGAACCTGTCTGAAAGGACAATACTGTGTTACTTAAACCAGCAGCAGGTTCAAGATGCGAGCCCTGGCACAGGGGGCAGTGTGGTGGAATTGACTTTGGGAGTTCTCACTAGTAATTAATGTATCACAGATGTTGAAAATCATACTCTCCCGTTTATAATCGCTGTATGCACGGTACTAAGTTATCTGACAAACTCCACAGGAAGGCTACAGAATTGCTGAGTACATTTTTGGATGCTTGGGGATAATGCATCGGTAAATATGCTCTAATACAGCCTGGTACCTGAGTACTGATGGGTAAAACAGTAGCTTGAGGGATTACATAAAAGACACAGCATCTTCTGCTTTTTCACACAGCTCCGTTCACTTTCTCAAGCCAGAAGTGAGTAGCAAGCATTACTGTTTCACACCTAACTGCAGGGACCGAGTCAGTGGTCTCCCTGCAGTTCACAGGGAGCCGCTATCACCATTAATAAGCAACTATAAAAACCTGTCCAGCTTGATGACAGTTCCCTTACAAGTCACAAAAATGTCTGGTAATATAAGAACCAAACCAGCGTTCCTTCCTGTCTCTCTCCAGCCTTCCAGAAACGATTAAGAGCCCTTATTGCCAGAATCGTCGCTGTGCCTATTCTAACAAACTCCAGGCTCCTCAGCAAGGCAGCTTCCCACATTTTCAGGAACGCAGGAAATAGTAAAACGGTAGGCACGAGGCAAAACCCGCTGTTTGTCAGAAGAGATTGCTAGATAAGGTTAGCAGCACCGCAAACATGCCCGGGGAGGGACGCACACCCACCCCACGGCATTTTGCGATCTAATTCGGTTACGTTCGCCTAAAACACAACACAAACCCCAGCACAACACACGCCCCCTGCTCAATTAGATTCCCTAAGCGAAGTCAGCCCCAGCGAGCCATATGGTATTTTCCTCAGCAGTTCCGACAAACTGACCTTGATACTAGGAAAAGGCACGCTGCTTGTCTGAGGCACAAATCACAAGCGTGGAGCGGCAGGATCTCCCGCCGAGAGGGGCCAGAGGCAG
>NW_009953931.1:63899-89608 GCF_000747805.2 Chaetura pelagica
CCGGGGCCGCCCCGGCGCTGCCACGGCCGGGGGTGGCCGGGGGGCTGCGTCGGCCCCTCCGCAGGCACAGGGAGGGGTAACGCGGGGACAGCCGTAGTGCTGCCCTGGGTGCAGGCCCGGGGGGGCGGTGTGTCTTCCGAAGGGTGAAAAGAGGGGGGGAAAACAAGGGTAAAATGCCATCCAGATGGATGCAGCAGCCCGGGGAGTCAGAGAGAAGGCACGGCCTGGTCAGTGATTCACATCATCAGTGAGTCACCGCTGCAATTGGACTGTGCTTTTTTTTTTAATGTCCTGTATCGCTGCAAATTGTACTGTATCCGGCTAATGACTTTTCCCGCCGTGTTATTCTTCGTCCCCGTTTCTTTCACGCTTGTTTAACTTCATTTTAAAATAGCTGCGGCTGCTCACGGCAAGGTGCGGGTCTTATTTGATCTCGCTCGAGGTGCTTTGTCGAGACAGATGCGTTCAATAAATCCTGGCAGGTTTTCAAGGAAAATATTTTCCGGGAGACTATTTTTGTTTACATTAATTTCATGGTCTTACAAACGCCTCGGTTTCTAAAACCTTTACTTCTCGGCTGACCGAGACTCGTCTGGGTTGGTAAAACGGGAGCCACTCTGCGGGGCAGGCACCGCATTCACTTCAAGAGTGTCTGTAAAAATACCCAAACAAAACAACTTTAGGAAGTGTTTTGTGTCAAATGGTATTTCGTGTTTCCCAAACACATCCATTGGTAGGTAAATACACGCCTGGGTATTGGCCGCATGGAGGAAACTTGTTACTTCTCTGAATAAAAACCAGCAAAAGAACCGGTCGTTTTCAGCAGTAACATTTTTCAACAGCAACATGACATGGCAACAAACATGGAGCTAACGGGAAAGGTCACTCGTTGCCTGTGTTTGAAGAGTTATCAGCAACACACACACTGAGCATTTTTACTAATAGAAAAAATATCTGGATAGAAATTCCTGTCCAGTCTTACACTTCTAGCTGAATGCCTGAAAAAGGAACATGTTTAAGATCAGCCATCAATACCAATTAGCTATAATGTTCGCGATTACACAGCTGTGAGATCACACGGGTAAAACCATGCTAATAAACTAGTGTTTGAGTTCAAGAGTAATGTTTTGCCTCAACATTGTGCAGTTGGGTACATGGGGCGTTTCTGCCTTGCTCTGTAATATCGCACGTTCTTCTCTCCAGGAGACAGACGGTGGGACCTGAGGCCCTTTTGTTCCACACCTCAACAGCAATCAGCAGGTTCTTACTCAGCAGCAGTTACTCCACGAGGAAGGCATTAACTCATGGCACACTTGAACCAGCCACTAACAACTGACAACTAAGAGAGGAGAACAGAAGAACAATGCACTACATATTGTAGCAGCCTTATGGATAGTGTGCTGGACTTCTCTATTTGTCTGCATCCCCTTTCTACCTGTTTGACTTCCTGTTTGTCTTCACCTACTGGTTGTGGTGTCTTGCTTCAAAGGAAATCAACTTCTCTTTGCATCTATAGCAGGTATTTTCGTATCGATGCCATTCACAGTAAAAAAAAACCCCAACAACAAACCCTGACTAAAATATTTTTTTCACCCTAGTAGGCAAAATCATAAGGCACAGATGGGTGAAACTGAGATGGGGAAAACCCCCCTGGGATCATATAAGACACAGCCACTGAGTAATTAAAGCAAATATCTAAATAAGGGTGCAGAATAACAAGAAGTCTTGAGAAAAGTCTGCAGCCAAAGATGAGACTCAATTTAACCAAAAGGGCATGACCCTCTTCAAACCCAGCACTGGGTGACTGCAAAGAGAAGCAAAGCACAGAGGGATACTGGGAAAAGTGAGGTGGGCATCAGGGAGAGGGAAATGCCCTGTATATTTATCTCATCTCCTACAGCTCTGAAATTGCCAGGCCTCCTTACGTTCACAAGAGAGTTAGGTTAAACTGCAGTCCATGCAATCTTTCAATGACAATAATCTCAGTATGGAGAGAACAAAGAAAGTACTCAGACCCACAGTATGCATCTATAGTTTAGTAACCATTCCACCACATAGTGCTAAATAAGATGCAGCATGGAAAAAAATCTTGTAAAAAATAGATAGAGGATCTAGTAATAGCAGAGTGCAGGACAAGAAAATAGGTATTTTCTTGGTGCTGAGCTTCTCTTGTCACAACACAGCCTTTTCCCAGTGTAGACTGAAATAAGCAGGCAGGTTTTGCTTGGAAAGCTCGGCACTAAACCCAGCAGTGTCTTAAGCTACCAGTGGCTACAGGGTTGTGATGGACAATGGGTGAACTCCTGAGCCTGTCTCCAAGCTGTGATGGGTGACCAGCTGGCCACACTTGTGTGAGGAGGACAAAGTAGGCTGAAGGCTGCTGTAGCTCAGCAGTGGCCAGCCCAGGTAGGGTGTCCCACCCTGTGACAACCTTCTGTCTACCCTCAGCATCCACAGAGTGGGGCTTGTGGCCATAAAGAAGAGCTTAGGAGTGCAGTTCCTACCATCAGGAGTTTTGGCTGTCTGCCACACTGCATGCAATTGTTGCAAGACCTTCAAACAAATTTGTTTCAGTGGAAATAGAATTTTCACTGCTTTGGCATTCCTCAGAGGATTTACAGTGGGATACAGAGAGAGGGTTTTAGCCAATGCACAGTGTCATGGTTTGGGCCTAACCTGACCAGAGAGAATCAGCCATGTGGTCCCTCACTCACCTGCCTGCCCCCCCCCCCCCCCCCATACACCTACGCACTGTGGGATGGGGAGGACAAAGGTCAAGTAGAAGCCCATGGGCTGAGACAAAGGGCAAGGAGAGTTTGCTCACTGATTATGGTCCCAGGCAAAAGAGACTCGACTTGGGGAAAAAAAATACTAAATCAATTTACCACTAATCAAATGCACACAGGACACAGACAACACACAGGGAGGTGCTTACATATGTTACCCCCACCCATCCCTTCTTCCTGGGCCCAAATCACTTTGTTCCCAATTTCTCTCCCTCCTTCCCCCCAGTGGTGCAGGGGGACAGGGGATGGGGTTTAGAGTCAGTTCATGGGCTGGTAGTTCCTGCCTCTTCCTCCTCAGGGAGAAAGATTCCTCACAGTCCTCTCCTCCTTCCCCACAGGATCCCTCCTATGGGAGAGAGTCCTTCATGAGGCTCTGTGACCTGAGTCCTTCCCACAAGGTGCAGTCCCTCAGGAGCAAGCTGCTCCAGCATGTGCTTCCCACAGAGTCACGGACTGTTTCGAGAACAGTCACCTCCTCTGATGTGGGGTCCTCCATGGCTGCAGATTCAAGTCCATGGGCTGCAGGTCTACATATGCCCCTCCTGGTGCTTTCAGGGGATTCTCCACCATGTTCCTCCATGAATGCAGGGGGACAGCCTACCATCTTGCACCATGGACTGCAAGGGAACTTCTTGGGCACCTTCTTCCTCACAAACCTTAGGATCTCCACTTCAGCACTGCTCTCTCCTCTCCAGCATAGCTCTTCTACGTTTCTTTCTCTGGTCTCAGGTCTTATATCAGTTCATACCTTAATTGCAGAGGCACATCTATTGTCTCTCCAATGGCTTGGCCTTGGCCACCTGAGCCTGGGGAGCTTTTAGTAACCAAACCAGCACACTGTCACACTGGATTGTATAAAAGACTTTGTTGGTAATTCCAGACCATTCCAAGGGGACTTCGTGAAGTCTGCTTTCCGAGACTCCCAACCTTCTCAGCAAAGATGGGATTTTTAGGAAGGAAATTGGACATACAAATGTAGACAGTACATGCTGGCAAGATAGAAACCACTCTGTTAGCCACAGGGAGCAAACAGAAATTTAATCCAGCCTATTGCTATCTCAGGGCAGAAAATAAAGACAGCCATAAGTAATTAAGTCTCTCTTTCTTTCAACAGATTTATTAAGACCTCAGAGTATTTCCACAAAGTGTAGTGAACAATAAATTTGATGTTAGTAACTTGGAAGTCATTGTCGCCTTTTACCTTATGGTCTCAAAGAACTTAATAAACACAAACTATTTTATAAAACATATATGCAAAGTATGGAGTATTTTGATACTTCAGTTAAACCAGTTAAGTCATTCATAGCTCATAATCAAATAAGGAAGGAGTGAATGAGCTGAGAAGAATGAACAGACCTTTAAAATTATTAAATATGTACAGTGTACAATGTGATAAAGCATTTTGCCATTACTTTTCTTCAGATATTTCAACAGTTCAGTTCCCTGCCCTGCTAGATGCACAGGTGTGCTCTGACAAACATTGAGGATGAAAGGAGAAAATGGAAAGCTGAGAGAAGAGAGAACTAGGATTATATATGTTAGTAAGAAAGACAGCTTGAAGAAGTTTTGGTATTTAACTTGCAGCAGAACTTAAACAAGCTAACGCTTTGGAAAGAAACAAACATACAAAGAAACATTTCCATCCCAAGTCTCACAACTGGGATGGAAAAAACAGCTGAAAAACCATAACTGCTTCAGTAAAAATTATTTGCTGCAGTCGGTGGTTGCATGCCAGGAGGGGCTGTGTGTCTTTGTGTGCATGTGTGTGTGTTTGAGGATTTTTGTTATTTTGTTTTGTTTATTTTGGGGTTTTTTTTTGTTTGTTTGTTTTTTGTGGTCAGTTAAAAGGTAACAGCAGAAATATGATCAAGTAAAGAGATGAAAGAGCAAAATAAAATAATATTTTGCCAAAGCTGCCCATGGTTATTGGGAAGAATAATCAGAATGGGAAATAAACTGTTTTAGAAGCAAATGTGATGCTGACCATACTGCTTTTTACTGCAGCTTTCCTCATTTGTACAGGGTGCACAAATGCAAACTTGAAGGTATCTGCAGAAGATGCTACATGCCAAGAAATGATGGCCTTTTTACTGCTCTTCCCTTATGCCTGCCACTGAATGCATACTGGTGAAGAAAAGATTTAATTCCTACACTTCTGCAAGCAAAAAGAAAATTCTTAAAAATGTGGCAATTTCTTCAGTTTCCCTGAAGGATGAACTTCATCTTGTGACAGCAGCTGAAATATACAAGGCAAATGTCCTTCATCCCCATAATTCTTTCTTCTTCACTTAGCCCCACCCTTCATGCAATAACTCCATCTTGCTCATCAATCTAAGGACAAACAGAAGCAGGAGGGAAGGGCTTCTTCAGAGCTTCATTAATGTCCTGTGTGAAGTGGCACTGAGGGCACAGTAGCATCTTGTATGATTCAGCACTGCTCTGTTCTTTACCGATTAAAAAAAACAGAGAAAGCTGTGTGGTGCTCAGGGGAGGAACGAAGAAACACATGTAACTCTCCAGCTGAACAGGAAAATGCTCATGTTAAGTCAGCTTAAACTTCACAGATTCAAGCGCTGAACAAACAGGAGTGAGCATTGGTTTTGCTCTTGTTCTCTTGTGCCCAGTAGTGTTTTCTTTCAGCCTCATTTGGTTTCTTTGTATCAGAATCAACAGATGGCTGTGAAATTTTGGGCTTAAAACAAACCCAGCTAAATGCACTTCGCCTGCACCTCCTTTTAGAGGTACTCTCGGTTTTACTGTTTGAATTATCTAGGACAGTCAAGAATTGTTCATTTGCTTCTAAACATAAATTTTACTTAACACCTCTGATGCCTAGAACCAGACTACAGTCAAGTAGGCTTATAATAGAAAGACCTATTAAATGCCTTTTTTAAATTCAGATGTATTGAGTTTTTTCATTACTTGAAATTATTAAAAACGAAATTTTAGGAGCTGTCATCAACCCAGCTGCCCTGAGCTAAAGCTGACAAGTGAAGGTGGTGGTGGTAAGAGCTTTTCCCCCCTTATTATATCTCTGCACAGACAAACTATACTCAGATGCAGACAGTATACATTCTATAATTATCTGTTTCTATTTTACAAGAAAAATCACAGCAATAACACAGCAAATCCTCATGAACAACCTTCCAGATCCTAGGCAGTGCAAAACAGTGAAGTCCTTTAAGGAAGATTAGTCAAAATTAAGATAGTTTATATTAACTTCTTATATTTTATATATATTTTTATATACCCCGAATAAAGAGGTTTTCAATAATTCTTTTTTTGAAAGAATCCCTAATCCTGGCACTAATTTCTACATGAAAATGGGGTCAACAAAACCAGCTGAGCAGTTTCCCAGCCTTTTAATTGGAGGATTTAACCAGTTTTGAGCTGCAGAGAAAACATGAACTTGCTCACTTTTTTCCCTTTCCATTAGACCATTGCAGGGAAAACAGTACATTTTCATCCACATAAGTGTTTACAGATTTACAAAACTTACATGCAGCCTTAGATATAAGGCCCTACTGTGATATTAATCTGTTTGGAACCAGTATCATCTGCTGTAGCAGTAACAGATATTCTGACGAGCTTGTCTCCACAGTGTATCTAGCAGAGATGGACATTAAAATAAAAAACCTTGAGCAAAAGTTATTTCCATTATGACTCTTTGGTCAAGGTAGCTTCTTTGCTGCCAAACACAAAGCTTAGGGGCAAACACAAAGCAGCAATGGTTACAGCAATTAAAAGGTTGCCTGCCAGCACCTCTTTGCAGAAAAGAACTGAGTCAAAGTATTATGAAAGTAGATGTGTCAGATCCTGGCACATCTAATCACGTCATTGTTTGACATATTCTTGCACAACCTCTCACATGCCTTAATTATGCTCAGAACACTTTGAGCCGTACTCTGTACAAGCCCATAGAAAATACATTGTGCTTGTTTCAAAGAGCTTACCCCATGAATGCTCTAATTCCTCTCCCTGGATTTCCTATAATCAGTTTGTTTCTTGGTGTTTTCTTGTACACAAAGTAGAACTCTTCTTATTTAACTTACCCCTAAAAGAGCATGGGACATGCTGGAGCAGGATTATATCTGTCACAAGCTGCGGAAATAACTGGTTTTATGCAAGTCAAATCCTCCAGGGATTGTCCCAGATTCACACAAGTCTCTTTTTTGTATACCTGCCTTGGGACCTCACATCAGCCATTTTACTTTTCCAACAGGAGTTAAAGGAATTGTGTCAGACAGGACCGTGTCACTTACCTCACCTTGGCTCGTCCTCGCTGAGGGCCACAGGCACGGCATGGATGCACCCTTCCACGAGACCAGCATCAGCACTGCAAGGCATGTTCCTCACCTGCTCTCTGACAAAATTAAAAATATCTAAACTTCAGAAGTTTCTCATTTGTATAATTCTCATGAGAACTACCTTTCCAGCTTGGAAACTGGAGTACATCAGCCCTCTGGAGGACGTGGGACCAGATGACATACACCCTCTGTCTCTTTTACACACCTCTCTGAAACTCTCTGTTCTCAGGCTAACAGGGTGTGTCACTCCAGACAAATATTTATATATGAAACTGTATTTCCCTATGTGAGTTCCTGGTGAATGTATATAATACAGCTACCACAATTTTAAAACCTAAAATACCCACATTTATTAAGAATTTAAGGGGAGAGACTAGTCTGAAATTGCATGGCTCAAACTGTTCATTTTCCCATGGGTGCCAATTATTGTTCTCCTCAGTGGCATCTCCACTGTAGGCCAAGAGGCAATGGAGAAAACTGAGCAAATAGTGCACATAAGATATCTGTGAATCATTAACAAAATCCTCCAAACAACTATAGATGATTTGTACTGAAATAGGGTCTACCACAGAGAATGTTAGCCTTGTGCACAAGCAGTCCATAGCACCAGGGACAGAAAGCTCTGCAGCCAAGTCTTATTAATCCAATGGTCTTTCTGACAAAATGACCCTTTCTTCCCTGATGTCCACTTCGGAGGCCTTCAGTTATTTTCTTGAGGCCATTCTCAAGAGGCATTGTTCTGACACCCTGGCTGTTTGCTGCTGAGAAATCTCCATGACAGGAAAGTTGTACATGACCTTAATGGCAGGGCTCAGCAGGGCTGACAGGCTGGTTGCCCTCAAGGACAAGTGTTGGATCCTACACCATAAAACAAATGTAAAATTGCAGACTGACATTTATTTACATTTAAATACACTTAGGGATGAGCACGACCACAAGTGACCTTCCTGTGTGGGCGAGTTTTCCGTGTGTTAGCACGTTCTCTATGACAAGTTGGCATTGTCTGAATCCTCCCTGTATGCAAGCTCACTTAGATTAGGCCTCCATCGGCAGGTGCAATCAAGCTGTTAAAGCCATCACTGCTCAATGGGTTGATTTCTGGAACAGCAGATAACCCAGAGCTCTTACTGGAAACTTCAGCCCTCTTTTATTCAGGGTTCCTGGTGCTGTCACTCTATGTGCTCATACATGAAGACTGAAGCTGGAGAGGTCCTGCAGTAACATCTGAAACACAGCCCCACTCCTTTTCCCAGATCTGGTGCAGAAAACTGAGGAACCCTCTCTCTTCTAATTTAACTGCCTTAGGTGATAATAATTAACTTTTCTTTTTCTTTGAAAGTGTTATGAAATGTAATCCTTGAAAAAACAAACCCACTACAAGCATATACTGCTGTGGGAGAAGAGAAGAAACCATAAGGTTTCCACAGCAACTATTAGTGGTGACCCAATGTACATCATAAGTATTATGTGACTTCACTACTTCTAAACCATTCAATGGTCTACATTAAACAACATTAACAGGAATATATTCTATTGCAGTTTTAATACTAAATCCCAGTTAATGTACTTGAGGTAAATACTGCAAGCTGTAATTCTTTCAAAAGAAAAATGCAAAGAGAACAGCAAATAAATTGCCAAGCCAATGCTGCTGTAAGACTTTAGCTTTTATATATGAGGTTCATTTGTTTCACTTGCAGCTATATTGCCCTTTCTTTAATTCAATCTTACCTCTCCTAGATGCATAAATATATATTTTAAAAATCTCCATATTAAACACCAAACAACTGAAAAGTGCCCTATCCTTGAAGACATTATCAAGGCTTTTCACTTAGTGGAAGGGGGTATTCTGCCAAAAAGGGAAGTGTGAAAGGATAGACTGAGGAGGCTCAGGATCCCTATAGCCCCCAGATACAGTTATATCTGTGAATACAAGATGGTAAGGATAAGAATGAATTCTTGAGAAGATGCAAGACAGAAATATATACAATTTTATCAGATGCATGAATGATAAAAGTAAAATTCCTTCAGTCTGTTGATAAAGTGTAGTACAGGAGCAGAACATCTGCACCATCTTCTTTGGTCAGCTCTAGTACCCAAACATCCTTTCCTACCTATAGGTAAAATGATAAAAGATCAGGTACACACACTTGTGGAAGCTGGTGTCTCAAATCTAGGACAAAACTGGGGCTCAGGGAAGGGCAACAGAGAAATGACAAAGTATATTGGTAGACTGTTTGACTGTTACTAGAGGGATCCATTCTCCCAATCTTCCTTGGAGCATTCAGTACCCTAGACTATACAAAATGTAAATACATGTTGCTGTCTTCAATTTTTCCTTAGCATTTGGTATGATTTGCATTTTAAACAAATGCAATCAGACCTAATGACTTTGCAGTGCATCCTACAGACACCATGGGAAGAGATTAAGAACTCCACGTTGGACATGTCAGTCACATCCTTTTCTACAAGGAAATGAGAAGAGACTGGGAGATGAGAACAATATCTGAATTTGTACCAAGAAGACTACATTTGAGACAGTGGCACCAGTAAGGCGAGTCTCAGATGAGATAATTATTCTCTGGGTGTGAACACTTTGGTAGTTTTTTCTTAACAACCCATTCCTTGTCTTGTAGTGTTTGAATGTGCAAATTATTCTACCTCTCCCTGCCTATAATGTACTAAATATTTTATGGATGAGATCACTAATTTAGAGGCAGAAATTATTTGTTCAAGAAATATGGACCAATTGCTTTCCTAATTTTTATGTTATCACATTATTTTCCTTAAGTTTATTATTTTGAAGATTTAAAAAATTATATCCTATGACATTATGCCTTATGCACTCATCCAGAAGATTAAATTGCATGACAGGCAGCAAGTACTTAATATGTGCAAATAGTTTCTTTTGCCTAGTAGAATACTGCAGTGTAGTTTTTGGCTAAGGACTATTAAAGTCTTCTCAAATTAAATGGTTCTTTTCCCCCCCCATTAGGATAGGAAAATATCATATGTATCTACTGTTTATTAGATGTTTCATAAATGGAATAATAAAAGATGTCAGAAAAGGAACCAGCAGCAAATGCAACAACTTCTCTTGCACTCTAACTATGGAAATAAACTGGATTTTTTTACCCACAATAGATCTTAATGAAAACTGCTAATCTATGTCTTTGGCCTTCTTTCTCCCTCTACTGGTCTGAAATAGAATCTTTCCCATAGGAAATTTCAAGATCTTCCACATGAAAATTTAACCTTTCTATTTGTAATGCAGCAAAGAAATCACAATGCCTCTAGTACTTATTCTTTGTGGTACCAATCAATCATGTGCCACTGTCATTCATGGACAAGGACAATAGACATCTTCAATTACCTGGCCATATTTATGCTGTTTCTTCTTAAAATAGCTCCTCTTTGTAGGGACTTGAGCTTGAATTGTCATGTGATAGCATGAAAGTTAACCACAAATCCATGACTAATTTGTCATCTTGAGTCCTATTTGAGTGGTGAGAGTGAGTTACTGTTTGAAGTTTTCTCTCTGTTAAGCAAAATGGAACACATGAATGGAAAAAGGTGGGGGACAATTACCTTTTTAAACAAATTTTAATGGCAAGAACATCACAAAGTATTTGAGGTTGGAGGTTTCTTACTCTTGAGAAACCAGCTTGGATGAAAGCTACGTTCAAATGATGTTGCTACTGTGTTCCTCCTCAGTCATATTTCTCTTTCCTTGGGCACCCATATACTGAGCTAGCTTAAGGAACTGGTTTGCCCAAAATCTACCCTCCTGTGTACTTCTTGAAAAATTCAGTCAGCTTAACATGAGAGTGAGTCACAGCATGATCAGAGTTCTGACATCTCCATGCTCTCCATTTTTCCTTAATATAGCCTTAATTTGACTTACTAAATTTCCTACGCTCTCCTTCCAGAAGGAGCTCATCAGTCTGTCCCTGGTTTGTCTTTGTGCCTGAAAGGTGCCCTTGAATTTACAGTGCCAACACACAGGTGAGCAGGCTGACACTGAAGCCTTTCTGAATGCTCTACTGGATCAGGCAAATGTTCTATCCTATAGGACACAGGGTAACAGGCCAATATGGATCGTGCTCAGATCAACATACCCTGGAAATCCACCTTCCTTGTATTCCTTTCCTCTAACTTACAGTGGAAATACTAATTTTCAACATGACTCATGGACAAGTTTTACCTTGCTGTTTGCCACTGCCTAAGGTTTGAGTTACAGGCTTTCTCCATCTGCAGCAAGAAAATCAGATGATCTCCCTCAGAGCTAAGCTCTCCAGAGGCAGCTGTGGGTGGCTGCACCCCAGCCAGCAGCTACTTTATGGCACTGGGATACTGAGTTTTTTATTCCTGGAGCAGAAATCTGCTGCATTTGTACAAGCTGCAGACCACGGAGAGCAGAGCCACAGGGAAAGTTTCCCTGTGGGCACATCAGAGCTGTTTGCAAGAAGAGCAGAGATTCATTTCTGCACTGCAGGTTGTTTTGCTTTTCCTAGTGCAAACTCAGCAAACCTAGTTATTCAGGGTCTATAAAATTAATTGCACCCCCCCACTCACCACAGCCTGGCAGTCTGAAACTTTGAGTGCCTACAAGAAACAACAACAACAAACTTAAACAAGCAAACAAAAAAAACAACCCCAAAGTAAATATAAAATCCACAGCTTGCAAGCACCATTAGGCTTGATAGCAATGTGAAATGTTTGCTGAGAAGCTCAGAGAAAAGGAAGAGGAGCAGATACTTGACAGTGTGTGAAAGTATATAACCTTGCTGTCAAAGAAAAAAAAAAGACTGTTAAGATAGAAGAAAGAAGTCAAGCTCAGTGTCAAGGATGGCTGAGCAAGTGTTTAAAGCTAATTACTATTTGGAAAGGTAGCCAGGACTTGTAAGGCAAGAAAAAAATCGCAACCAAAACAGAGAACAACAAACCCATGTCTCCAAGAAAAGGAGGGACATAATCCAGAAGAACCCCACAAGCAGCAGAATTAGGTAGAGCAGATCTTAGTGGCAGTATTTCTCACACTTTCATTTGCAGGGCTTCCTGGCTTCTAAATACACATCAATGACCAAAGGCACAAAGGGTGCCTGCCTCCAGCTTAGACCCTGATACCATTGACACTAAAGCACACATGACAGGGGCCAGCCCCTACCACCACGCTGAGCAGACATGCCTGCACACCCCAGAGCATTGCAGCCACCCAGCCCCACCTCATCTCTCCCCAGTTCCAGGCTGTTCATGGTGCTCCAGCCTCAGGCACTGGGGGAAGCTGGCCAGGACCACCACGGCATAGTGTATCAGCCTGCAGCTGCCACACTTGATGTACAGCAGGACTGGGGTGTACAGCACTCCTCCAGAAGAGCAAAAGCTGAGCACTAAGGAGCTGGGGGATTTTATAGCCTAGGCCTTGCACTACTAAATGGAAGTTTCTCTTGCTGCATTAAAGAAAATTAATCACACCTGAAGGGCAGCCACCACACCCCCCCTGGCCTCAGCTGGGCCACAACCTCACCTCCCAGCTCTATGGTAAAATGTACCTGTACTAAGACTCTCTGGGTTGTGTTAAAAAATCAATGTATGAGAGTTTATTTGAAAGCCATTACAAACCCCTGTGTTCTTTTACACTGCTTGGTTTGATGAAGGCAGTGAAATGTCCTAGCAAAATATCCAGGAGGTACAAAGAGACATTTTGGATCCTGTTCCCTCAAACACATTTGGTCCTGTTGTTATCCGTCTCTGCATAAATGGGTGGGCAAGAAAGCAAGAGGTGCAGGCTCTGCTTTCCCCCTAATCCCTTCAAGTGGAGCAGTTTCTCAGAAGGGGAACGGATGTGGCTTTTCCTTGTGACAGAGTGAGAGAGGAGAGGATTGCAGTGGGTGCCAAATCCTACTTTATTCACACAGTCAGGACAAGGTTTTGATTTTTCAGCAAGTGTCGGCTGTGTTAAAGCTGCTGGTTGTTCTCACGTGCTCCCTGTGGTGCTTAAACAGAGCAACTGGACGCTCTCTGTGCAGAGATCATGAGCAAAACCACCCCCTGCCATGGGTAAGTGTGCACACAGTGGGTCTGATCAGGAGCCAGCTGGGAGAGAAGAGGGAAAATGCCACCAGAGCTGGCTGTGCCCAGGGAAGGGATACGCTGTGACTGGGAAGGGATGCCCTAAAGGATCTGTGGGAGCAAGAGGAGCAGCAAGCTGCTAAGCCAGGTAGGCAGAAATTGTGAGCACAGCTCAGATGGGTTCCGAAACACAGCCCTGGCATGTACCCAGAGCCTCCTGCTTGTCTGCCATTTGCTCCTTATTTTTTCATTCAGTTAAAGATGTTTAATCCCACCAGTTTCATAGACTCTTTGATTTTCAGTAGCTGTAAGGACCCATGTCCTCTCACCAACTTGTAACCACTGTTTTACTGCTCATCCTGGACCACCTCCTGTTTGCACCGCACACCTCAGCTCTGGACTACCATCTCAGAGGTTATTCCCATTTAGCCATGGGTTTCAATGGCATCTGCAGTGGTGTTAAACAGGCATTCATTCCTCCCCATGTCCTCAGGCTGCAGAGCAGGTGCTGGCCCAAAGCCACCCTTTGTGGGCCAAGCCCTCTGCGCTTCGCTGGGCTGGAGCCAACCCCATCCTCTCAGTGGCTTCAGTGTGTTTCTGCCTCCCTTCTCCTAGCTTTCTCCAGCCTGTCCAGCTCCTGGAAATTTCCCTAACACAACGCTGAGTAGAACTGCAGTCTTAAATTTAAAAAAAGAGCAAGCTGGGGGAGGAGGAAATAAAACTGATCCCATTTCTGAGCGTGGCTTAAAGCTGCGTGCCATCAGGCCCTGACAGTGCTCTGTCATGTCTGCTGTCTGCTTACTTCTTGAATTCCCTCTACAAGTTACCCCAGCCAGAGGAAAATCAAAGTGACGAGCAGCGCTGACAAATGCATCCTCTGAAGAGAGCAGGGGCAAAGCCCTCCGTGAGGTTTTAAAAATAGATGTGTTGCAACGGGTACACAAAGGTAGACTTAGAGTTTCTTTTCCCCCACATGTGGCTTCTGTCAGCACTTTGAATGCTGGTAAGTGTCACCACGTGATTTACTGTATGCATTGAACTAGGATGGCAAAGTGCACTGCTGAGTGTCTGTCAAAATGTGAGGATTTCATGGTTTGTGATCATTATCTAATCCACTCCTCCAACATAGCAAACCAAAATAAACAAATACAAAAATACAGCTTTTGCCTTAATCACAAGATTTCCTGACATATTTGCAGGAGAAAAATTAACACATCATCTGTTACTGCTGATGAATGTGATGTGTGACAGATTAAGACCTAGAAACACACTGGGGATGTGTTTGTGTTTGGTTGGGCATTTTCAGCTTTCAAATCACCCTTCTAATCTTCCTGGAAACTACTGTAATATAGACAATTCTAATATATTAATTTTTTGCCTCCCTTTTTAAAATATTAAGAACAGTGCCCAGCATCACAAACTCTTTAGCCAATCAGGCACACAGTTTACAACCAATTTATGTGTTTTGTCTGCAGTTTTCCTCAGGAGCAGCTTTAGTCGAGGCTATTGCACAGTCTTGGCTTGGTTAAAAAAATCTGATTTGTCCAGACAGTTGCAATTCATTAACAGTTGCTCCTATTACCTCTAAAGGTTGCTGAAAAGCAACTTAGCCTGCCTACAAAAAAAAAAAAAAAAGGCATTCACAATTATAAGGAGATTATATCCAATCCAGTTAAATAAGTTTTTTCAGGGGTTAGTAGAAGGCTGTACAAGGTCAATTAAATTTCTTATTAACGTTAAAACAGAGGCATTTTTTGTGATAGGAATTCAATAGCATTATATTTAGGTACTTATTTTGCAGTGAAAATACATCAGTGGAAAACATAATATACTCCAGTTACCAAGTAGTTTACTAGTACATATTAAAAATGAGAAATAAACCCAGAAAATTTACTTTAAAAATATACACTGGACAGAGCAATTCTTTGCAGTATCCAGTGGATTATATTATAGAGGGATTTTTATTTCAGCACCTTAACACTGGGATACCAAATAAGAGCTAGTTAACTGAGAAACTCCAACCAGCACATGAATTGCAGAGACCACCAGCAGTTTTCTTCAGGGAGCTTTGTTAGTCCTACAGGAGTTTACCCAGCCTGCCTGATGTCACCCTACCCAGGCACCACAACCAGCCCCAGAACTGTTTGGTTTTTTTAATGTATCTCAGGTGTTTATATTACATTCATAAAGTAGCAGACATAGAAGGCCTGATTCCTACCCATGGATAGGTGCAGGGTATCAGTGGAGTTAACATGACTTAATTAAGAGGAGATGTCTTCTACTTTGATGCACCATGCAGTTGCAGCAGTAACAGAAGAAGTTTCCTCACATGCCTCATGTTAAAAATGAATCACTTTCTGGAGTAACAGAGAACAGCAGATAACATCTAGAAGAGGAAATTAATCATTCCTATTATTAACACTCAGAAAAAAAAATAGTATTTCTATAGAGCTTTGCAGCACATGTACAGAGACACTCAAAATGTGTCTGCACTAACTGTAATAGAAAGCATTCCTCCCACCCCCAGCTACCAAAACTGAAATGACAATTCCAACAAAATATTCAGAGAAATGCAATTATGACCAGGAAAAAAAAAAAAAGAAAGAAAGAAAAAAAACTAATCTCCAAATGGTGATGAATCCACTCTGATGTAATTAGGGTAGGGATTCCTTTCAACTCTGGAAACTTACACACCAGCTGGGAGAAAGCAAATAAATGTAGTGACTGCAACTTAGTCTTCTGCTATTAACAGGACAAGCACTTAACATTATTTTTGCTCTGAACCATTTACTATCCAGAAGAAACAGCAGCACTGCACACCACAAGCCAGTACCATAATGAATCTGAAAAAGGAAATAGTTACCCAATGTCTGGCCGAAGTCGGGACTATTTATTTCTTTTACATAAGCATTAAGAACAGAGATCCTTTCTAGCAACAATTCTTAGCCAAAATGACTTCAACATCGTATTTTTATAAACTTCTTGTTACTTGTATTTTAATAACCAAATATTACTGAACATACTTTCCCTAAAATTGTTACAATAAATTCCCAGTTAAATCTATTATGCAGTTTATTTTTCCTGCAGGAACATATGTCCCTTTTATCTCTCTCCCAAGTCACACCTTTATAAATTTCCCTTTCCCTCCTTAGCTCCTTTGGAGAAGCTTAGCCACCCACGGGCTGTATTTTTTCTGCAGGAGCACTGTTCTGCTGCTTGTTCAGTTGTGATTGATTCGATCTAAGCAGAGACCTTTTCCTGATGAGGAGATTTTCAGTCCCCCCAAAACTAAGCCTGCAGTGCAGGGTACAGTGTCTCCCACCTCACTATTGCCTCCACCATTCCCCTCTGTTCCTCTTAAGAGAGGATGCCTTTGTGCCAAGGCATCGAGTGGATGGGCTTGCAGTTTTCCCCCATGGAAGTCACGTTCTGGCTTCTCCATCAGAGAGCCCTTTGGTCCCAAAGCAGGACCTGCCTCTAACCTACTCTTTCTATCCCTGTAGAGGAGTCAAGCGTTTTACAGTATTTCAGTTTCTCAGCTAACATGTCCCAAGGAGTGATCATAGGACACCCAGGCAAAGAGCCTCTCCTTCAGGGTCTCCACCTTGGCATTTTTCCTGGAGCAATGGTTGCAAAGATGCACTGGCAAAGTTCCTCATAAAGATGTTACCTTGCTGCAAGGGCACATGAGACTAAGCATGTTCTTGGTGAAGCAACCTGTCAGTCTTAAACATTCTAAATTAGCATTCCCTCTCTGAAACACACACACAAAAAGAAAGGAAGAAGAGAGAAAAAGAACAGCCTTGTGCCAAGGTTTCAGGGGGCAAGGAGCATCTTTATTGAAGAAGATTCCTCCAGGCACACAGAAATCTCTTTCAAAATCAGCATGTTGCTGCCACCCTAAGTAACTAGGAAGTTGGGGATATAATGAAGGAGGGTGCTTCCTCTGGGGTATCAGAAGGCATTTTCTCAGCCTTTTGCTCTCTGCTGTTCCTATTCCTCAGGAGGATATGAGCAAGGAGAGCAGAGGCTTGGGAGACAGAAGGCGCTTCCTGCTCGGCTGATATTCCCAAATACATGGATATTTTCCCTGACATTGGGAAAATTGCTGCTATTGCTAGATGGGTCAATATTAAGGTTTACACAGGATGCTGTGGTTATTCATGGTCATTTAACCTTTCTGTATACCCAAATTACCTGTTCTTTTATTGAAAGGATGCTCAAATCCAATAAGCCTCTTCCTGTGTGTTTAGTGGTCATTAAAAGTGCTTTGCTCTGCCCTAGGTGGAGCAGAGACAGAGCACAGGTAGCAGCAGTGAGAGCATGCTCATTCTGCCTGACCACCTGCCCACCTCCATGGGAATGCCTCTAGCTTCAACAGCTTCTCCTTTTGTGGAGATTATGTGATTGCTGACCATGCAGTTTACCTGCAAATGCCTGCGTTAAAAGCCCCTTTATGCCATGTTTCACATGTATGGCATTACAGATAGATAAGACATCCTAGGAAAAAGCTAGAGGCAGGAGAAAGCAAGGTCATTATTATGTAGCCTTGAAGCAGACCTCAGAAATCCATCAGACTCCGACTGGCTCACGTGAAGATGTGATTTTGCTTGTAACAATTCTCTAATGACCGGGTAGATAACTACTACCTACCTGCTTAGCATTGTAACATTATGTGAAGTAACACCTATTGGTCTATTGATTTTATAACTGAGAGTGATAATACATAGTTTTTGTTTATTTAATGAGCAGTCAATGACTGTAGAACAAAATGCAGCACTGGGAAGTACAGGCACAGGATGGTATTGAAGGTTGTAGGGCTAACAGCTCATTAATGGTCCATTGGTGGCCATAAGATAAATACAGCCTTAGGACATGGCTATAACCAGATCAGGGGATAATAAAGAGGGCAAAGAACAAGTCTCCAACATACATGAAAATCATTACAGACAGTAAGTTTCTATGTAAAATAGATATGCAGAACATTGAAAAAAAGGAAAAGGTGGAGAGTGTGTCAGTGAACATATAAAATTGACCCAACATAACCATCCTAAGGTGAGAAGGAAGAAATCATTACCAAGAATACATTCCTTCAGACTAAGGACCTGGTATGCTGATATCTCGCCATACATCTCCTCTCCAGTTTGAAACTGTCAACACTGGCATCTGGACGGGCAGTAGAAAGATGTACAGTACACCAGAAAGAGAAGCAGAAAACTGGCATGTATATAATTTTGACAAATCAATCTGAAACCTGAGAACAGCAAACTGGGAGCAATTACCTGATTTTATGGATAGGGAAAACAGATGCATGAAGCATTTCAACATACCTGCTTGAATTTGCAGGGTAAAGCCAGCTGTAGTAGAGTCAGGAAACTTTCTTTGTTCTTTGAAATGTCAGCCTGGTTCTATACAAACACCTTTTGCACCCCAGTCAGCCAAAGTTTTTAATTCTCTCTGTTTATAATAGCTTAAAAGTTTCAACCTTTCTTCCTCCAAACTTCTCCCATCAACCTGAATTCCATGAGAGAGCAGTTATAGACTAAGATTTGGTTGTGAGATGCTCGTTCTGTGCTGGCTCTTGTGGAAACCCCAAATCCAAACAGGCCATCTGCAAAGGAATTCAGATTTAGGTCAGACAACTGAAACAAGTTTCATGTTAGAGAGTGCTTAATAATGTTCCCTTTACCTTGCTGCAAGGGAAACCAGCATGCAAAGCAATGCCTAGGAGTCAAGTAAATGAAATATGAAGAAGCAGAGAGAGCAAACAAAGTTCAGTATAGAAGCACTCCAACATGCAGCTTGTGAGGAAGCAGTCTTCTACACATTCCAGGAACATGATGGATGTCAGGTGAGCTGCAGTGTTGTTTTTCCATCAGATGTCTGGGTAGTTAAAGCCTCCCATAAGGACCAGGTTTTGTTGACCCAAGAGTCACTTTATTGGTCACATTTTCTTGGTTTGGGGGTTGATAACAGTTGCCTGCTGTGAGGTCTCCCTTGGAGACAACGTCTCTGATTTTGACCCAGATGTATTCAATCAGGCTACCACAATTACCATAGTTGACTTCTATACATCCAAGGTTTTCTTTAACATAGTTTGACTCCTCCACCTCTTCATCCCTGCCTGTCTTTACAAAACAGACTATAAGCCATCTATCTAAGAGTTGGTGTGTCAACAATTACAGGAGCTTGACCCATACAAATCCATGAATGCAGCTGCCATCTGTCCCAGTGTGCTGAGAGAGCTGGATGATGTCATTGCAAAGCGGCTCTCCATAATCTTTGAGAAATTGTGGAGATCAGGCAACATCCCTGAAGACTGGAGGAAGCCTAATGTCACCTCCATCTATAAGAAGGGTCCAAAGGAAGACCCAGGTATTTATAGACCCATTAGCCTCACTTCAGTCCCTGGGAAAGTCACGGAGCAAATCCTCCTGGGGACAGTCACAAGTCAATTGAAGCATATGATTGAGAAAAGCCAACATGGATTTACCAAGGGCAAATCATGCTTGACAAACCTGATGGCCTTCTATGACAAAGTGACCCACTCGGTTGATGCAGAGTGAGCAGTGGATGTTATCTACCTATATTTCTCCAAGGCTTTTGATACGGTCCCCCACAGTCTCCTGGAGAAACTGACTTGGTATGGCCTTGACAAGTGGTCTGTGCAGTGGCTGGGGAACTGGCCCAAAGGGTGATACAGTTCCTCTGTAAACTGGTAACCGATCACAAGTGGGGGCCCCAGGGATTGATATTGGGCCCAGTGCTGTTAATATCTTCATAAGTGACCTGGGTGTTGGGATCAAGAGCACCCTGATGAAGTTTGCTGATGACACCATGATGAATGGAGAGGCTGACACTCCAGAAGGGAGTGCCACACACCAGGATGACCTAGATGGGCTGAAAGAGTGGGCAAACAGAAACCTTATGAAGTCCAATGGAGAGAAGTGCAAGGTTTCACACCTGGGAACACTCTTACTTCAATTCTCCGCCCTACTTCCTCTTTAAAGTATTCCTCATTCCTGCAGATGGATATGCCCATGGAAAAAAAATAACTCCCCCATCCTTTTTTTCCCCTTTGTTCATGTTTACTGCAGTATTGAGAACTAAATCACAAATGCCACCCTGCTCTGCCCGCCTTGGCTTCTCACACCAGCAAGGTGGTTTGAGACACCTTTGGCAAAAAAAGTGGCAGACAAACTTCTAGCCAAGTCTGGCAGTCTCAGTGTGACTAAACATCAAGAAGCTTGAATGTTAATCCAGGTATTGGTAATCAACAAAGTATCTATCACAGATGCATCATAGAGCATGTGCAACTTCTCTCATACAGCATCTTCTTCCAGTGAACATTTCTCATGGATGTTGCACTGACTGTTCTTCTTGTAAAAAAGAAAAAGTGGCTGCTTATCAAAATTAAGTAGCAGGCTAGGCTTGAAAAAGCTAAGCAAAAGGGCTTGGGTAGAAAATGGAGTGTTTTGCAGTAGTTTTTTTCTGGGTTATGTTTCAAAACAGTGTTTACTTTAGGATAAATAGAAGGCATAATTTCCCACTGTGACAGGGTAGGTTTTCAAGACTGCTATGTTTGCTATTTTGAGCTCTTGAAAATGAAGTTGTTTCACTTAAATCTTGTGATTTTTAGCAAAACTTGCAAAGTGTAAAAGTTAATGTTAGTTTGAACTTCTCATGTAATATTTACTTCATAAAAAAGCAGAAGAACAGGTGGCCCTAGCCTGGCCAGAGCTCTGACAAGCTCAGGGTGCTGTCTGACTGGGGCTGCTATAAGATGCCTGAGGAAGGTTACAAGAAGAGAGCAAACATCTGGTGAGCCCCCAGAGCTTAAGTCAGCTGTTTTAAAAGGATCAATAAAAGTTTTAAATATTTGTTTTACTAAAGGGTTATAACAAAGAGGGAGATATTAAACATGCTAATATAACACAACAGAGGTGCAGGCTCATCATCCTGGATGCAGTAACAATGTTACTTGGAAAAACAGCATATCTGAGTCTGATGTAACTAGCAAATACTTTAAAATTAAGCCTCGGCTGGGGTTCAGGTACAGTTATGACAGCTTTGTAGACTGCTTGCTAAAGAAATGTAAGGTTACATGTGTTTCAAGCCAATCTAAAGTACCCGTTTTTACCAGCACCATTTTAGGATTAAAGAAAGCATCCTTCTACTCCTCTAAGCAGGTATCTCCCCCAGCGTGCCACTCAATGTGCCACCTCACAGGCTTGGAATGACAGGCAATGCAAAGTGGCAGAGATGCTAGCATGCTTTGCCTTGGATTTAATGTTTTATTTTCCTCCTGCTGACTCTTAGGTTTATAATGCTCTCATGTTCAATAGTTACAGATTTACAGCACATTACAGTAGATTAGAGAAACTAGTTCCATCTATAGAAAGCTTTCTTTCTGTAGTAGCTTCAAGAGAACTGCATGGTACCAGCAGGACAAGGCTCCAGTACATGAACAGGCTATAGTCCTTGTGAGGAGATCATGGTGTCCAAACCTCCCCTCTCTCTTCCCTGAGCTAATTCAGTGGAAGCAAAAGGAAAGTAGAAAGGAGCCCTATTTGGTCTGTACAAATATCCCCCATTCCCTATAATGTGCATCTGACACATTCAGGGTATCCTGATATTTATACAGGAGGAACGGATTTTGGTCTCTTAGCAATATTTGCTGAAGAATGTTGCACTTTTGCTTTGCAATGGCAGAAAAAAGAATGAAACATTGTTTCACATTTCTAATTTCTGTGTTTTAATGGAAATGATATATTACTTCAAATTCTAAAATAAGCTGTGGAAAACATGAAATTATATTCTTGTTCACTGAAATGTTCCAAATGAAATTTTCTACCCAGAAGCTTTAATGAAGGAATGATGAAATCACTGTTCACAGATAACCACACTGAGATCTCACATTAATATAAACTTACACACAGTGGCTGAGGATATTAAAATACTAAATAGAAGACAGAAAAAGGAAAGCCTTACAGTCTGGGAAGGAGCAGCACAGTAAAGACTGACCTGTACACTTAATTCCTCTTTTCTAATTTATTCTAACAATTTCTAGAATTTAAAAAGAATCAGAAAGTCTTTATTCAATGATGGGATAAAAAGCCAAAACCTATCCTGAAGCTGACTTTCCTCAGATGGGCAAATTGAGCATTTTGAGATGTTCAGTCTTCAAAGTTGGGTGTTTCTACTTCTTTTTCTATTATGGACTTAAACCTATATTTCCTCACAGATTTGACACAGGTATTCGTTAATGAATGCTTATAAAACCTTGAAAGAATCCTTGGACAAAGTCTTTAAAGTAAAAACTGTCCCCAGATAATTGCTATAACAGTCTTCAGGAACAGGAAATTATTTTTTAGAAAAGAAAATTTCACTGGATTTATGTAAAATATCACCATTTGTTCCAACCTGAATTTCCACACTGCATAATAAAGTATGTTCCTGGAATAGGCTGATAAATATATGCCAACTTAGACAACATTTTAATATGGAAAAAAATAAACAGGAGAAACATGCTTTATTTGCTTAATCATCTATATTATATTTAGAATTTGTATTTTACCTGTGTAAGGAATTTTTAGATTTTCCTGACCCCACTGAGATCTGACCACCTTTAATAATGACACAATGCTTTAAGAAAAAATATCCTGAGTTCCTTTTAGCCATCACTTAAGTCAGAGTGGATGGCTGACCCTGTAAACTTTGGATTGCTTTTCACACAGCATAAGAAGTGGGAAATTGTGAGTCTTTCCCTGGTCCTGAAAGGGCTATTTCCTCTCCAGATAGTTCCCTAATGATCCGTGAACATAAATCTACTGGGATGGATAGCAATACTGCTGAAGAACAGATCTTTTTCTTATGACTTGGCAAGGCTGGCTTAAACACCAGATGGATCAAAAAATAATAATAACTGGAAGAAAAGCAGTACCTTCTTCCACTTGTCCCCCACAATCTTTTTTCTGTCTCACACACACCTACACTTTTCCCGACACACGCTGAATGCTGCTCTCTGTAGGGCTCTGGAGCACCAAGTGTTTCCTGTGAAATGTACCCAGTCATTTGCTCTGTCATGATCCTTCTTTCAACAGCTCCAGTTAAGAGAGGGTGGTTTTATTTTAGATAGGTTACATGGAGACACTGACCTCTCCAGTATGTGTTTAAGTGTTGCTGGTACAACACATGGGGTGGGTTTCAAACCTGTGGTGGGGACCTTTACAATACTGGGAACATGGACTGGCTCTGCTGTGCCCCTTCTCCCTGTTCCTACATCCTCTTTCCAGCTCCTCCAGAAAAGTCTCACTCGCTTGAGCCTGGAGGAGCAAAGCTACTCTAATTGTGTCTGTCTTAAATAGAAAATCCTCTTCCAACCTGTCTATTTTTATAAATGTCACATTTTCTGTATGGCTGACCTTCTCCTTTCCCGAGTTTTCTATCTGACTTGACGTGGGGAGAAATTAAGCCCAGGAATTGGAGAGTGGCAATGCAGTAGCTGTGGGATAACATATGCTGTGGAAACTCAGCCCAACCACTCTTTTTGGGCTCCTGACTATAGGACTGGATGGCAAGTAGGGCTGGCAAAACAACGCAAGTGGATGGCACAATCAAAGGCTGAGAGAAACTGGTGCAAACTGGCACAATAAACTGTTAAGTATCCTTTACAAAAGCTCGTAGATCAGCTTAATGGAAAATCTCTGCAAGCATCTACAGCCTCAAGGGTCACTTGAATGTTTCCCACTAGGATTTAAACTGATGGAGCTGGTTGAAGCCTGTGGGTCACTGTATAGAGAGCTCATTCCAGCTACACCTCCCAAGAGTTCTCCAGCATCACCTTGACCAAAAGAGAGCATCTTTGCACAACACTAGTGTAAAGAAAGCACATTCAGTCTCAGCAAGCATATGCAGTGAACACAGCTATACTGCGGACAATCAAAAGTCCTAACTGGACAGGCTCTATGGGGCACTAGAGCAGCACATGGTTGCATGGATGGTGCTCATTTTGTGGACTAACCACATTGCTACCTGGCTGGTCAGTGTCCTGGCTGCCTTTCCAAGGCTATACAGGAGACGATTACAGGAAAATAGAAGTGTTGCTGCCCTTTCAGTCCACTAAAGGCCATTTCCCCTGAAGTTAAAGAGCAGAACTAGATGAGACTTTTTTATTGCTTAAGCCCAGAGATAATAAACATACAGGCTAGCCAATTCAATACTTTAAAGTGCTTTGTGTTTTTTAATTTAACACAAATGACCCTCAAGTTCCTCTTCATCCCCACTATGCTGACAATCAGCTCCCAGCATGGCATGAAGCATGCCTTTTCCCATGCTGTGTTAAAACAGTTAAAAAAATCACCACTGCTTAGGTGGTGATTTTGAACAGTATCATACTGGTATTTCTCTTTAGGAACAAGATAAACACATTTTCTAGTGATTCCCTAAGAAACTTCAAGTAGTGAAGCTATTCCTTAGTAAGAACATCTGCTTATCAAGTAGCCCTGCAGCTTTTGTGCAGGAAATGGAGAGACACAGAAAGTCTGTTTTAAATTGGGTCTGTGCAATAAAGGTTGCAATGCTAGGATCCTCGACCATTCTTCCTACGCTTTCAGGCTCCACCACCACACACTGAAAGGTGTTCATGTTTCCACTTCCCTGTTGTCATTTTCAAAGATATAATCTTAATTTTGCTTTCCAAACCAGAGAGTATCTAGAGAATAGCAGCTTGTTTAACTTTCACGGTGGCCCACAGTGTGACAGATTAGAGAGGAATAAATATACCCAAAGGCATTTTTCTGAAAAGTTGATCTTGTAAGTTCACCAAATTCTGAGGTCTCTTTTCCCTAAGCTGCTGAAGGCGGTTGTATGTTGATTTCCAACACCCCTGGATGCACGCCCAAAGCCCTGGGCCATTTGTAAGCCAGCAGTTCTGCAAATCAAGTCTTTTACTTCCTTTGCCTTGATGTCTAGTGCCTGAAAACAAACAGCTTCCTTCTGGGAAGAACAGAGTGTTTTGTTGGACATAGAGCCGCACAGTATTTCCACTTCCATTTCAGGGAAACCCTCCCACATGCATCCAGCTTTCAGAGTTGGGTTTGACCCAGGTGGAATTGCCCATGGGTAAACCCACCCCATAGCTGCCACCTCCTTCCTTGGTGTTTAGGTACTTTGTTGTCTCCTCTATCTCTTTTCCTTTCCTTGGAGATGCTCAGCACTGCAACCAGCCACAAAGCTGCCAGAATAATGGCTGCTCTTAGACGTTAAAGGAGATAGAGACAAATGTCTTTTTCTTAAACTAAAAGGCAGTCCCATCTAAAAAGAGCTTTTCTAAAATAGCCACACAGAAACAGTCACTCCAAACCAAAAGGAAAACTTCCATGTCTATTTTGTGTGTGTGTGCTGCAACTAAGAAGGCAAGGGCAGCCCTTGGCAGCCTTCACAGCCAGAGCAGCTGCCTCGGAGCCAGCGCACTGGGACCGGAGACAGCCCAGATGCTCCGGCTGTCCCGGGGCTCCTGCCCAGCCACTGCTGGAGCTGCCTCACT
>NW_009953931.1:89780-134071 GCF_000747805.2 Chaetura pelagica
AGGAATGCAGAAGGCTCAGCTCTCCCACAGCCTGCAAAAAACCCGAGGAGTGTCCAAGACACCTCCAAGACCAGCCCTCTTACCCACAACATTATAGGAGTGACAAATCCTACTCACTGGAATATTTGCAAACACTCTCCTTTAGGCTACACCAGACATATACAAGCACAGAAATAACCTCTTGGTTTTGTGTAAGGCTGAAACCAGGCAGACATCAATATGGCAACACACATTGCTATGAAGAGGCTTAAGATCATCCTAAATACACAGATTTCAAATTACAAGGTTTTCCTTTTTCTCATTAAACAATTAGAAATTTCAACCATTCTGGCTAAAATGTTCAAGACAGCTTTCCTGCAGGAAAGTAGAGAAGATTTCAGCTGAAATTTCTCATCTGTTTCTGACTAATGCTAGGGAGAAATATTTTGATTTGTCTGTTATACTAAAAGTTTTAGCATTTTTTGCTTTAGAGTAATGAAATGGTGAGAGGGGAGCTGTCCTCTCCTTTAAATTGTTTGTGCTGTCATTTTACTATGAAAATGGATAGACAATTTATTTTGCCATGATAAGCATTTTTGGCTGCTTACTCTTTCTGGAAAACTATAACTTAGACACATTTATATTAAAAAGGGGCATAGCAGAGAAAATTAAGACCTCACAGAGGCACACAGAAGAAAGGCAGAAAAAACATCCTTGCATGTGGTGCATTAGAAGACCTGATGGGCATCTTTTGTGATCCTCCCTGATTGTGCAATCCCATTTTATAATAAAATACAATGTTATGGAATTTACTAACACATTTGAGCAGAAGCATATATCCTGTAATTACATTTCAAACTCTGTGCATATATTACTTTACCTTCCTGACAGCTCAGAGCTGTTCTCATTTTTTAATGCAAATGCTCTATGCTGCTGGCCAGTGACACATTCTCTTATCCTCTTTTTCTAAGAAAAGGAGGTATGAAATGGTCTTATCTCTATATGAGTTCCCACATAATTACTTTTAATCAAAAGGACAGTTTCAAACACATCTCAGGGAGGAAGAGATGCCTCAAAGCCTGTGAAAATGTGCAGATGGGTAGAAGAGAGAAGGGCAGCAGAGCACATCCAATGAAGGACGAAGGGGATCTATCCTACATGTGGCCAGCACAGCCCACTGTTCCAGAGACACCTGCACAACTCTTCCAAGATATTCAGAGGCAACCATAGGAGGCAAAGAACCCAAATCTGTAGGAAAACAGGGTTTCTTGTATCTGTAACCAACAGAATAGCATAAATTGCTGTGGCATAATCATCCTGTAAAATAAATTAATCAAAAGGGCATGCAAAGCTTTGTGAAGCCTTTGATTCTTACAGTTGTTTAAATCTAAGTGAGTCACTCCTATTTTCCATAAGTTATGCATTTCAATACGTATAGTCTCATCCCTGGGCTCCAGTGAGAGCTGGCTACTCTTTAGCTAGCAGCCACAGACTACGTATTTCTTTGTTATATCCTCTCTGGAGGTAGATGTCATCTCAGGAAAAAATATATAGAGGCCTTAGAGGACTGAAAACTGTTCAGCAGAAGTACAGCATTTGCAAAACTTGCTAGCCAAAGAAGGAAAAAATAAAACCCATAGTAAGCTGATTTCCAAGTCCTTGCTTTATTTTCCCCTTTGAATGGTGGCAGTGAAATATTCCTTTCTAGGGGAGGTAAGAGCTTGAGAAAATTAACAAGAAGTGAGAGGCAGTGTAAGAAGTACTGAAAATACTCCTGGTTTCCTCAACAATAAACAAAAAGGAAGGTAGAAAAGATGAAGTTAAGGGGTCTAGAATGGTGGCTTGCTTTGGCCACCCACCAAAGACAGGACTGCTCTCTCATCCCAGTGTGCACCCTCCTGCCTCTGCTATTTTTCTGTCACAGAACTTTCCTAAGACACAAAAACATTCAAATGATTGAAGAAATAAATAAAAAATACTGTTTTGGGTTTGGGATATGAACTATGTTGCAGATTAGTCCATATTAAGTACAGATTATTAATATGTGCCATCCCAAATTACAGCATTTCTTTTGACAGAGAAGATTAATTTTTAAATATTTATTTGGATTGAATTGATACAAGGCATTTATCTTGCTCAAGTACTGGAACATTATTTTTTTGTATTTCTGGAGAGTAACAGGTGAATTTCTTTTGATAGCTACTGACAATAAAAAAGTTGAAAAAACTGAACAGATAAAATCACTCTTTTTTTGTGTTTGGGGTTTTTTGTTTTGGTTTTGCTTTCGGAAAAAACTGAACTGATAAAATCACTCTTTTTTGTGTTTGTTTGGGGTTTTTTGTTTTGGTTTTGCTTTCAGTATTGCCCCTTCTGTTTATGCAGAATGTCAGGTTGAAAGGGACCTCAAGGATCATCTGGTCCAACCTTTCTAGTTAATACTGTAGTTTATATGAAGTGGCTCAGCACCCTGTTAGGCTGAGACTTAAAACTGTCCAGCATGGGGAAATTACCACTCCTCCTGAGGGGCCTATTCCAATATTTGATTGTCCTCATGGTGAAAAACTTACCTCTTGTGTCCAATCCGAATCTCCCCAGGAGCAACTTGTGCTTATTACCCTTTGTCTTTTCCATTTGACTGCTTATAAACAGGGAGTCTCCACCTTCCTGGTAGCCACCCTTCAAGTACTGGAACATGGTAATAAGGTCTCCTCAAAGCCTTCTTTTCTCAAGGCTGAACAAACCCAGTTTTCTCAGTCTTTCCTCATATGGCAGGTTCTCCAGTCCTCTGATAATCCCTGTGGCCCTTCTCTGGACCTTCTCCAGCCTGTCTGCATCCTTTTTGTAGAGTGGGGACCAAAACTGAATGCAATACTCCAGGTGTGGTCTGACAAGCACTGAGCAGAGTGGAACAATGACTTCTTTATCTCTGCTGGTAATGCAGCCCAGCATCCTGTTGGCTTGCTTTGCTGCTGCAGCACATTGTTCACTCACGTTGAGCCTATTATCCACCAAGACCCCCAGGTCCCTTTCCACAGCACCGCACTCCAGCCAGGTGGATCCCAGTTCAAACCTTACACTTCTCTCTGTTGAACTTCATAAGGTTTCTGTTAGCCCACTCCTCCAGCCTGTCTAGGTCATCCTGGAGAGTGGCTCTCCCTCCTGGAATGTCAAGCTCTCCACTCATCTTGGTGTCATCAGCAAACTTCATCAGGGTCCTCTTGATCCCAATATCCAGGTCACTTATGAAGGGACTAAACAGCATTGGGCCCAACATCGATCCCTGGGGGACTCCACTCGTGACCGGTTGCCAGTTCGAGGAGGATTTACCATCATCCTCTTGGTTCAGCCTGTCAGCCAGTTCCCCAGCCACTGCAGAGACCTCCCCAGCCACTGCACAGACCACTTGTCAAGGCCCTAACGAGTCAGTTTCTCCAGGAGGAGGCTGTGGGGGACTGTTTCAAAAGCCTTGGAGAAGTTCAGGTAGACGATGTCCACTTTTCGCCCTGCAACAACCAAGCAGGTTACTTTGTTGTAAAAGTGATCAGGTTTGTCAAGCACATCTCTGCTGAAAATAAATTTTCTTGCTTTTTTTCTACCATACTTGAAGTGGAAATCACCTTTGTTCACTCACGTTGAGCCTATTATCCACCAAGACCCCCAGGTCCCTTTCCACAGCACCGCACTCCAGCCAGGTGGATCCCAGTTCAAACCTTACACTTCTCTCTGTTGAACTTCATAAGGTTTCTGTTAGCCCACTCCTCCAGCCTGTCTAGGTCATCCTGGAGAGTGGCTCTCCCTCCTGGAATGTCAAGCTCTCCACTCATCTTGGTGTCATCAGCAAACTTCATCAGGTTCCTCTTGATCCCAACATCCAGGTCACTTATGAAGGGACTAAACAGCATTGGGCCCAACATCGATCCCTGGGGGACTCCACTCGTGACCGGTTGCCAGTTCGAGGAGGAACTATTTACCATCATCCTCTTGGTTCAGCCTGTCAGCCAGTTCCCCAGCCACTGCACAGACCACTTGTCAAGGCCCTAACGAGTCAGTTTCTCCAGGAGGAGGCTGTGGGGGACTGTTTCAAAAGCCTTGGAGAAGTTCAGGTAGACGATGTCCACTTTTCGCCCTGCAACAACCAAGCAGGTTACTTTGTTGTAAAAGTGATCAGGTTTGTCAAGCACATCTCTGCTGAAAATAAATTTTCTTGCTTTTTTTCTACCATACTTGAAGTGGAAATCACCTTAGGTAAATGTGAAGAATTCAGCAACAACCACTGAAAACTCGCATGTATTTAATCCCTTACATGTAGGAAGACTGGCAAAGCAGATAAGATAAAATTACACTGCAATTTTGCTATCTGAGCTGGTGAAGGGACTGTTGTCTATAGCTCAGGCAGTGCAGCAAGTGTTGCCTGATCAGGTCACAGCACCGTGGACTCCTGGGAGGTAGGAAGGATCCACCAGAGGTCACCCAGTCTGACCTCCTGCCCAAGGCAGGATCAATCATACCATCAAACCAGGTGCCTCAGGGCTTTGGCTGGTGAGGTCCTGAAAGCTTCTGAGGATGGAGATGGCATGACCTCTCTGGACAAAATACTCCAACATCAGGGCAGCAATTTCTGCTACTGCACATCTTGTGTCTGTCGTGGGCAGCTCCTCCTCAGCCATTCCCTACCTCATCACCCATGAAGCAGGGATGAGTCCTGCTTCTAACCCACAATTTCTTGGCAGTCCACCTTCAGTCTAGCAGCCAACAACTTCTGGGGCCTGTCCTGGATATTGGCTAACAGGAGGCAGGAGTCAGTAACCCAGTCAGCTCCCTGCCACTCACGGCCTCTCTGTTAGTGAGCACCAAAGATAGGTCTGCCCTCACAGAGAGAGATGTACCAGTTTTGCCCCAGGTAACTCAAATTCCAGGTCTGATGTTATTATGGGTGTTTTTAACTCTTCTTCATCTGTCTCTCACTTACTTGGAGGTGCTCACCTTAATTTCTCAGTTCATAATTAACAGAGACACCAAGTTCATAATTAACAGAGACACCAAGCTTGAGTTCACAGTTAAATCCATCCTTCCTATGAATAAAAGTGCATCCAGGCAGTCTGGTGGGTGGGAAGGTGGGTCTTAACTGCATAAAATCTTCTCTGTCCCAGGTGATCTGGGGATGAGAGCTGGGGAAGGCCCTCCATGGAGTCTGTCTTCTCTCCTGAATCTGAGTCACAGTCTTTCCCTTGATACCCATAGGGTAGCTGAGCTCCCTCCTACTGCTTTGACAAGGCTATACTCTGCAATCCCTGCCTACAAGTAAAGCCTCATGGGCTGATGAGAGATTTTGATGGCCGGTCTGTCAGGTCTCTTACACTCACTGAGTGTGAGAACCAGGGTTCCCTCCCGCCCTTGCTATGACTCAGTTAACATCACATATTTACCCCATGCAGTGAGGCAAGCCCTTCGTCACCCTGCAGCCTGGCCAGATGGCAGCTGCCAGTCATCAGACAGAAGACAGACATTATCAAAGCCTTCCTATGTGCTTCACTAGGGAGCCAATTTCCACCTCTGCATCCATTGCCTCAGAGAGGAAAAGTGACATCACCCTATGCCATGAAATACTCAGCTGAAGCAGAGCCTCTCTCTCAGTTCCCTACGTCTACTGAGGTGGTAGCCTAAATTAGAGGAACTGCAAAGTGCTTTTTCAGTATTAAATCAGTGTGCTGAATCAGAGCATGAAAGTCAGCCTACCACAGCTCAGAAGTGGATACCTTACCTTCCAATATGCCCCTCTGTGGCTAAAACAGGTGTTTCTTGCTAATGAAATTGCTGAGATTTAATGCAGTTTAATAACTATACACACACACACAATTTATCAGAATGAAAAAACAGTAAAAAAAGTGTGATGACACAAGAAGGAACTGTTATTTTTGAGACAACTATTTCTAGGGCCTCTGTTCTAGTTTGACTTTTCTTCCCTGACCCCCTAGAAAGACTTGACCTCTTTCACTAAATCACACCAGATACCTCAAATTAAATAAAAAAAAAAATTAAACAACCCTAATCTCTTGTGCATTTCAAAATTCTTGGTCTTCATAAAAAGAGCATCTGTTGCATGATGTTGTTTGGTTCCATTTAGACTTCAGCACCCTCTGGCCAGTTGGTTTTGTCCTGGGAAACAGAGGTCAGGACAGCACAGCTAGCTCAACACCTTCCTATTCTCCCTGCTGGGAAATTTCCTCATTAGGAGAGCACAAAGGCATGAGAAACAAGCCAGCCACCCCTGCTGGCGTTCTTTCCTGTGAAACCCAGAGATCGAATGAAAGAGAACGCCAGGATATTCCTGACTGGTCTGTGAAGGTACATGAGCGTGGCATCAACACTCACAGAAAGAATGACATGCTTAACTGCCAGTGCTGACCATTCTTAATTCCAGAGCTGATGTAATCATCTGACCCAATGGTTTCAGGGCCATATTAAATGACAAAGGTGACAGAAGGGCCCATCACTGCTTCCCTAAATAACACAAATTGTTCTTACCTGTCACAGCAGATCAGGATGAAGACTTTAGTCTTGCAAGATAGCCATGCAAGATCAAATGGGGATGAGGGTAGGGAAGAACTAATGTGTATTTAATCTCAGGCACTCTACTATGACAAGACCTTTAAAATTTGATTGTTAAAGTTACTTGAGGTGTTTTTAGGCATGAAATGAGGGAGTAGACTTAAGATTCCTGTGACTCCATCACCTTGCTCAGAGTCCTACACCAGCCCCCTTGCACCCAGGGCAGAAGCCAGGGCATGACCACAGAACTGGAGGCTGTCCCCTCTCTGCCCCATCTTGGCTGGCAGGAAGGTCCCTGGAATTGGAGGTTGACAGAGTGGTCCCAGGGCACTGCTGACACCAGAGGTGACAGAAGGATACCATCATAGAAAGGCCATGGTCATACATGTCACTCCTTCCTTCTATCACTTCACCAGATGCCATCTCACCAGTGATGCTGAGGAAAAGGTGGAACATGAAAAGGAATGTGCAAACTAAAAATATTCAAGAAGAAAATTATGCAGGAAATGGTGTTTCCCTTATTGGTGCAATATGCAGGACCCTGATATAGTCTGTGCTTATGCTAAGCTCAGGATTAGGGACATTTTCTCTTGCCTATCCAAGACTGTCTTGCCCAGGAGACACAGGGTCTGGACATCTCAGATCTTCCTGTGCTGTTTGACAGTCCTTTTACAAACCACTTTACTTCTCTAATTCCATCCAGAACATCTTTATGTTTGGAGGCGGTTAAAAAATAACAATAAAAATGCTAATGTCATCCTTTGGAAAGCTGCTTCTGTGCTCACAAACAGTAACCTCAACAGATCACTGAACAGAAGCTTTGCAGCTATTCTTCAAACAAACAAATCGAAATCAAAGGCACTAGGGTCAAATCCTCCATGTGTCATATTTATGTACATATTCAAACAAAATAATCAGCAGTACTGCTCTACTGCTCTGAGAAGCAAGGAGGAGTGGGATAGCTGTGGGCAGAGAGATGGCAAGGAATCTAGAAACCTTACAACCAGATGCAGCAAACATTAAAGCACCATGAGGAGGATGGACTTGGTTTATCCACTTCATGTTTCATTGAAAGTGACATTTGTGCTTTCACATTTTTGAGTAGTGGAGGCAAAGTCCACTCTGGGCTAAAGGTTAAAGGAACCAATAGCTGGAAAACTCCCTTGCTGAGAAACAGAGCTTCTGCAAGAGGTGCTGGGACTCCCCTAAGCCCAGGAGGATGGTCCCTAAGCTGGACAAGGTTAGGGCATGAAATTAAGGCCCTCTGAAGCCCCTTCTACTCGCAGTTTCCTTATGAGAGCCTCAACATGTAGCAAAGACACAGGGGAACTGAATGGCCACAGTTCAAGTGCTTCGGGGCCATCTTGACACAGGGAGGGTTATCACAGCTTCCTCTCCACCTCAGCATAAAGTTTGAGCCAAAAGTTGCCTTTGGTTTTGCTCTATATGGAAAAGAAATGCAACACTTTCTCCTGTGCAAGCAAAGTTAATATATACAAGTTTTCTGAAGTTATGGTTACCTGAGCAGAATATGGCTCTGGAAATCAGCCATGCTGACCTCGCCCTGTGGAGGTCACCTAAGAAGTCCATGTAGCCAAATCTTGCTGCCAGGGAGTGCTGCTAATCCTGCCATTTCTGAGCCCCACTACAGAATTAACTACATTGACCTGTGTGAAAACATGTAGTAATGCAATTCACCTCTGGAAACTCTATGGCAAATTTACACATTTTCCAAATTAAGTTACCATCATGTAGCATCTAGTTATTTATTTCCCTGATGGAAATTTTTCATTACTATGGGGTGAAGCTACTAATATTTTAAAGGCAAAAGAACAAATGACCCAACTAATAGTTCATTAAATGATCTCCCCAGCTTTCCTTGAAAGATACTGCAAAAGTAATAAAATGTGAAAAGCATTACAGGACCTGATTTAACATGATCCTTCAGGGCTAAGGAACATCGTTGTCCTGCATACAGATACAGTTCACTCAGTCCTACAGGATTTCCTACCACATGAAGACGTCAATATTTTCTGCAGAATTAAGCAGAGCAATTAAATATCTACTCTGCTGCTACATGGAGGAAAAAGAGAGTTGGAAAGCTTCATTTCATAGGGACATCTAGCCCATCCCTAATCAAAGATCAGCTAGACTTACAGTATACCTTCTATGGATGAATGCCTCCCTCTGCAACAGCCCAGGTTCCTACAGGGGCATTGCCACACCTAGATTAGGATAAAACTCCTTTACATATAGTTTTATCTCTTTGCAGAAATGTGAAGTGAATTAATGAAGACCAAACTACTTCCCCTGACAAAGATACATTAGGGAACAGGAACAACAAGATATTTTAACAGAAGAGCAACCAGCGTACTCACAGGCCATCTGACGAAGCAGGTTTGCTTACTTTTGAGGTCCTGGTATTAAGTTGCTCTCCAGCCACAGTCAACTGGTGTCACCCATGGCCTTGAGAGGAACGCCAGTGCAGTCTCTGTGAACTCTTCAAGCTGAGATATAAGGTGCCATGGGGAAGGTGTAATAAAGCAGAGAGAGAAAATAAGCAGATTCTCCAGAAACTCACTGTCTTCTGCAACTAACATTGGTTTTTGAAAGCACACACACATGGTGTGCAAAAGAGGCAGTGACAGACATGCATAGACGTGTCACTATAAGCATGTGACACAGAGCAAGACAATTCTAGTTCCTAGATAATGTTTTTTGAACAGGCTGAGTGAACAGACCCTCTTGCAGCAGCTTGTCAGTGGCAGGGTGTCCTGTGGACAGAGGCATCAGAAGACAGCTTGGCCTGCTTTGTGTGATGCAGGTTGAATACAGATAACCTGGATGCATATGAGACTCAGAGAAAGAAATTAGCTATTTATGAGTAGTGACCCTTTCTACAGCATAAAGCCTAAATGGACACTTTAATTAAATTGGTCAGTGATTTTACATCTATTTAGAGACACTGAGTTGTTCAAAACCTGAAAAAATTATGACACTTCAAAGCCAAAGCTCAGTCCCTCTAAAGACTTCATTTGGTGCTCCCACCACTGGTGGGTGCTGACATGATGGGACTTTTACCAACTTGTGTGTTTTGTGCTGATGTTATTATATCTTCACACCTCATGGAGCAATTAAATTACTTTCCCAGAGCCACACAACTCATCTTTGTCAGAATTGAGAAGGGAAGCCAGGTGCTGTCACTGCCATCCCAGAATCCATGCTCAAATAGCTGGATTTTGTGTTTCACTCACTTTACTAGCTTCTGCTAGAAGTAATGTAAGAGCACTTCATCCTGCATTATATGCAGGAAAGGAAGCAGAAATTTGAATAGTTGCCATCTGCTGGAGTTGCTTTGATTTATTGCTTTTCAGCCTCAGCTGAAGATCAAACATGCTCTGGAGAGAAACATTTCCTTAGGTTGCAGTACTGAGCATATCTCTGCTCAGTGCTGAACTAAGTCGCAAGGACACAAGCAGACAACATTCCCTATCTTCACCAAAATAATTTATACCCTTAATTTAGTAGTTATAACCAACAACTCAAAAGGTATTGTTGTTTCCATCCACTGGTAGCAATTTTTCAGTAAACTAGCATCAAATCTGAAATGGAATAAAACAATTATGCTTTGTATTTCCCTGCTTGGCTTATTGTATTTTCTCAGAAAGGAACTCTCTATTTGTTAGAGGCACAGCCCTATCTTTCTTCAAGATGTCAGATAGGCAACAGTAATTTTATGTCATTTCACCCCATCTGCCTACATTTTTAGAAATAATTTTTGCACTTCTTGTATTTTCATGTCCTATCCAAGCCCAAAGCCATATAAATCTTCTGATAATTACTGCTACTGTTTCCTTCAGATTATCTAATTCTTTTTCCATGTCTATCTAGCTGTCTCTTCATTTGTAGGTTTAATGTTGATTAAACACAAAGTACTATGCCACTGATAATTTTACTTCAAAGAGGGATTTTCACACTAAGGTGAATTAAAAAAACAGCATGAATATCTATGCATAAAGCAATTTGCTTTTCCATTAATTTCTGTACTTCCTCAGCCCATTTGGTATTACTGGAGACCTTTGGTGTTTGAATTGTGTTCCTTTGCACCCCTACTCGTCTTTAGCTCAGATCCTAACTACTGGCAATAGTTGAGAGAAGCAATTCATGGACCTAAAGTACAGTTTCTAGCAAAGTGTTACCCAGAAGGGTAATGTCTGTCCTACCAAAGAGGGAAAAGAACTTTAGTAGTTGGATCACGAAATACTAAATAAATTTTGCAGTTTATATGTATTCTTTGTCAATCTAGAATGAACAGAAAAAAAAATAGTAAATTCCAAAACAAATAAGAAGAGGTAGAAAGAATAATAATAAAGCTTACAAGAAGAATCTGTTAAAATTCCTGAAAAAAAACCAAAACACAACAAAAAACAAACAAAAACACGAACAAAAAAACATCAAACAAAACAACAACAGGTTAATGCTTTGCCAGCTACTGTCCACACCCCCATTTTCTTTATTTCTTCAATCACATGAAAAAAATCAACATGTGACTGTATATCATTTGTGAGCAAGATATGGCCAATGTTTTCACCAGCTTGAAGCAGACCAGAGTGGTAATTTCTCCAGGAACTGTGTCAATACAGAGGACAAAGAGAGTCCCTGTCCTCAAATATGCCAAGATACAGCATTGAGATAGAAGGATGTTGGTCCAGACAGTAACGTATAATCTTGGCATTCTGGCATATTACCTGTCAGCAGTTTCAGATATGTTAGGCATTTGTAGGCAGTATGGAAAGGGAGATCTCCTGTGGAGAAATTTGGAAGATGATGCTGTTCCTGGCTTTTAGGTGGTGCAAAGACAAAACAGTGCAGGCAACACCAAAAATGTTCCATGCTTGTCAGTCTTTAGTGAGGACAGCTGGGAAAACTTGGGTATTGGTGCTCAAGACACTGACCTAACAGAGGCTTTTAAAATCAACAGTGAGTTTACAACTGACCTCAGTGGACCCGAAGTAAAGGATTCAACCAGCACACCAAAAACCAAAATATTAATCCATGCATCTTTAGATTCAACTGCAACTTCTGTCTATTTCTCCTGGCTCCAATATATCACTTTTGCCTTTGGGGCAAAACTGGCCACGTCGTTTCTGACAATTCCTACATCCCCTGTACTCTTTAAAGAGTGGATTTATTGCATTAAATGCATTTATTAAACTGGAAACACAGTGCTTCTCACCACCAAAATCATGCCCTACAACAAGAATGAAATAACTCTAGAGGGAGCCTCAAGACAAAAACTTTCAACCCAATCTTTCAATAAATATCCTACATGTTTCTTTCTCTCCTCCAAAATAATTTCACAACAGCAATGCTATCATACTGTGTTCAGTCAAACACAGAAGTGAAAAACCTGGAGTAGGAAAAAACCTTAAGAACCCAAGGCAAACTCCAGAAGATGTTCTTTCTTAGTCCTTGACTTAAACATCCATTTTCTCTGGCAGGTTTAAACCTACTGTGAATGTTTACAACAACTTGGCAGCATTCAGTAGCTTCATCAGCCTTAAACTCCCAAGAGGAAATATGGCAGAGCTACAGGAAGGATGAGGATATCATGTGGGTGACCAGCAGTGTGCTGTCCATGTCTCACATGCACACAATAATTTAAAATCCTGAAAGAAATTCCAATCAAAGCATTAGTTGTTGCTGTTTTAAATATTATAATTAAGTAATTGTTTTTCATCATCTGTGATTTGGGAAAGTGTTGTGACTTCAAATATCTCATGTTTTGTGCCTGAGACTCCAAATAGATGTGGATCTGGCATGTTAATGTTTACATTTGTATTCAATCTGCAAACAGCTAAAAGGTTCACCTCCTATGAATATTCAGTCTATAAAAATTCAGACAACATTTTTCACTTGCAGGCCAATAATTGCAGTAATGTATTCACCAGAGGAGCTGAAACACATAGTTGAGCAAATATCTATCTATCTATCTATCTATCTATCTATCTATCTATCTATCTATCTATCTATCTATCTATCTATCTATCTATCTATCTATCTATCTATCTATCTATCTATCTATCTATCTATCTATCTATCTATCTATCTATCTATCTATCTATCTATCTATCTATCTATCTATCTATCTATCTATCTATCTATCTATCCATCCATCCATCCATCCATCCATCCATCCATCTAGCTACTTGGACAACTTCTTTAACTGCAATTAACCATCCATCCATCCATCCATCCACCCATCCATCCATCCATCCATCTAGCTACTTGGACAACTTCTTTAACTGCAATTAAAAGTTCTGGAAAGCATCTTACTACATTTAATCTAGTGTGAACTTCTATGACTGATAAAGGTGAATATAGCAGAAGACAGTAGCCAGGAGATACACAAGTTATTAGGGACTTCACTTTCCACTGGAAAGGAGCCCAGAAATACTATGTTTGTGTTTTAAATCTTACAAAAACATGGACATTTGTAACTAGATATTACAACAATAGAAAAGTGGTGGCAAATCACAGACTAGAGTGCCTCTAACATGTGCTTATGTGAAGCTGGTTGTACCATACAGGTCTTTGCTACCAAGAAGGAGCAGCTGTGTTTCCAAAATCTCTCTGGGCAGTAACAAAAGCTTCATGCTAGCTTTGCTAATATTGCTGCTGCAAACATGTAATCAGCTTAACCTTTCCCCAAGTGCCACTGTTTGTTCTCTCAGATTTTTAAGGTCAGTCCTAATGCTGCCTACAGTTAGGAAGCCCTGAACTTCTCCCACAGCTCAACTCTGGAGCTGAACTCTCAGTATAACTTTAGTTTGTGTTAGCAGCCTGTGACTATCAGCAAAACGCATGAATTACACATCCTAAGATATCATCATTCACTCTAATTTGACAAGGTCCATTTTTTCCCAGCATAACAGGCTGTCCAAAGTTTTCTGGAGGTCACCCAGAGCAGTAAGAGCTGGTGTCCCCTGGGTGGAGTAAAAGGTAGAAGTACATGCTGACAAAGTAGAAGCTAAATGCAATTAATATGCATCAGAAAAAGGTGTTTCTAGAAGATATAGGAAACTACTAATGCCATTCCACAAGCAATTGCTGCTGCTGCTTCATCTAGGGTAGAGTTGACATACCTGGGTTCTTCAAAATGTCTAAGAGAATTCAAACCAAGTTGGAATAAAACCTATGAGGATGACAAGTGAAAATATTTCCATTGGGGATCTGAAAGATCTAGGCTAAACTGGCCTAGAAAAACAAAAGCTGGGGGGAAACATCCTATCTGCTTTTCAGATAGAGTTTGCTCAGCCAGAACACCCTGGTGCAGCTCCCTGCCATACCAGGGGCCTGATGCCTTGGTCCCAGGGATTTCCTTCCAGCCCTGTATTTAAAGCATCAGGGCTTTGGAGTGTCCATCTGAGGCAGTAACACAGTAACAGAAACAATTGAGTCTTAAGAATAAGAAGGTGAATGCCAACACTGAGCCATCTTGAAAACGCTTCTCAGATGCTCAATCTTCTGCATGCAAAACTCAGAGATTCCAGGTATGATACTAAAGATGCTGGGCAGAAGGACACCCCAGTTCCTCTCTGACTGCCTGTCTAGAGAGAAGCCCTAGGTACAAAAATAACATAATTATTCAGATACAGAATGCAGCTCCACCAATATTTTTAACATGAAAGGGCAATGTTACCAGCAGACCGCAAGAAAGTTGCTGTGATTGCAGAGCAATTTTCTTGTGAGGCGACCGACTTAAAAATAAAGAAATAAAAGCAAATGGATGAGTTTGTTCCCTTTTTGCAAACCCTGTGGTGAATTCTAGCAGGACAGATGAAGAACAAGCAAGAAAAGGCATGCTTCTTAACTACCAGCTACAACATGAACCCTTTGTCTCCAAAGCGGCTCTAGCAGAGCACTAGGGTATGTTCTTTGATCGGCAGAGATACCCACAGATACCAACTATTTGGTCCTGATCCTGCTACGTGTGCGTGCAAACTGGCAATGCACTGGTGGGATAGACCTACTCTGATGACATGCAGGAAGCTTTTCATGAGCTGGGAAGTGCTACTTGAAGCAGCTGGAACAGAAGACATAACTGGTATATCCCTCTAGACAAGATTTTTAGGGCTAGTGCAGATGGTATGAATTAATGTTCACTGTTTCTGTGAGGGACTGCAATAAACTGAGGGGACCAGCTCTCCTGAGCTAAACCAAGTGCTCTCTTCTCATGGCTCAGGATCAGCATTCTGATATATGGGAGTAATCCTAAGGGTTAAGTCTTTTTATATAAACATGCAAAGGAGGTGAGAAGAGAAAGAAATCTGTCACAGCTACTGATGAATACAAAAGAAAAAAAAGAGTCCTTGGGGAAGTAGGGACAGAGCAACTATTTAGGTTTCCTTCCAATGACTAACTCCTCTTTGCAACTCTGAGCTCTGACTTTATAAAATGTCAGTGATAATAACTGTAGCTAGTTCTTCACCTGCTCTCAGATCCATTATTTGAACAAGTTTATGCTTATCTGGATTCTGCTGTGTTCAGCCTGCTAGTGTCACATCCTGTGTATAATCACATTTATTAATTTATCTGGAAAACAATGTCTTCAAAATCAGCAGTAAGTGCCAAATTCTTTCTCCATTGACCAGCAGTGACATCGTTCCACAATACTGTAACAGTGTTTCCTTGTTAAGTAGATACCTACAATTCACAATTAATAGATTTCTTCAAGACAAGTGAATGTGCCACTGTAGGCCAATTTCATGAATATTTCTAGAACCAAAGTAAACAAATGAATATTTAAAGAGGAGCTTTGATGTATTGCTATTTCCTTAATGCTGTTGTAAGCAGAAATGTCTGTATTTCTTATTGTCAATACAGTACCCTCTTGGATCCAGCATGAAGAGCAAACACCACAGCTAGGCCTGAGATACACACTGTTATGTGCTTGCATGTCAAATGACATATTATTTGAAATATCAAATGGGACAGTAGCTGCTCAAAAGATCTTCCTAAATGGATAGAGAAGAGTAAACAGATGGAACCCAGAGAACCTGACGTATGTGTAGCCCGTTTATTGCCTTAAGAGTGTTTTCTGCTGCAGTACTTGGCTTTCAAATAACCCATCTTTTGCTGAAAGATCAATCTTCAGAGAGTGCTGTGAAAGCTCTGAAAGGAGCAGAACAGCAGGTACCTTCCCAAAACACTCATGGGAAACACAGCAAGTACTTGGCAACCATGGATCATAGTCCAAAACCACTCTGAAATCCTGAGATTAGTAGAAGTTTCAGATTTGAGAGGGGAAGCATTTGACTGTTCTGAGTAGTGCACAGTAACTGAGGTATCTGTTTGCCATGAGATGTTGCTCTACTGGCTTTCCAGGTTGCTTTAAACATCGGTTGCTTCATCTGTGCATTTCTGTATTATATCATAATAGGCACTGTCATCACAAAAGGAACTTCTGTCTTTTTGCTCAATGATGAAAATGTTTATTCTGCAAGCCTTCTTGTTGGTGCTCTTTCCTTATCCTTTCTATCTTGTGTTATATCCAGATTAAGAGATAGATGGAATAAAATGGTGGGGTTCCTTGCAGAATTTATCTTTCAACAACTAAGCTTGAAGAGTAAGATTTTCTTGCTATTTCTTAGACAAGTCTAGGTGAGTGTTTATCTGTCTAGCCTTTCACAGACATTTAATACAATAGGAAAGAACATTTATTTATTATTTTTTTGCTGTATATATCAGTATATCTGCAAGATTCTTGCTTGTGTTTTTTTCCCCTATCAGTATGGCATTAAAATCAGCTCATTCAGTGCTCACAAAAGCTTTTCCACTGATTACAGGGGAAAACAATGCAGTAGACTTTCTGTAGGTTGGCCTTGCTAATGTGTTTCAACACTTCTCTATGAAGATACTCTTTATGGTGTGAGGAAAAGGAGAGCAGGTATTCCAAACGTTGGCCTGTCTGCTTCATCTGCCAACAAGACAAGATTTATTGCTGACCTTGTTCACTAGGATGGATCAATGGAGTCGCTAGTGATGGGTATGGGCATGAAGGAGCTCTTATCATAAAAGGCAGAAATCTTTTGTGTGAATCCAGTTCTCCCACTGAACTAGCTCATCAACACTGCATCAGGGGTGCAAATCCAAAGAGAGCCCTGAAGACATCTTAACACAGTTCTGCTAATACCACAGGCACATTGCTGGTTACAGGAATATGGAGCCAGCTGGAAACTCATCATGGTGCTGTTCCCACTCCTCATCCCAACCTGATGAGAATTCCCATTTCAGTATTCATTTTTAATGTTTGACAAACAAGTCAGCAGTACCCTTCATCAGAGCTTCCACCTTGTCTTCTTAAAAAACTTTCCACCCCGTCTTGACTACTGAGAAGTTCTCATGAAGATTATATTCTTCCAGTGTTTCACCTCACTGAAACACCAAGATGAGGAGCTCTGGGAACTTTCAAGCTAGTTTTTTTGCCTGTTCTTCAGTTCACTTTCACTTAATGACTTCTAGCATATGAAAGTAATAATAAAAAAAGTATCCATCCCATTTAGATGGTCTCCTCCAATGTTAGTTCCATAGCTCTGTGAGGGACACAGGGTGCCAAGGGAGGCTGCATAGTTTCAGTTCTGCTCCCTGGGTGAACTGAGGGGAACACATGCACTGCACAATTTGTTCTAAGATCCGTTTTCCCCAAAGTGCAATAGGTTCAAATATACAACTCCTGTCTTTAGGAAGGTTATGCAGTGACTAGTTATTACAGCTTCTGTAGGAAAAAAAAACCAACAACTGTTAGTTTTCCAGGCCCCCCAAAGCATATTTAGGTCAGATGGAGGGCACCAGTGTAAATAACAACCCACAGAATGGAACAGAGAGTAGTATTCTTTCTATACTCCTCCTCTTTTAAAAACTCCTTGCTTGTATATCAGTAGATTGTGGGTTGAATCTTTAGAATGGACTTGGTATGGCCATGCCTAGGTCATAGGCTTTGGCAGCCACCAGGGATGCAAAACTCTTGAATAAACATGTATTTCAGAAGGCTTTTTCTAGTATATTTTGCTCTGCATAGAATCTAGTGCCTCCCTGCACCTCAACTCACATTTATAGCTTTAAAATACTCTTTAGACAAAGAACAAGCTGAAACTATACATTCAATAATAGGATTGTTATTCCTTCTATGCCCAGTTTCAGGACATGGATAAGCTATTAATAGGACAGGAAATAAAGCAAGCTACAGCAGGAACAGTTCAACCAAAACAGAATTTTTTCAATGACATCTAACAGAGCAGAGACTTCAGACACCTGGTCCCTTCATTCAAGGAGCATATTTCTATGACTTAAACCATGTGAAAACATTAACTTATATAATGTGTCCTATGAAAATACTGATGTATTGCAGAATTAACAAACAAACAAACAAACAAACAACAAAAACACTTCTAATGGAGTCAGGAGTTGCTGTGTTAGGATTTCATTTGGGCCCAAAAAAACTGCCAGATTAAGCTTGTGACTCAGGCCCAAACCAAGTTAATGTCTATTTTTAGATCTGGTGCTAATAGGCATTTCTGGATTTAGAGCAAAATGCCTAATGGCAGTTGTTGGGTAAATAAGAGATGAGGAAGTCTAACTATCCTTTTGTACCCCCATAATCTCCATGCTATGAACTGGTAGGTGCTTACTGGAGTGAGCTTTCAACACAGGCTGTGCTGTACCACGTACATCTGCCCTTCAAGTCAGAGTCCCACACTTGGCTCTTCTTTTAACATGCCATTCCCACTTTAAAATCAGAAAGATAAGCACTAATACACCCAGTCAAACTATAACTGACACCTTTCTTGTCTCATCCTTCTAGTATGGATTTCAGCCTCAACCCCAGTTTTATATTTGGACATGGCCAAATCAAGTCTGAGAGAGGAAGCCTTTACTGGCACCACCACCACCTCTTTTTCCTTCATGTAATGCCTAATCTTAAATTCTCCTCTCATTAGAACTTAAACCCAGTTTACAAATGTGGGTTTAATGGTAACGTTTATTTTAAAGATCCTGTCTTCATTTGAGCTAGGGGTTACTCTAAGATCAGGAAGAACTCCTGGGCTAAATCTCGGGTTTGGAATCACCAAAGGCTATGCCAAAGGTGAGCTGGGTCTGAAGGAAGACAAGGATTATGCCTGTGGCTGGGTAAAGGCTTGGGCTGTGAGCTTTAAGGGTTTTCATGCAGCAGGCAGGCACTGTGGGAGGAGCAGTATCAGCATTTTCCTGCATCACATTGGCATGCTGCCCTTGCTATGCCCAAGAAGACTGGGACAGTGTTTGCCTTGTACATGCTTCACCTGTCCTCTGCCTTCCACTGCTGCCCACGTTTCCAAGCCACAGTAGGCACACAGGCATGCTTTCCCCTTCATGAACCTCTAAGCTGGTTAAAAAGGACATCATCTAAAAATTCATTTAAGAGAACAATAAGGAAGTGTCTAACTCACGGGCCGGCTGACAAACCTTGCAAAGGTTTTCTCCTGAGAACTGAAATTCCTAGTTTAGTTTCTTGCCAATTGAAATTAATGCCAGCTGTAATTGCCCATGAGTCATTGATCCAGCTCTGTGTTGTGGCCACTTGGGTGTATTTGGCCTGTTTGAGCCATTGTGGTTTTCTTTTGTTAAGTATCAAATGCTTTTACATTGTCTAACAATGCAACACGTATCACTGAGAAAGGATCTGGAACCCAGCATCAGTAAGTGCCTGCAATCATGTCTTTTTTCTTTTTCTTTTTTTCTTTTTTTTTAAAATGTGAGCTATTTTTGAGCTGAACAGAGGGTTGAATGCCATAATGTCTCTCTCCCTGTGAATACACCACTTATCTGATTACTGAGTATTGCAATAAATTATGCCCCCCTACAATAATTTTCCATAGCCTGCTGGGGATGCAGCTTAAAAAAAGGGTCTGTGATTACAATAGGAAGATTACAACCAAAACCAGTTTACTTACAAGATACTTTCAAGTCTTTTTGCACAATTTTTTTACATACGAGTGGAACATTATTATTCTTACCTTAGTTTCATTATTCACTTACCAGAGATGAAATATACATCTATACATACTAGGCACAAGCCTCTGCAGATGGCTGTATCTTGAACCTCATGCTATGGTTGAAATTAAGCAGGGCAGAAAGTGAAACCAACTCAATCTGATCAGGTCTCAGCTAAAATTTTATCTCAGGTTGGGCAGAATTTAGGGTAGTTCATTTGAACCCCTCTTCACTTTCCCACTCTGATGATACCTTTTCCTCTTGCTGCCTCCTACAGGTGAGATTCAGATTACTTATGGTGGAGTCAACCAATATGCTTTGTTCACAGGTGTTGCAATTCAAAGTCTTTGAAGCAAAAAAGTCTCTACTTCCTGAGTCATCCACCGACCCTTTCCTTCAGGAAATCCATCTAGTAAGACAGCAAGCAGTACTGTCCCCATGTCTCTCCTCCTCCTACACTCCTGCAACATTCATCAGGGCTGCTCTGATTTAAAGCAGCATATTTTTAGTGGTACTTTGGTTTTGGGGTTGTGATGAACAGGAATCACAGACAGACTGTGGGGTCCTTGGTAATCTAAGGAGACAAAGGTGAAAATCCAACAGGTTTTTCTGTATTGGTATGTAGTTGTATTTGCTTTCTTTAACACACAGTTCCTGTTTATGACAAATTAAAATACATATAGTATGAGATTTATATGGTAGGTGCAAGCTCCTGAAGATATTGCTGTAATTTTCCACTGAAAACAGCATTTAAAATAGAAAACAAGCTTTCAGAAATGATCCAAATGGTACCAGAAAGTTGACGCAGTCTTGATTTTAGGTTTCCACAGTTGAGAGTACCTGGCAGTCAAAGTTAGAAAGGACCAGCATTTGGTGTAGGCCTGTGTATGACATAATCCCCTTTTTGGTCCCTAAAAGTCCTACATTCAGATGCATGGAGTGTACCAGTCATGACTGTGGAGCAGTTCCACCTCTGAGGGCACACCAGGATCAGGGGTAGGATGACAGCAAGGACGTCCTGGAGGGACTGTCAAGTCAAAAGCACACAAAAGCTGTACAGGGTGGCACCACATGGACTTTGCATGAGCAAAGTCCGAGAACAACTCAGCTATGCTTGTGCAATGTTGCACACACTTGCCATGGAGTTAAAGCACCCCATGAGTGCAGCTCCATGGCTCCCACACTAGAGCTGGTACTTCTGCATGGTTTGCTGTTGTGCTGTGCGACACTACCATGAAAGAATGAAGCAGCCTGAGGGATCTCTACACAAGTGCAGACAACTCCAAAGAAAGACCCTGCACACAGCAGTCACCCTCCTTGCCAGGGACTGACTGTACTATCGCAAGAGAGGCAGAAGAGAAACACAGCTGTGAGGTCAAATCTGCCCACTTTCAACATGCTTCAGAAGTCATGATTAAAAAAATAATCACTTAAAACCTTCAAACAGAGAAAAGGTCAACTTCAGTGGATAAATGGTTCCTACAAACATTTCATCCATCTTCACTGTGGGAATACTTTCCTAGACTTTTAGTAGTACTTGTAAAACTTTGGCTTGTTCTGTGATGTGAAAATGCTACGCGTGTGTCTCCTACTAGTTACTGAACATCTTAGAGAGCAGAAAAGACAAGCCAAAAAAACCCAAGTGCTTGCAAAGTTAAACACTAAAGAGCAATACAGAAATCAGATGAGTGCTACCATTCCTGATTGTAATCATTATGAGCTAATCCAGCTACACTCCAATAAACAGGAATAGTCCTGCCCTATTCTATGAACTTGTAAACTCACCCATCCACTGCAAAGACTTGCACTGGACTATGGAGAGCAGTCAAAGTGCAGGAGTGTGAATTCAGTACTTGATTTAAGGCAACTGGAGAAAAATCATAATGAACTTGATTCTCACAGCTGTGTAGTTCAGGGAGAGTCTGGGCATTTTCACCGCTCTCACAAAGTTCTGTGCCCATAGCAAGATTTCAGGGCTCCACTGCCATGTTACAGGATGAGAAACAGCTGAAAGAAGTATGTAAAAAAAAAATTTATGTCCATATAAATTACAAAATAAAGCCAATAGCAGTATCTTTTTCATAATAGCGTGTCTGCCAGAAACCAACGTCACCGGTAATGCTTATCTCTCAAAGCAGTGCTATGTATCAATTTATATTTCAGGCACTATCTTGCAATTAAATTTCTGGGCTTAAATGTCTGTTTTCCACTGCCTCCCCCCTTCCAATGCTATATCCTCCAAGATTAACAAAACTCCTCTGTGCCAGCAAATTAATAACAATACAAAACTAAACCGTTCATTAGAGCTGCAGCACACCACAACTGCCATTAAAAACTCAATATTGCTATTTTCTGTCTTTAATTTTATGGTGCTGCTTGCAGCAGCCTCTCCTCCAAGTATACACAACACCACAGTAAACACAGTGATAGGCCCTGAACCGTGGTGGGTATTGATGTGCCACAAGCTTGCAGTGTGTTATGACACCACAGCCCTTGTCTAGCGGGTTTTTGATGTCTACAATGTGCAAATCCTCACACACATTGGCTCACACAGGATTTGCCAACACCCCACCAGAGTGTCCTGTTAGTCCATGCCCACTGATGCTTTGTTGCAGCGGAGGAGCAGAGATGCAGCTGCATTGCTGGCTCTAGCAGCCACCTTTCCAGTCCCCTCTCTTGCTGTCCAACTGCTCTTTTCTGATCTTTCTTTCCCTTTCCCTTCTCCCTCAAGAAAAATCATTAGTCTTCTTCCTTCCTGATCCTTCACTTCTTTGGAGAGAACCAGCTGATCCAGTAAACAGTGATGAGTTATGCAGGATCTCCTCTGTCCTCTACTCCAGGGTTTTGTAAGCTGGCTGGTGGTAGGCTCAGACATAGGTGTGCTGTCCTTGTAGCCTGGGAGAATGTCCTCTGGACATTCATAACCTCAGGAGATTTAATTTAAAAATCCCACTGGTTTGGTTTGCTTTGTTATCAAGAATAAATGGAATTCTGGTCAGATCCTATTTTAATCTTGTTCTGCAAAAGTAATGCTGTAGAGCAAGGGACAACCTTGTGTTTTGTATAGAAGCAAGAAATAATGAAGGTGTTTCATAGCTTCAAAGAATCAGAATAAAAATAGGGACTGTGTCCTATCTTCCTGGCCCTGTACAATCAAAAGCTGAGCTTCTTCACCCTAGTATAGAATCTGAAGTATATACCATGATAACTCTGCTCCTAGACATCTCACTTCACAGTTGGCAAAGAAACAAAACAAGAAAGCCCTTAAACATAACACAGACCTTGGCCTTCTCAAGGACTAGCTAGATCCACTAAGAGCCTACAGGAAAATACAGTAATCTTATCACCAAATCTCCTCAAACCCTTCAGTTTGCCTGAGTCACCTATTGCATTAAAACTAGAAGGAGCCCTCGGGCTTATGCACCTCTGACTTGCAAGTGAATTATGCATTATTATAAACATGCAAAATGAACTCTGGCCTCCAAGCTTTGCTGCATCAAGAACCCCTTTGTATAGTATAAGCTTAAGCAATAAGGTCTTAACCTGAGGGCAGCAGAGCTTTGAACTTAGCACTCATAAGAGGCAGCTGGGCTGGTGTGTGCTGACTTGAGGAAGACAACGAGTCCAGAACTTTGCTGCAGGACTCTCTGCCATGTCCTGCTCTTACCCCTAAGCACAGAAGGTAGATGAAAGGCACAGCAGTAGGTGTAGTCCTGGAAAGTCCTCTTTCTTTTTAGGAGCTGTGGGAAACCAGCTTTTCTCCAGGAGAAGCAGCTATCATGTAATTTAAAAGAACCTTCTTGTTTTCCACCACTCCTTATCTAAACATGCAGAGGGGAAGACAATGAAACTGTCAGTGAAACTTGCTTTTCTATGGCACACAGAAGCCCAGGTTTTGCTTACAAAATAATTGTTTTAATAATCTTGTAGCTTTTTTGCTCAGAGAGCATGGAATAGGAAATAAACCCCAGCTTTCAGATCTGAAACATTCTCCAGCGCTCAACTGCTCTGATTAAATAGACATCAACAATACTCACGCACTGCCAGCAGCCTTAACTGCCAAACAAAACACGTTTCCTTGCACAGTCTTTTTGTCTGTTTTGCATGTTGTAACTGTATGTGACATACTGTGTTGTGTAATGTCATATCTCTGTCTATGAAGCATAGGCTTGCTCATAATAATGCATATTAAAATCCACCGTGACCACAGGGGCATTTCTTGTCACATTCCCAGGAATAGCAGAATAGCTGATGTTTTTTGCTCTCACAAACAACAGCTTTTTTAGCTTTATCAAATGCTTGGGGTCCTGAACAAGGACTCATCAAACAGTTTTTTCCCACAATTACCACGGAGACTCTACCAGGCTCCCTCTGCCAGCAGCACTGAGCAATGCCAGGCTACCATGCCTGGTATCTGCTGCCCTGCTCTCCTCCAGGTTGTGCCTCAGCAGTGCCAAGAAAACTGCTGCTTTCCCAGTGTGCTGTGGGATCTGCTGGGAAACTGGAGTGACATTAACTTCCTGTGGACCTCCTGTTGGGCACTGGGACCTCCAAGGTCCTGCTCTGCTGCTTGCGCAAGCACCTGAAGCTGGAAGCTGGACCAGAGCAGGGAGAACACCAGAGAGGAGAAAGGATATGGGTGGGTTACAAAAGGCTAAAAATAAAGCTAAACTGAGTCTGCATGAGAGCATGGAAATGTAAAGCAGCCCTCTCTGACAGGAGAAACACTGCAGAGGGAAAACAGAGATCCATATCCCAGGGTTGAGCTGTCCCCAGACTCCCCAGTGGAGATACAAGGAGGTGCTTGCTTTGATCCTGTGGCTCTGTCCTGTGATGGAGAGCCCAAATGGTGCATCAAGAATGTGGCAGTGGGATGACTGGGGACATCTCCACCCCCTCTTTCCCATCCTGTGCATTCCATTCTCCCAAAGAACAGCCGTTTCCTTTTTCAATGAAGAGAACAGAAGCAAACTTACCAGAACTTTACCTTCATTCCTGGTGCACGTGCATGTATTTTACAATTTTGTGTAATGACCTTATTCAGATATCAGTACCACATAGAAACAAGATCTAGAACCAAAATGCCCTTCTGTTAGTGCTGGCAAACTAGCTATACAAAACAGTTAATAGCTGCATACTACATTTCTTCAAAATTTATAGGTTGCTATTAAACTAGCTCTGTCATGGTGTGGGTGGCTAAAAGTTTAGGGCTTTCCTTATTTATTTTCATCACTTCAAACTTTGCAGCTTCGTTTTCATTCCTCCTTGGGGAGCCACATATTAAACCCCTCTCAAGGTGTGACGCAGCACTGCAATCATTTTTCTTTAGCAAGGCAATAACTTCTTTTCTGACTGTACTCTCCCTTCCTGCTTCCCAGCACATGCCCCTGCCTCCCTTTCCTTGTCTACACAAGGAACTTTTTCAGATTTGTTTTGGTGCTCTGACTGAAGACATAGGTGGGCACCATAGCTCAAAATCTGAAGCTGTTTGGTGGCCATGGTAAGGCTAGCAAATGTGCTGGCTTCTCTAGAGCTCCTCAATCCCTGCTACCTATTTGCCTCCCATCCCTTGCAGAGCAAGGGAGAGCATACTAGTGGTACCATGTCTGCTGTCCTCTCAGGTGTCCAACACCCCCTCTTCCCCAGGGATTGGTGAAACAGTGAGCACACCTCTCCCTCTCCTCCACTGCCCTGGAAAGGTGGTGTAGGGTCAAGTCATAACCTTATCTCTAGACCTTCTCTACATGAAACTCATTTCAGATTCCAAATGTGGCTAAAGGGAAATGTCTCTTTTTTTCCTCTAAATAATTCAAGGAAAGTTCTGGAAAAATTTTGTTGCTCAGGCATTTTCCAGGCTGGCTTACGGCTATATAAAAACACCCAGCCTGACCAGTGTACTAAGAATTCCAATCTTTGCTCCTGTTCTTTCTCCAAGATTCTCAGAGACACTAACAATTTCTAAAGCAGTCCAGGAGACAACAAAAGCCCCTATGACATAAAATGTTGGTTTCAGAGCCCTGGAGAATAGAAACCACTACTTAGTAACAGCTCAGCTTTCACAGACGAAGCAGTAAAAAGCTGTTTCACAGAACAGGCATATATTAAATACATTTCCTTCCACTCACCATGAAATCTGTTCCTATGTGGACAAGGAGACCTTCAGCTACAGCTCCACTAATAAGGTGTGGTCCAGTGTTTCACTCCTGGTCTCCTAGCAGATACGAGCTTTCAGACATGAAATATTCCTGATCAGCATGTCTTTTTCTGTGAACAAGGTGAGTTATTTCTTAGTAGGATTGTATGTTTGTTTTTTTGGGCACTGGCCTCCACGCATCTCCCAGAGTACCAATCAGGTGGAAACTGCTTGAGAGAAAATCTTGAACATAAAAGCAGCAACTGATTTCCACCATATCCAGCAAATTCCCATTAATGCTTGTATATTCTTTCATGGTTTCTGGTCTGTATTTGAACCAACCCATTGACTACAGTGAACAGAACATTTTATCGTTGTTAACTGGAGTTTGTTCTTCCTGAACCCCAGAGAAATCGCACCTGAGCTTTCAGTACATTTTAAAGTTCAGCTGAGCTAAAAATGGCCATGATCAACATTGAGACTTTAGAGAAATCACTGAAAGCCTTCCTGCTGCTTCAAGTAATATTAAAAGCAGTTATCCTTGTTTAAACTCCGTGGATGAACATGACAACATTGAGACCTTTAGAGAAATCACTGAAAGCCTTCCTGCTGCTTCAAGTAATATTAAAAGCAGTTATCCTTGTTAAACTCCGTGGATGAACATGAGTCAGCCCTTTCCCTGAGGTCTGTTCAGAGTTTTGCATCTTGTTAGTGTTGAGCCACATACTGCCTATCTGGTCTGCTTTGTTTATGGATGGGTTGTTTGGACTGATGGAAAGCAGAGATCTGCATGAGTAACTGTGCAGAAAAGCATGAGCTGTGCTCTGCCCAAGCTCTGTGCCAGCCAGAAATACCAGCCAAACCAGCGCCAAAATGGAGACTGTGTGTCTGTATCAGCACAACATCAAGCTTAGATGCTCTTTTCATGAGGGTTAGGCAACTGGATATGGCATATTTTGAATTTAGAGAGGCCTTTGGCATTGACTCCTACAGTCTCGTTGCAAGAAAACTGGTGTGGTATCAGCTGGGTAACTGGAACATAAGGTGGGTGGAAAGGTTGTACAGGCAGGAGAGAGATTGGATGGGAATACAAGAAAGTTCAGTCATTAAGTTCTACCTGGATCAAGAGACACTACACTTCTTCATCCAGGACAAGTCTGCTGCCAACTGACCCAGCTGCAGGGTCCCTCCTAGGGGTCAGTGTGCTCCAGCAGCAGAGAGAGGTGGCTGTGCCTGCATTGTCTGTGAAGGTTCCAGTCTTCCAGTATCTGTTACCCAACTTGGTGGTTCTGTGTCTTGCAACTTCTCCTTTCACAGGGAAAGGCACAAGGACTCTGCTGAAATGTCGAGATGACCAAGCTCAGTGTAGAGCCCCACCAGGTGTGAGGAGCTCAACAGGTAACCTGCTAAGAAAGGCTTTCATCCAGGGATACACAAGTGGTCTTATAAACATATATGTCCTAGCTCATGGCACATCCGGTTACCTTAGGCATGAAAATCTCAGCACTGACAGCACCCTCAAGCCTGCAACTCAAATAATATTCCATTTCTCGTCTGAAAGATTTCAAGGTCACTGAAAACCTTTAGTCCTTAAGTTTCATTACTACATAATTTGTTTTTCTCCTCTTTCAACCTCTGGATAAAACAGTTATGATTTCAGTATAGCTCTTGCTTTGTTTCTCCTCAAAATGCAGTGAGTTGAGTGATGGTATATCCATGTTATTTACTGCTATCAATTTAAAGTACTTTTGTGGTATTTCAGATAACTCATCTTTTACAATCTCTTCCTCTATCTGAATAGAAATTTATTTGGCCTATTACTTAGGAAAACACTTGCCATGCCAAATATACTTCTTCAAAACAGGGTTAAAATGTACTCAAAATTACATTGACCTGTTATTGCTCACATTAACACATATTGAGAGAAAATTACATTACTATGCTGTTACTAACATATACCAAGAGCTATACTTACATAAGCAGTTGGAAAAGGTTTAACCACACAAGCTTTTGTGCAGAAATCAGATTCTGGTATGGAAAAATACTCCATTTTGCATTCAGAACAACTGAGTATTTGGCTGGAGATGAAATGCAGTTTTGTTTTGTAAGCAGAGGTTAGTAATTATCCAACTTGCCCACGGCTGTTTCACTGGAGGAAGAAGTATGAATATATTCATATTTACTGTTGCTTTATAGCGAATTACAGGTCATGCTAACACATACAAATTAAGTTTCTTTTTTGAATTAATTGCTATAAAGGAAAACAACCTTATATAAAATTCTCAGTTAAAAGTTAAATTGTCTGACATGGAAACTGCCTCCTTAAAAATAATAAAAAAATTTTCTTCTTTCGCAAGAGACCTATTTTCATTTTCTCTCATAACATATCTGCTTTGCTCCCTTCCTTGTGCTTTCCCTCTCTCTGCCCTCCTTTACCTTTCAGAGCTGCAGCATCTGCTGAGCTTCCCCCTAAGTGGCTCTGGGAGAGCCAGTAGCAGCTCACAACCAAATCTCCTGCATGTGGCAATTACGTTTGTGCTGTGTTTCCAAGCAGGAAGCTCATGGAAAGGTGCAGGAGAGATAAAAAGCTAATTAAATGCCATGATAGGAGGAGTAAAAATAACTCCTGCAGGTGCAAACAATCCTTGGCACACTGGGAATGCTGAGAAAAGCAGCACACAGAGAACTTTACCTTGCCACATCCAGCACTGCTGAACAAACGGTGGCAAAGGTCACTGTGTGTCAGTCATAATTAATGTTGGTGCTGCTGCAACACCTAGAGGCTGCCGTGACAAGCAACAGCCTCCCTGCAAAGAGCAGAAAGGGTCTGCCCCAAAGGTCTCATTATAACATATGTCTGGGACAGGAGATATCCATGGGGCAGCCTGGGGTGCACGAGGTGCACACCAGCCCCCTGGCTGGCCCATCACCTCCAGGTTACCCAGGGCCATTCGTGCTAAGGGCAGAGGGGGAAATGCTGCAAAATGTTTTTTCTTAAATGTGGCTTTACTCTTTTTATTAGGGCTTCAGTTTTTTTCTTCTAGTCCCTGCTCCAGTGCAAAGAGCAGCATAGAAGAAAGCAGGAAAGAATTTGTTTGAAAATTTAGAATCATAAAATTCTTTGGGTTGGAAGGGGCCTTTAAGGTCATCCAGTCCAACCCTCCTGCAGGGATATCTTCAACTAGATCAGGTTGCTCAGAGCCATGTCCAGCCTGACCATCAATGTTTGCAGGGATGGGGCATCTACCACCTTTCTCAGCAATTTGTTCCAGTGTTTTATCACTCTCATTGTAAAAAATTTCTCCTAATACCTACTCTGAATCTACTCTCATTTCAGTTTAAAACCATTACTCCTTGTCCTATCACTACAGGCCCTTGTAAAGAGTTTGTCCGCATCTTTCTTATAAGCCTCCTTATAGCATTGAAAGGCCACAATAAGGTCTCCCCAGGGCCTTTTCTTCTCCAGGCCGAACAACCCCAACTCTCTCAGCCTCTCCTCTCAGGAGAGATGTTCCACTCCCCTGATAATTTTTGTGGCCCTCCTGTGGACTCTTTCCAGCAGGTCAGCAAACAAGTGACAGCAGCTGGTACTCTCAGCTGAGAGACGGCAGGAGGATACAGCTTCCTGGTGCTGAGGGACACAAAAGTAGGATGTAAAAAGTCCTTGGGTCATAGTGACCCCAAATCCAGCCCCACTGGGAGAGCTTCCTACATCTACAGCCAGCACCTGTGGTGGGAATGAAGGAACAGTCCTTGCCTGGGGAGGAGGGATTTCTTCCTGCCCAAGTGGAGTGATCCTTCCCCCTCCTGGAAAGAAAGTGAGGGTCTACATGCCTGTTTCTGGCAGCTCCCTCAGCATTTCTTTCCTCTAGCCAATAAATAAGGAAAACAAGATTCTTATAATCAGTGCACTCCTTTATGTCCACTGAAGGCTTTAGAGACTTCATTTGGGCATTATCATGCATCCCATTATCACACTAGAACTCAACAACTCAAAAGAAGACAATATTCAGTTAATATTTATTACATCTGTATCTTTGCTAAGGAAATGCAGATGAGGTTTTCTCTGCAGATCTAGCTGCCAGAGCAAAGATTTCAATGTTCTCTATGTGACAAAATACATCAGAGAGGGTTTTATTTAAATAATTTTTTTTTTCCTCCTATCTTTCACTCTTTCTGCTGAATTACAACCCTTCCTCTCAGGTCAAGACCTCAGTCAAAGCAAAGAGAAAGACTGTCCCACAATTCCTTTTGCGAGCTCCAAAGTTAAAAAAAGCTTCAAAAGGTCAAAAAAACATGAAAGAGAAAAGTGAAGGAGAAAAAAAAAATAATAATCCTACTTGTATTGTACTTTCTTTTATTTTGGATTTAATGACAGAAAGGGAAAGAAGTGAGCTCACAAGAGTTTTGGTGAAAAATCTACAGGTTAAAGAAACAGAAGTCGCTCATTTTGAAATACTTCGGAAGGGGAAATTTTGACTGCTGCTACAGAAACATGCCTGTGTTTCTCGTGTCTTAGAGGTGCAAGTGGTGTGCTGACTCCAGCTGCACAGCATCGGTGTGACACCGTCTGGGGACTGTGAGAATCCTTTCCTCTACCAAGTGGCAGTGCCACAACACTGCATCTGTGCTTCCAAAGATGAAAGAAGAAAACCCTGAAAGAAGGAGCATGTGGGACATACGCGTGTTGTGCAGCACTTCAACAGCCAAAGAACAGGTAATTTTTGCTTGGGCATGAAATCTGCAGTCTTTTACTGCTAGTGGGGAAGAAGCTGGGGAGAATGAGCTGGTGAAATGCAAGCTGTTTGACATGCCCACACTGACAGTGTTACCCAGGCTCCTAATTCTCCTGTTCCTCTCATTCCCGAGACCTCCACAGTTCCTTTGCTTCCTCCCATCAGCAGATGCAGTTTGTGGTCTGGGACCCTCTGTAGAATTCTGTTCCTGATGCCACAGCCGTTGGGAGGAAACATAGGTGGGGAATAAATGGGAATTTTGCTAAAAAAGAATAATCTGACACCAAAGTAGCCTCACTTGATGTAAGGTAACGCTAAGTGATGGTTGCCTCTCAGTTGCTGTGAGGGAAAGGTGTCTGGCTGTGTGTTGTCTTTGCAAAGCTGTGCTAATATTCATATTCAGAACAGGGTTCCTGAGGGTTAAGTCAAGGAAATCACATCTCATCTTCCAATGAGGAAGGGCTGGAAAGTATCTTTAAAGCCAGAAGGAAACATGCAGCAGACAACTGCTGCTGCTGCTGAGAACAATTTTAGGTGTCTGCAGATGATCAATAAAATCTCTGGTTTTAAGTAGAGGTGAAAAGGGAAGGAGGGAGAAAGTAGCTATAGGTGGATAGGGAAAATCAGGTCCTTCTCAATGCAGAGCAAACCACCACTAAACAAGGACACGGGACACTGGCTGGAGAGCTGGTAGCAATGCTGAATATCGGGCTTTTGTCACTGGGTGGGCAATTGCCTTTCTGACCATGAATATGTCTTCGCCAAGAGAGTTACTTTTGACAGTCAACAAACTCAAAACCAAAGAAAAAGCCATGGATGAAGCATAGTGATGTGGTTAAACAGTTTTTGCAAGAATGTGGGAGGCTTCCTCAAATCTTTTCTCCAGGCCCTATAAACCAGCAACTACAGCTTATCAACATGCACAGTTGCAAGTAGCTCTCAACTGATTCTGATCAAGGTAGGGTGGAAAAAAAAGGCACAGTTAACTAAGAACCAAAGGCTTCTAGACAAAATCTTTACCTTTACCAGACTTTGGCAAGAGTGCTGCAGCTAACATCTGGACTTTTGTTGAAAGGTAGAGATTTACTCTCTACAGACAGAAGATGGTCTTCAGATATTTATTACTTTTTCCAGAAGAACATGCTGATACACATTGCTAAAGGGAAAAGGGTGCCACAAACTGGTGATCGAAAGTCCTCTGACATGGGCCTCTGGGCTTGCTTGCCAGCTGGGTATTGAAGAGCCCAGACTTCATCTTGGGATTGCCAATGTAGGGATTCTTCCCATCTGTGTACTCAGTACTTGCATGCAGTAGTTTATTACCTGCAAACAGGTAATAAAATTTAAGAAACAAAATCAGAAACAGAAACCTGAGAGACTGACCCAGCCATTCATTCTTGTAGTAAAACTTCTGAAAAACAGCAGCCTTTATTCTAGAAAAGGAGCATCTGACAGAAGATATGGGATAACTACCATGAACATGTAATGAGGTGTCAAGAAGAAGCTAGGAATCAATGACATCAAATATTCAAAGAGTAAAGAAGATAATAATGGCTTACAAGAAAAAAAGGGGAGAAAAGTGCAAATTGACAATAGGAGATGGTTCAGAAAGCAGTCAGTCAACAGTGTACAAAGAGCAGAAAACACCTGTTTGGGATCCCATGCATCTTCACCCTAAATGCTTCTTGCCAGGCTGGCCCTTAATAAAGTTATTTAAATAACTTTATAAATTATATAAGCAAGAAACTCTGAAAGGTGGAATATGGAGTTTGTCCCCTTACAAGGTAATGCTCCCAGTGTCGTTTCTTAGCTAGATGGGCACATTCATTTACAGTAATGGTGTCCTAAAGGTCTTAATTCAGCTTCAGTGAAAAGTCCCTGTAAATTAGAATCTGGCTGCAATTAAACCTTAGAAATTCGGGGGTGCCTGCAGTTAATTTTTTCTGTTTCTGATTAAAGGAGGGTTTTCATATGCATTTTCATACAGTGTGAGGCTACTTGGCTAAAGTTCACACAAAAAATAGAATTCTGACATTTCCATAATCTCTGCTTGTAAATAACAAGTCAGCCTTCTGCAGCATCTGAAGGGATTGAGTCCATTGCTGTACAGTCTGTGGATGCAGGGGAACTGCAGTGCTGGAAATGTTTAGCCATTGCTTAGAGACTCTTTGTAGACATCTCCAACTCCGCACATGTGTGATTGTAAAATCCAGCCAACAGATACTGCTACACTTAGACCATAACTGAAGTCATTAATATTCTTCCAGGTGTAGTAAACTAGCATCAGCTGGCTACCCAAATCCACTTTCTATTTTGCTAATGTGAACACGCATGAGAAGACAGAGATCGGATTATTGATGGTAGCATCACTTGATACTGTTGTAAATAAAGGCAGTTGGTTCTCTATCAGCACAATTCTTTTAATCCTTGCAATGTAATATTCAAGGTATCTCCACTGTGTGAATGATTCATATAAAGAAATGGAAAAGAAGCAGATACTGTTCTTAAAATCTTACCACATAACTATTGCATTTAGCAGTAGTTCACAATAAAGCTACAGCTGCCAGTACATTATTCCATGTTCAAGGACCATGTCAGCCACTTTTCAAGAATACATATGAGTGAAGAATGCCAAGAGTACAGACGATGCAACAAAACTACTAGGCAGAGCCTTCCCCTATCGGGCAAGATCTGTGTCTCTGAGACCCCACTGAAACAGAGGTGTTTTAAACCTCGTAGCTACCAAATGCCTCAGTTTCAAATTGCCCATCAATGACCCATACCTTCATGCTACCTCTACTTTTTTTCCTTTTAAGCTGTATATGCCTATGCACATTATGTTACCACAGCCATTTCAGATAAAGTTGTAACTAGGTACACATGGGCAGATGAAGCATGTTGATGAATTTTACTGTAGCCCTGCCCATTATCAAGCCAAGGCTGTCTGTACCTCCAAAAAACAAAACACATAACAGCTGCTTGTCATCTGCTGCAGCATAAACTACTTTTGAGAGATGACAACCCCTTTTCAACAGGAAGAAAGTACAACTTTTAATTTATCATCAGCAAGAGTAACACTAACAACTACTGGCCTGTGACCGCAAACATACTGAGAAAGGCAATGCATCTGAGAAGGCAAAATATTGCAGGCAATCCAGAAGGGTGTGAAAACTGAGGTAAGTAAAAGCACTAGTTTAGCACCGGGGAAAAGACAAGCAAGTGCACAACTGTGTACATTATGCTGAATTATCTGAACAAGTTTCATAGCCCCTTTCTTGCCACACTAATGTGATTTAGAATATTAACCTTTCCAAACCTATAAACCATAGGTTTTAAAAAATAGGCCTGGAAATACCAATAGAAATATATCCGAAGAGGAAAAATGACATATAAAGCCAAGATGCCCTGCTTTTTAAGAGGTTTCAATGACAGACAACACTATGTAAGTCTCTGCTCTGGTGTGCCTCTCTGGATTGCTATGGACTCTGCCTGCACGTTCTGATAACCCCTCCTTTAGGAGCAGAGCTTCCTCAAGGCAGGTGTCCAAACAGCATTTGATACAACAATAGATCACAAAATTGCATTTCTCACAAAGAAAATATCTTGTCTTTGCTCCTTCTTGATTTCAGCCCCTTGAAGTTGATTTTCCCAGCACCTGCAGGCAAGGCTCCAATCCTCTGAAATTTTTCAGTTGGTTACTCACCTCCACGAACCTACTTTCCTTCTCAACTCCACCAGCCAAAGCCTCACGTAAAGAGGAGTCTGCTGTGTTGCTAGACTCCATAAATGATCCAATATCCTGAGAGTTTTCCTGTGCCTTAGAGCAACTGGCATGCTGTCCCAGTGGAGTGATGCTCCTGGCCACAGCAGTTCCTTTGACTGCTGTCAGCTACTCTTGCTTAAAACCAACACTTCTGGTCTTTCTGCTGTGCCATGTAGTGCTGTGTTACAATCCAAGAGGACTAAACAGAAATTCTAAAAAAATGTCCTGATGAACAACAGAAGAGCTCCACACTGGGCTGTCCCAGTAAAATTGGTTTTGGCCAAATAATGTGTTGTCATAATATCAGGTGCCACAGGACGGTGACAGGTTTTGCATTGAAGGCACCTACAGCCCCATAAGAAGCCTTGCACAGCCTCCTCCAGCTCCGCTGCTGAAGCAGAGGGTCTGAGAGGCCTTCAGGTGGGCAGGGACACAATGCTTGGTCAGAAAGGGCAGGGGGGTCCATAGGTTCTCCCCTGGGTTTCAGGTTCCATAGCAGATATAAAAGAGTAGCTGAGTACCTGTTATGGACTATCACCCTCTGGGCATCTGCCCCGTACCTTCAGTAGCTCTTCACATGGGATCAATGTCCAAATCTAAGAACCAGAATCTCCCCAGCTCTACCACAGCCTCATCCTCTCCAGTGCCCCCCTTTCACTGTTCTTGTTCCTCTTAACATCTTGGCAAGCCTTCTGCATGCAAATAAGACAGCATTGGGCACTTGCCTAGCCAGTCACTGTTTCAGTATTAATTCAGATTTTAGATACCCCATATGCAGCAACTCTGGCTGTTTGCTGGAGAGCCAGCTCACCAGACACACAAAATCTGGGGCTTGGGGATAAAAAGCAGACAATGCTGCCCTGGTCTAAGAAAGCATTGCCTCTGAAAGGCAGTCCTGCTTGATTTCATCCCTTCATTACCTCTAGCTCTAAAGAGGAAGCAAGCAGACATTTTAGATTTGAATCTCTGCCATTAAAAAAGGAAGTAATGATAAGAATAGTGAAATAAGTGGTTTCAGGAAGAAGAAAGCAAATAGAAACATTTCTTAACTTGTGTTAGGTAAGAATGAAACAAGTGGATTTTATGATCTTCAAATGTCACTTCAGTGGACTGAGTATAACTGATAAAATGGCTTCATGCCTCTTATAGTGAAATTGAAGAGAGAAACATGTATAAAAGATTAAATTATTCCCAGTTTCCTAATAAAACCTGTTCTATATGAATAAGTCAAAGTGGCAATCTAAGTAGATTTTAGAGAGTTCCCTGTCTTCCTTTGAACCATTATCAAATAAACACAACTTATGAAACTTAAATTAACTTAATGAAACTTAAAAAATGGACTTATGAAACTTAAATGAAAATCCCATCAAAATTTGCTTACAGGACGCTGAGATGTAGTGCAAGTTAGGAGTGTTAAATGAATTGATTTGCTTTAAACAATTATTGAGATTGGATTTTTCAGTCACATTCACACACGAAAGTGCCGTTTTCCAGATCATTCTATCAGGAGTAAGATGCTCCTACTCTCACAGCTCCTCATGCTGACAGTAGTCTTGCCTTTGGTAATCTCCTCTGTACTCGGCACTGGTGAGGCTGCACTTCAAATACTACGTTCACTTTGGGCCACCCCACTACAGGGAAGACATTGAGGTGCTGGACCATGTCCCCAGAAGAGCAATGAAGCTGGTGAAGGGTTTGGAGAACAACTCTTATGAGGAGGAGCTGAGGGAACTGGGGTTATTTAGCATGGAGAAAAGAAGTCTGAGGAGAGACATTATCCCTCTCTACAGCTACCTGAAAGGAGGTTGTAATGAGGTGGGGGTTGGTCTCTTCTCCTAAGAACAAGCAATAGAAGTTGTACCAGGGGAGGTTTAGACCAGATATTAGGACAAATTTTTTTACTGAAATTGTAGTCAGGTTGTCAGGCACCAGAACAGGCTGCCCAGGGAAGTGGTGGATTTGTCTTCCCTGGAGGTGGATAAAAGACATGTAGACGTGGTGCTGAGGGACACAGTTTAGTGGTGGATTTGGCTGTGCTAGGTAAATGGTTGGACTTGATGATCTTAAAGGTCTTTTCCAACCACAACTATTCTATGTTGCTATGCCTCTGAGTTAGCTGAAGACATCACCAAGCAGCTCTGCAGCCTGGCAGTGTGGTGCTCACCCTGCAGTGAACCTCCCACCATTTGCCCACCAGCTCCAGCAGCTGCTGTGGGGACAGCTGGGGATGAAACTTTTCCCAAGCTCTCCCCAGCTGCTATCCTGTAGAAAGCAGATCCAGAAAAAGATGGACAGCATGTATAAAACCAGCCATGGTATGCAGGGCCCTGAGCCAGAGGACAGGCAGTGGCCAGCAACACCAGGTGCCTCTGTCTCTTGTCACCTCCTTAGCGAATACAAATTTGGGATGTGGAACTTCTCCCTTCTCCTGCTTTTCAACCTGGGATGCAAGTTGCCTATTCTTCTAGTCCCTTGAAATAAGAATTGCAAGGGAAACTACAGCCAAAAAAATAGAGGTTAATCTTGTTAAATCTCCTAAAATTTTACCTGCACTGAGTGTGAACACCAAAATAAGTACATACACATGCTGAGTAGCTGGCATATCCAAACAGGAATGCTGAAGTCACTATTTGTTTCTGACACAAAGGTGTTTGTTGTGGGGTTTTTTTCATCTGCCAAGGAAGACTAGCTGTGAACTGATGCTTCACAAAGGAAATACATCAATCGTAAGTATATCACAATACTACTCTGACACCCTATTTTGGGAAACTTGTTCTTTTAAATACCACTCTTCAGATAATTTCTGGGTGAAAACCTAATTAACTTTGTCACTCCATTGGGAGGGAGAAAGGGGTTAATTATTTTTCAGTTTTATTTAGAAATAGAGTGATAATGAGCAAAATGAAACCAAAACATATTAGCCACTGTAGGAGAAAGGACTAAATACAGAACTTTAAAAAAAATAATTTACCTGCCTTAATGGAAAAAACACTGAGTAGTGCAAATTCTTAAAAGAGGCATACTTTTTTTAAATGTTGGGGTTTTTTTAAGCCTGTCTCTTAAACATCTGTGTGCTGATGTGAGATGAATATCTAAACCAGTAATAACTGCAGCTAGATATTACATAAAACAATTCATACCTATCATTACCTACTGCCTTTTGCCCCAAAAGGATTGTGCAGAATTTACAATCTGTGGCTGAAATACATAAAAATGCAATGCTCCATCCATCACTGCAGCATAAGTGGTTCAGAAAAAAAACAACACAGTAGTTAGTTTAACTGCAACAATGCACCAGAGTTTAAGAGAAGAAGTTATTAAATCCTATTACTGATATTTGGGTATGCAGAATGTAATTGAAGGGAAACTTACCTATATCCTCCTCTTCTCAAAAGGAAAATAAGCTACTGAGATAGAATGGTACAAGTGGTCAAGGTCTCAATTAAAATTTTAACCTGAGAATTTTAACTTAGAAAAATCACCTAGAAAGGTGTTACCTGTAATAGCTGTGATGCTTGGTAGGTCTGCGTTGAGCTTGTTTCTCAGCACTTGGACCTTTTCCCATTCCCCTTATGGAGGGTGCTACCCAGGCTTGGAAGGAGGTAAATATTTGTTCCAAAATGCTGAGGAAGGCATCAGCTTATTCCCAAGCCAGAAGCAGCTGGAAACTGGGATTGAAAGGATATCACATAGTACATCTATGTGCTATAAGATGAATACATGCTCTTTAGAAAAAGTGGGGTCAACAATCCACAAAAAGGGAAATAAAAGTTAAGCAGCTTTAAATTTTGTGGACATGAAAGCATCCTTCTGTATCTCTTATTACCTGCATTACACTGCTTTTTATATTCCAATCTTGGAGATCACCAGCAATGCACACGTAGCAGAGAGCACAATGAGCTTTCAACAAGTAGTAAAAGCCAAAGCATCTGATTTCTAGCCACTCTAGCTATTTTATATGAACTTGCTTCTAAATTAATTTTCAGGTGGCTTAGGAGATGAGATGGTGGAAGAGCTGACTTTTGTTGCTCTTTTCAACCTCAGGAGGAGTGCATGGAGTGCCAAGGACATGCATTTGGCTAATATCAGCCTCAGTCCCCCTGAATCAAGTTTGAAATATTTGTGTAACATGAAGGCCTTTTAAGGCATTTTGGTGATTTGGAGCACAGGTTAAAGCATCTGAACCTAGACAGCCTGGATGCACACAGTAATGACTGCAAGCCTACACATGGACCAGTACCAGTTCCATACTGGAATCACATAATACTTCACCTACAGGAAACACTTATTACCTGAATGCTGACCAGCACCAGCCTTGGTCTTAGCTCCAGCACACTTTAAATTGCAGAAGAGATATCTGAAGGACAACACCTGAAAACAGTCTCAGACTGCTTTCACTATGCCTAAGGCAAAGACCATTTTTCTTTTCTCCCAGGATGTGTCTTGGGTATAATCTGGCAGATGTTTCCATGTCTAGTTAGGGCTGAGCCATGGTAAGTGACAGCATGACCACAGGTAATCTGTTAAAGTGAAGTTGTGGCCAGTTATCCTGCACTGGCTGAAGCTGATGTAAGAGAAGATACTACCCACATCCCAATTTCTTTCTTCTTTTCTCCCTCACCACCATAAGCACTAGCATCATTCCTTTGTGGCTCTTCTCCCAGGCATTAATCCATTCTAAAAAAATAATTGCTTGTCACTCAAGCTGCCATAACCTACCTGTGAATGTTTCCAGCCTTTTCAAGGTTGAAGTTCATGATAACACACATGCTTCCCTTTTCCCATGAGGGTAAGATGGCCCATAAGGCCAGTTCCTGCAGCACAGCGGTAACTCCTTAGGTAAGGTCATCTGGTCTCTCAGAAACTTCTGGATGTGTCAATGAGCTGAGTGCAGACAGACTTTAATTGAATCAAATCTCACGTTGCTTTAGTTCAACCAACAACACAGGGCGTGCAGTAGGTCTGGTGTCTGAGATTTTGGTCTGTGTGAAACATAAATGGTTTCATTCAAGCAGAAAGTGATATGATTTTAAATTGACGAGGTGACCCTCTGCATACACATACCTCCTTAAATCTATTTGAATCTCATGTTTTATTTTAACTGACAATTTTCACTGCTTGTTTTTGGGAGATGTGGAAGTTATTGCACATTTTAAACTAACTACACAAATATCAGTCATAGAGAATCCAGATCTCTCTGAGGGCTGGGGATAGACTCGTAAGAGGTCAAGGTTGCAGGCACGATTGACTTGCCAGTCATTGCCTTCCTGTCCAAAAGAGGAAAATATCTGTTCTCATTGAAGTTTGCTTCCTTTATCATTAAAGGTTCTTACAGACTTAGGATCATGAATGTATCTACGTTACAAGAAGATCTGCCTCTAGCAATTATTTTACACTGTGCTGCAGTGCCAAGTGCAATTAGGGCTGCTCCTTCAACACATCAGACAGGTGTACTTCTTGCCCAGAATTATTTTTCATCTGACAGCACCATGAAGGAAATCAGAAAAGACAAATGGAGAGAGCAGCTAAAGCAAATGGGGGCATTCACAGTGCCTAAGAAAGTGGAGAACCTGAAGAAAAAGAGTATAAGGTAGAGGATGAGAAAGATCCCTAATCCAAACCTTGGAAGACTCAGGCAGGCTTCTCTCAAATGTCATTGAGACCAGGTGTAGGATAGGTAACTGCACCATAGGTAGAAGTTCAGAGATGCTCCTATGGGGCACCTAGCCTCTTCCCTGCTGGCAGAGGGAAATGGGGATGGAGAGGGACACAGACAGCTGGTTGTGGTGGGGACAACTGCCTGCATGCAGCCACGGGGTTACATTCAGCCAGATGCACAACCTCAGGCTCCCTGGGTTTCTGCCACCTCTGCATTCCTCTGCAGAAAAACCACTTCCCCGCTCTCCCTGCTGGGCTGTTTGCGCTTTCATGAACCCACATCAGCGATATTTGGTGCTTGTGTGGCATTTCTCAGAGGCAGAGCCAGGAAAATAATCCAGTGCCCTGCCTGTCTCAGCAGTGCCCCTGTGGGAGGTAGTGCTGTGCTGCAGGGGATGTGCTGCCAAGCCAAACAGGGGCTGCAGAGGGTTAGGGGAGAGAAAACTCTGTTCCCAGAGATCAGAGAAATGGAATTGACTATGCTAACATGGGAAAATTTGTGTCACAACTACATGTACACCAGACAGCTATCAGCATTTTGCAGGTTTCTGCCAATATCAACAAACTTCTGATCAGCTTTATAAAGCTTATTTTTTCCAAATGAAAAATACAGATTAAATGCAAAACCTCTCTGAATCTGAATTGCACAGGCTATTTTGCAGTCAGATCCTGTAGCTGCTTTAACCACTGTTCCCCTTCTCCACTTTGATACAGCCAGAAATCGTGAATCTTTCCCATCTCCCTCACATAACTGGGAATGAGATCCTGACCATGTGTGCAAAGATCTTTGATTTAAAAGACCAATGCAAATTATCTTTGACCTGGCCAGGGTTTGTAATTTTCAGATAAGAAAGAAGAGACATGTTCAGCCACGTAGGAAATGCTTCGCTTCCACCCCTCAAATGTTTTAAATATGAGTGGTGCAATGCAAGATGCACACAAAATAAAAATAAAGACCTCAGCTGTGAATTTAACTGTTAAAATAATAATCTCTTTCCTTTGCACGAAGATAATGCATAAACTTACACATTAAAATACATAACACATTATCCTATCCTGGTCTGATTGGTGATAGATTAAATTAGTATTTCCCCAAGTTTTGCCTATGACTGTAATTGCTGAGTGATCTCTCCCTGTCATTATCTTGACCCATGAGCTTTTTATTATATTTTCTCTCTCCTGTCCAGCTGAGGAAGGAAGTGGTAGAGGGGCTTAGGGGGGGTACGTGGCATCCAGCCAGGGTCTTCACACCACGTGGCCCTATAAAGCTTTTGGCTGAGTTGTCATGTTTGATGATAGAAGCAAAGTTTCATATATGGGTAATACAAACAATTATTTATATTAGTGGGGGTCAGATCACCATGATTGGGTAAAGAGACAACTGGCCACTACCAACTGAACACCCGACACTTCTACACCACCAACTCACTGCTGGGACAACTGGCCACTGACCAGCAGGTGATGCTCATTCACCATCATGAAAAGAACTCCTGGGGAGCAGGTTAGCAAACCATATTCCTTCAGTTTTGTATCCTCTCCTCTGTTCAGACACAAGAAAGAGAATCGTTTCTTGGGATCCAGTAGTTTGAGAAAAATATGCTTAACAGAGGAAAAAGCTTCTGGTCACTTTGGGAGTGAAATAGTCATCCAGGACTGAATACAATTTAATCTGACTTACATCCCCTCCAACACAGGTCTTTGCTTGCTCTGCCTCTCTCTGATGTTTCAGGATTCTGCCCTTTTTATACTCTGGGTATGTTTTACAGTATGTTACGCCAATGAGACATTTTCAACATGAGTGTGATTTTGAGCAGTGGTGCCTTGGGCTAGTCATTCCTCCATTTAAACCAGCAAAATAGAGGAGAATGGAACAGTGAAGGGTTACTGTCAAAACATGAAGCAAACGATGTGATTAGATGTAATGACAGGGCCAAAACCCTTGTACCTTACAGACAGATTTGAAGCATGACCAAAGCACAGTCAATTTAAACATTTGAGCATGGCTCCAGGCAGCCTGCTCATTAGCAGGGAAAACAAAAGGGATAAAGAGCAAGTGTAAGCTGCCCTGAGGCAGGCAGCCTCCAGATACCCTGGGAAGAACTCTGCACCCAACATCCTCATTCAGGTGCATGGGTGAGCTACAAAGGTTGGGTTTCCCTCCCTGTACATTACAGAGGCAGGGTGACCTTCCACACAGTGACAAAGGTGGTGTCATCCTCCATTTAATAGACTGTGTGAAGCCCTGATGCTAACCCCAGCTCTTTTCCTAACCCACTTGGCGCTCCTGGGGGAAAGCAATGTTGCCACTTACACTCTTGTCCGTTCAGGCTGCAGACTTGCCGGGGAAAGGGCTGTCCTGTGGTGAGTGCTGTCTGACCTCAGCACACCCCTTAGCATCAACCTCAGCCTCCTTGCCACAATGGCATCTAAGAAACCCTCCTCCAAGCTGACTTTCTGCAATGAATGCAGATCCTAGTTAAACGTACCGCAACACACAGCGTGAACAGTGAAGGGAGCTTTGACGCAACGTGACACATTTATTCCTAGAATTATTATTTATATGTTCTTACCATCTACTAAAGATGGCCCATACAGAAGAGACAGTGTGTCTGTCTGTGGGGGTCCTCCATGACCATCTTGCTTGGACACAGCCACTGTTCCTGCTGTGGCTACAGCTGCTTATTTTTCTGGCTTTGGGAGACAACCACTAGCATCTCATTTCTTCATCAAGGCCAGAAATACAGTCATACCTCAAAGAATGGTGATTATCACAAGAATTTCTCTGCTGAGCAAATGACTCACTGAGATTTTAGTCCCCTACACTAAATGAAAATCTAATAAGAAAAGCTCAGAGGAGGAAAAAATGTTCATTTCATTGCAGAAAAGGACTTCTGGTTGCAAATAAAATTAATGGAATAGTCTGTTTGGCTTGAACTATCTGTGAAGATGTCATTCATCAATAGATATGTAATTTATTCCTCTGACATTCGCAGAGACTCTCAAGAGCTTTGATAACAACATCTGTATTGCCAGACTCTAATTTTGTTTAAAATTTGCCCACTTAGTAGAAGTGTTTAGAACAAAAAGAGTTTGGCTCATATTCCTGAATTGAGAAACCTTTGTTAGACATTACCAATAAAATAGTGAAATCAATGATGTTGGATGTAGAAGGGTGAAGCAGTCAAAAAGAGAATTTGCTTCTCATTTATTTCATTTTTCTCCTCCCATAGACTTTTATCAATACATTTCTCTGAGAATTTTATCTTTTGTATGCATGCTGAAAAAAAGCTTTCTTACCATCCTATATACGCTGTTGATAATGAGCTTATATCTGTGAACAATAGAAAACATAGTCCACTATTGTGCACGTATAGAGTATGAGGAATAGAACTAACAAGTTGCTGAGGGTGAAGACTCTGCCTCTGGCTTTCTTTCCTTGTGCATGTATTCTCTTTAGAGCAACCAATAAAAGCAACCACGTGGTAGTCAGCCTGACATCCCCTCCATGGGAGGCACAGCAAGGAGAAAAATAAAGAAGAAAACAAAATGAGAGCTCTTACTTTGGAAAGAAGTAAAATTTACAGTGCAAAAAAATAATTAAACAAAAAAAAAAAAAAAAGAAAAAAAGAAGAGTTTGATATTGCTTGATACATTTCATCAAATCCACAAGAAAGTCGAGCCATTGACAAATCAATCTACAGTTACATCTCAGTTTCAAAATCTAAGATCTGAAGAGCACAGCTGAATATTATTTAGTCCAAAGTACCACAAATTACAGATTTTTCAGACTGAGCACAGCCTTTATTTGTTTGTCCTAGACAGAAATTAGGATACGGATGCAGAACTGGTGAAGCCACACACTAGGTGGAGAAGAAAACATCCCAGTGTTCTTGTCAATGTTGTATCGCCTTGGAAATACCTGAATTTCCAAGCACAATTACTTAGATCTGGCATGCCATGCCAAGGTCTACTGTGTTACCCTAGTCCACATTTGGAGGCTGATCTTGTCCTTTTGATGTGTGAATTCCTTGGGCAATTAAAGTAAAGAATAGTGGGAAAGAACATGCTACTGTGATACCTACATAATGTAACTACTGCTGCTTTCTTTTCTGTTAATTATAGATTTCTGTAAAACACACACACTTGAATTGTAGGGCTAGGCCTTAAGAGCTTTTTCATTCCTTTTCCATTGGAATATGAGAGCGTGACATTTTTCTAGCAGACCAAAAGAATGGGTTTTGTATGTTTGAAGGATTGCTTTGAGAGACAGCCGAGTCAGTGACCCAATAAAATGCAATTTCATTTGTTGTGGCTACAGAATATGCAGTGTTGACCTAGTATGAAGATTTGCAAACAGGCTCAGAAAAATTAACAAAGCTTTCAAAAAGCAGCTGCTGAAAAATGTTGAGCAGCGGAAGGAAGGATGAGGAAGCCACTCCAG
>NW_009953931.1:134332-150694 GCF_000747805.2 Chaetura pelagica
TTCCTGCTCCAGGCCAAACTGTAACATTTCCAAGTTTAAACGCAGCAGATAGCACAGCTTGGCTGACACTGCAGCAGAGATGATCACAAGAATAAGAGAATGAAGATGAGCCCTCCATGAAGTCTGTATTTGAAGGAAGTATTTTAGAGGAATTTGAATTGTGAGGAGCTGGATTGCCATACAAGAAGAACCCTTGTCTGACATCTCATCCCCTCTCCATCAGAGGGTGAAACTCCAGAAATACGTTTCCACACAGGGTGTTATCAATGTGAAGCTCTCTGGCTGTATTCATTGCACCATGTGATGTCACTTCATAAATGCAGAAATGACATTTTAAATACGTCAAGAGCAAACTGGATTTTACTGAGGTAAGAAAAGGAATAGAGGATTTGGAATCTTGCTGTTTCAATGAGATTCTTTCTGGCAACATTTATTAGAGAAAAGTACAGTCCTCTACTTTGGATATGTCTTCATTTTACTTTGAAGAACATTTTTATCCATTGCACTGGAGGTGGTGGATGGTGAGACTATTTTATTCAGGGATTCAAACCCAGGCCCACTGAATCCTGTTTTGTAATATATCACTCAGAGATCTGCAGTTCCTGTGGCTTTTTACAACAAATGCTCTTATTAATTGTGTTGCAGTGGTGAGAGACCAAGAAAAGAAAGTAGGACACACTGACCCAGCCACTGTACATTCTAAATTTAAAAGAGAAAATATTTTCTGCCCCAAAGACCTTAAGCTCTTTGAATTTATGCAGAGGCACTCCTGAAAAATTGTGTTAAGTATCAGAAAATGTGGTTCCTGCAGCAGTATCCTCATGCAACTCCAACTAATGGGTCCATGCAAGGAAGCAGCTTGGTAGCTGGCAGGGCTTTTACCCCATGCCCCAGGGGCAGTTCTCCAGCATAGAGCCCTGCTCAGCTCCCATCTCACTGCTGCAACTCTGCATTGCCTGAGAGAATGCAAAAACCCATGGTAAATCTGCTCCTGAAGGAAAGGATGCCAGTCGTCCCCCTGTATTTTTGACCAACAGTGTAGTGTCATCCATTCAGGACACCACAGGCACCCAGCAGCACAGTGAATTTCTTCTGAGTCCTTTAATCTATTTGAAAGGATAAAACCACTCTTACAAGGAGCCAATTCAGCTGTGATAATGATTCCTGCATGGCACAGTTTAGTATTTAATAGACATATCACCATCTGTTCTAGCTTTAAACAATAAAATCTGAGACAACGGAACCAGCAGCTGCAATCACTAAAAAAAAACCAAACCAACAAACAAAGCAGAGGCAGAGGAAGGAGATGAGTGAATACACACAGTACATGCGTAGAAAATTATTGCAGGGGAAACTTTCTCAAGGTACTCTGCAAGTGAGAGCATATCGCTGTGTTCTGTATTCTGCACAGCATGTATCCATCCTATTTTTCCTTATATTTTAGACAAAAAACAGTGGGGGAGAGGAGGGATTAGAGCTCTGCTCTAAAACAGTGAATCCCCATCGATGCTGATTTCTTCACAGCAAACAATGATTCACAGCAAGACCTTTTCCTAATCCTGGAGATATTAGAAGGTTAAATGCAGCAGGGAAGACAACTCTCCTCTCTGTGGGCTGCAAATGGGTCTGAGTTGGAGTTGGTTTTGTTTCCTGCTAAACCAAAGGTCTGCATTTTCCACAAGGCATGTCTTTGCCAGTAATGCAGCATCAAGTGATGTTTCTGGAATCAAGAGTAATATGTTAAACAGGAGTGAGTTACGGATGCAGCAGAATTGTAGACAATGTTCCTTCTCTGCATCTTTTTCTAGACAGCTTCTCTGCCAGTGAGCTAAAGCAACTGTTTGACTGTTTTCATCAACCCTTTATACAACCTTTCATACAGAGTGCTCTCCGTTCAAACTGTTTTAGCCTGGACTAGAAATTTAGTTGTGTTTGAAAAGGTAAAATTATGTTTCACGATATTTTTCTAAGCAAAATTTTGAAGCTGAAGATGATAAACATAAATAGATGATAAACATTTTTGAGTGCGTCTAAGAACATGACTGTAAAAAAGTCTGTAAAGATATGCAACAGAAGAACTAAGATTTTTGATTGAATTTTAAGCTTATATTGTCTTTATACTTTACTGCAATGACATCTGTCAAAATCAAGAATAACATAACTACTGTCAGGAGAGTTAAACTCATGTTTAAAAAACACAACTGGAATCAGACTCTGGGTTTCAACGGCTCACACATTCAGAGCTCCCATTAAAAAAAACCAACAACCCTATTGTGAACTGAAAGCTTTGCCAAGGTCTTCAGAGGAATATCAGGAGGGTAATACCAGCAGAAGTGAAATTGAGATCAGCTCATGTCTTTAAGAGTAGCTGTGAACAAAATTTGGTGAAATAGTTTATAAACAAAAACAGTCAGCCTGAAGTAAAAGCCAAAACAGCTTCCCTTTCCATGCAGTAAACCAAGAAATACACTGCAAATAAATGGAGCCACTATACAGCTCTCAATACAGTACAGAGACCTTGAAATAAAGTCTTATTCAACCATATAAATCAGTATACTAAAGGCCTTGCAGCCAAGCCTATTTGTGCTACTTTAAGAACAGCTGAGTGGCAACCTTGATTTTATTAGCAATTCAACCTACAACATTAGTGAGACTACAGTTGAATCTTCTCTTGACTTGCCTCTCCCAAACATTTCCCTTTAGGATTTTCTCTTTTCTAAGTCCTTCTGTTCTTTCTCTTGGCAGGCCTCCCTGCTTCTTTGCTTGTAATCACCTTTAGTGAACCGTGGCTTGGGTCCCCCCCCCTGCCTATAGGAGATGGTCATAAATTACATCCTATGACCACATCACATACAAATTTAAGGATCAGAAAAGCTGCATGACTATTTGTCCTGTGCTTTCATGGGACTCTGTCAAGTACAAATGCAGATGCCCAAATGGAATTCTGACATGACAGTCCAGACATGTATTTTTTCTGCATGTTAAACATTTTCTGGAAGAGGTTACTTTTTTTTTTTTTTTTTTTTTTCCAACTCTTTTCTTGAAGCTTTTTCAAAATGTTCTATGCTCAGTGTACTTTGTAAGCCTAATGAGCTTCAGTAAGGCATGCGGTGGGACTCTGCTACTGATAAAGTCATGGGAAAACAGCTGAGCAACAAGATTTGTTAGAAGATGAGAAAGGTCATGTTGAAAATTACACAAGTTGAGCTAACATACTGGAAAGATACCACTAAGGATTATAAACTTCAGCAGAATTAGTGCAAAATTAGAGCAGTAGCATTAAAGGTGACAAAATTGGAGCTGGACAGATGTGTTTTACTGTTTTGACACAGCTTTTGTAGACGTAATAACCTCTTCCTGTGACTGGCTTGTCTAAGATGGCCACCAAGTTGAAACTTGGATAGTGCAGTACTGGTTTTGTTTGGACATCTGCTGCTACTGCTCTTATTTACGTTTTGCTGGTGAATGTTTGACTTGTTTGCAGTAATCATGATTGCTATTGAAGGTTTGAAGCATATATGTCACATCTATGGAACTACACAGTGAAGAACATGGAGATGGTGGATGCACTTTGAAGCAAGCAATGAAATCTGCCATTTCAGTTCTGGATATTGCCAAAAACTTTGGTCTTAGTGAAATAAGATGTGGCCTTCTCAGGCCTGAGGCATGAAAGAAGAGTCAGCATTTATAAATCAGTTTCATTTGCTTGCTTCCTTTACACAGTTTTAACAGGACAGAGGGAAGACTTAGAGTGATTAGCTAAGACAAAGCAGTTTACATGCTCCTGAACAGACTTGTTACTCTGTCATATGGAAAAGAAAATAAGCTGCTGAAGAACATTTTCTTGTGCTTCATGTGTCATGAAATCATTAGTAAAGTCTAGTCATTAATACTGACTAGATTGTGATAGTGTGTATCTTACTGTGATTATTTCCAAAAGAAAGAAAAAGAAAATAAATCTATATCCTTCAAGCTGTGCCCCAGCTTGGGACTTCACTGACAGATATGTGAGGACCATGAGCAGCAGAGGTGAGAGGTCCCACCATGTGGATGGGAATGCCTGTGCAGCCCCAGCTACTGAAGGACTATCACTCCATGCCACAGAGAACTAGCAGAGTACAGCCAGCATCCCAGTTCAGCAACCAGTACCAGTAGACACCAGCTTCAGCTTCTCTGTACCACAGCTGACTCCCACCAACCTCCCACACACAGAGGGCAACTCCCAGGAGACAGAGAAGTGACAGGGAAGCATCACTCGTGGGTCATCCCAGCCAGCTCCATAATCTCCACATGCACCAATGCAGAAATACAGCAGTTTCACCCAGGAGTGGGGCTGTTCCTTTATTATTGGTGCTACTAAAATAAAGTTATCCTATTACATACAGAGCAAACATGTCTGTTGGATATTTGTGATCAGTCTCATTCAGCTGTCTATACTTGTGGGAAATCTCTGGCTCAAACTGTTGTTTCTGTGTTGTTCTTCATGCATTTTACTATGACCTTAATTTGGCTCTCAAGGTAAGGTCAATGTGGTCTGCAGGTCCATTATTAAGACTCATAAGTAGCTCTCTCAAAAAAAGCTTAACTGTATTTGAACTCCTTCTGCTGCACAAAAAGGACTAAAGGCAGGTCTGTAATACAATGACTTGCCCTCTGAAGAATCCTCTTTTACTGTCTTGACTTCATCGAAACCCAGTGAGGCCAAATTAACCTTAATTAGCTAATCAGGTGAGGAGCACCTGAAGTGATGCCACCAAGTCCCTCGCAGCCAAATTAATAAGCATCTGTGCATCAATAACAGGAAACTGTGAGGATCAGCTTTGCATTAACCTACCAACCAGTAGAGACAGTTATTTTGTCTGGGAGGAGTTTCATTCAAACTTAGAGGAGACTTACAATGTTGTTTTAAACATATATTCAGGGCAGGATTTGTTTCAGTTATTTGCACTTTCATTAGCTGGATGTCTGAGCAAGCATCTCAGGATGCACCTTATGGTCAGCAGAGAAAGCAAGAGACTCCAGTCCTCCAACCCCTGGCACATCTCAGAAGTCTGCATGATGGAGAGCTTGAATCCTCCGAAGTACCTGTCTCTGTCCATTGACTAGAAATGGAGACAAAGACAACTAGTTTGGACATAAATATCAACACAATAGGTAGCTAAACTCAGAGAAGATTAAGTTTATCCATTATGTCCTGTCACACATTGAATTAGGTTGTGTCACCTGCTTAGTCATTGGAAGAGTGGTTAACTCATTCCTAGTATGTCAAGATGCTTTTTGACCCATAAATACATAAAACTTCAGTGTCATATAGAAAATGTGTGCAGGGCTTGTCATTAAGAATGTAGCTATTTTTTCTAAGCTGTTTCTCAGTAAAGGTTACATAGCTAAACAAAATCTACAGATACAGAAGCCTTCAAGAAGCATCGTTAGATTCTGCCAAGTAAAGTGGTGTCGGTAGCTGAAATTTTGGAACATAAATTTGACAAGTGGGAGAAAAACTGAGAAGTCAGAGCTCACTGATTCAATAAAGCATTGTATCTGCAGGCAAAAACAAGAAGTGGAAAACTCTAAAGAAAAAGTAAAAAGGACTTGGAAAGCAGGGAAGAAGACAATGTGAAACTAATAACTTTGTGATGAATAGCCTGACCAAAAACTGCAAAGATGATAAAGACTGACTCTCTGGGATTAGTCTGGAGATCACTGTTGAAAAGTGATGGTGATTAAACTCCAGAATGCTTGCTTACTCTCGCAAGGCACAATATCAGGACAAAAAAACCCAAAAATTAACTTATGGGAGAGATGGGAGGATATTCAGGAATCTGGGAGGAAAAAGTCAGCAACCTGTGAGGAGCAGCAAGAGGTGCAATATAAGGGTAATTAGGACTTCACCACTACACACAACTGAGAGCTGGTAAGAGATTTCCTTGATGGCTAATATATGTCTGCATTTGTCCTGAGGTGAGACTGAAACACTTCTTCTCTTAGTGAGTAACTTTACAAGACAACGAAAACACCCAATGTCTTAGAAGAATAAGCAGCTGACTCCTAGTGACTCCTTCTGGAAGGAGGTAGAAGTTTTTGCCCCAGGACAAGGGACAATGGGCACAAGCTGGAACACAGAAAGTTCCCCCTGAACATGAGGAAAACTTACCCACTGTGAGGGTGACAAAGCACTGAAACAGGTTGCCCAGGGAGGTTGTTGAGTCTCTGTCTCTGAAAATATTCAAGCTGCCTGGATGCAGTCCTGAGCAATATGCTCTAGGGGATCTTGCTTTAGTGGGGGAGTTGGACTAGATGATCTCTAGAGGTCCCTTCCAACTCCAAAGACTCTATGATTCTTTTAAGAGCAATAAAATGTGATATGAGAGAAGAGCTTGTCATACATCTTTCAGAGGACAGAAAAGCCTGAGGAAGACAAGAGAAAGCATCTTTTTGCAAGAGCAATCCCTGTGGTGGGAGCGTGGTCAGAGGGATTGTCACCCAGTGGCACAGCCATAGGAGGGGAACTGCTGGGGAATGGTGTAATTCAGAACTGTTTTTACTTCTTTGATGGTCACATAAATGCAGCCATGCAAAATGTGGGTGCCATAGCGAGTCAAAGGTAAATGCTACTGGCAGCAGCTCTGCAAAAAGAGGGGGAAGGATGATCTCGAGCCAAGTCTGCCCAGGTACTCCTCCCATCCTGGGGCAGGAGACCAGGGGGATGCCAGCAATGACAGAGGAGCTCAATCTGCCTGTTGCAACCTTTCACTACTGTTCACATTAATTTCCCAGCAGAGAGTTCTGTGCCTATGATGCTGGATTCCCATCCCTGCTGCCTCACAGCACTCCTGACTAGAGCTGCTCTCCAGGAGGCAGAATAAACATCCACTTACATTGTCAGTGGTTTACTGAAATTGTAACACACCAGGCAGGAGCACAAGAGGAGGTGGCATTTTAAACAAGATGCTTGCCCCGTGCCAGGACACGGCCAGGCATGGGGAACAAAAAACATAGTGGGAAAGGGTGGGGACAGGAAAAACACACATGCAGACACCTGGTGCTCCTTTTTCAAGTCTATGCAGCAAAATCATCATGGATGTTACAGAGGGGTACATCTGGCAAATATCAGACACAAACTTGAAATACTCTGAAAATAAGATTTAGGGTTATTTGCTCTAACTTTTCAGTAGATACTTTTTTGTAAGAGTATAAAAATACTCCTAAGAGAAACTACAACCCAGAGGCATCAATGTAGATCTGAATAATTCAGTGCAATTTTCACATCAGGTGAAAAGTCCTGCTTGTAAGTGTCCATGATAAAATTTGGATCTTTTCTTTTTTTCCTAAGTGACTTCTATGAAGCAAATCTTATCCTATGAAGAAAGTCAATGAACAGAGTATCAGAACTAATTAATGATATTACATGCCTCCAGTTTTCATGTACTAAAGTCTGAAATGCCTTAAAAGGTAACTGAATTACTTTGAAAAATAGTTTTTAGTATGCCCTTTCTAGGAATCAGATTTCTTTGCCTGTTTTGAAATTCTGAGTTGAAAAATCAAAGTTGTTTAAAATAAAACTTGTATTTTTAACGCCATCTCTATGAAGAACAGTCAAAAGATCTCATTTGGTTGCTCCCTGAAACTGCACTTTCAGTCAAAGCAAATCCCAGAGCAAAAGTAAACTTTTGATTCACACTCCCAAATATTCAGTTGCACCTTGGCAGAAAAAATGTTCTGCAGATAAAAGGACTAGATCTAAGGCTATAACCCTGGTTATACACAGGCTCCAGGAGATATGAGGATGACTTTTCTGGGGCTGAACTGATGACAAACTCTATGCACGAAGGTGGAAGTGAGGGTTCCCTGAGCCCAACCTACAGCTCTTAGGGACCAACAGATGCCAAAATAATGAAGCTTTTGGCTGAAGACTGCATGCAGCCTTGAGCAACTGCAGTCACTACATTGAAAACAAAGATTAGACCTGGAGTGCTGAAAAAGCAGACTGAAAGAAATTACAAGAGTTTTCTGAACTGGGAGAGTGCTAAAAAGCATCCAGGCAAGGATGTAATGCAAGCTGCTTTTGTGCAAAATTTTATTTCAAGGGAACATAATGCTTTAGCTTTAGAGCACCGTGCAGACACACACCTCTTCAAGCCAAGGGGCATTGGCTTTCATTTCAGGAGGCTCCAGGGGAAAAAATGAAACAAAACAGAACCAAAAAAACACACCACTTTGAAGCCTTGGATTTTTCATTATCCACTGCATTTCCCCTTGGCACGGCCATTCTAATGGCAAGGGACAAGCTCTTGTTCTTGCTGCTGAGTGTCTGCCTGGTCCTCTGCACAGCACCATGGCTCCACCATTCAGGAGGGGACACTGAAGGCTCTGGGCCATCTCCCCTTCCCTCCCTCCCAAAAGCCCACAGCTCTGACATCAAGAGGCACCTGTTTCCCGAAAAGCAGCTAGAGCTGGTCTGAGATAAGGGCACTTTCCTTGGGCTGAAGCAGATCAATATCTGTGTTCATCATAAAGCAAGAGTCACCCAAAAATGCTGCCTCCTGAAACCAAGCAAGAATGAGACATGGGGCAGGATCCAGTCTCTTGACATGGCCAACACACCCCATCCAAATCCCAAGTGATCCGGGCTCAGCAGCCTCGGAGGAACCATGTTGCATCAGTTGCTTCCCCACAGGTTTAGGTGGTTAGGGTTAGCATAATTTGACTCCTAGCAGTATACACAAGAGTATGCTCCCATCCACAGGACACAAGAGTAGTGTTTCTGGAATTGACCACAGGACCAGACATTTGACAGCTATTAATGTCACTGAGAGTAGCACATGGGATTTTTCAGGAGTTCTCAGCAACCACCCACTCCAATAAAAATCCCGTAGGTAGGATGTTTTGTCCTTGATGATGGAAGCACTTTGGAAAATGCAGCCAGCATATCTAAATTTCCAAGTCAAGTGTGAAAATCACAGCCTTTTTCTTCCAAAGGTCTCTGAATCTAGGCTAGGTATATGCAAGATAAGAGATTCAATTACTATACAGAATTAAATCAATACATGCAATTGAATATTCCAAGCTCAAATCATAGTGAATAAAAATATAATCACATCAGCAAATTGTCCTAATCTGACAAATACAAGTCAACCTAGACTTCAGTTGACGTTATTGCTTCTCCAAAATTAGCATAATAATATTTCACAACTCCAGCAGTTTCAAGTTAGCTTAGCTACTACTGTTACTTAGCTCCAGGAGCTTTGCCAAGAAGCTGTGACATTTTGTTTACTCATCACTATTGAAGTGATTGATGTCATCACTGAATTGGCTTTATTTCCTGTTCTCAACCTGGGATGCTTAGCTCTGGACTATATCCTCTGATACTTGCTATGGAAGACAATCAGCTACATGAAGTGCTTTATGATAATTTCAGCTGGCATAGTTGCTAGGACATTATAGTGACACCCTCCTGTTGAGGAACCAGAAGGCCTGCAAAGATCAAGCCTACCTGTTCTACTGGGCATAACAGTGAAGACTCTGTTCTGAGCACACAATCTCTGAGATGGGCCTCTCAATGCAAGAGCTGCCAGAGAGCAGAAGACAGTCACTGAGCTAAGAAGAGTTGGTTTGGGCACATAATGAAGGGAACATAGAAGAGCAGCTTGTAGAAAATCCTCTAGGATGGAGCAACCCTAAGTGGATTCTCTTTAAAGGATCAAAGAGACAAAAATGGGAGTCTCTTACAAAGGCATGGGTGGAGAAATAAGGAGAACTTCTAGAAATACAAGTCAGATGGACTGAAAAGCTCCAAGACTTTGAAATGCATGACTTGGTATTTCCATACGTCCAAGGGAAAAAGAAGTCCTCTTTGGAGTTTCCATCCAAACCCAGGGGAAAAGCCTGTGTGGAAAGGGTTCCCAGAGGAAAGGCCTGCTAAAAGCAGAGGATTAAGGAAAATCTAGATGCCATCTAAAATCTAAGTTGAGAAGGTTTTACCTGTTTCCATCCAGGACAATAGTGTTAGAGAGGCAAAGGCAGCACAGTTGACCCCCCACGTGGGGGGCTGTGCAGCACTACATGGAGGAAGGGCAAACAGTCACTTAGGAAAGGTAGAAAAAGAGCCTTCAGGGCAACCTTGAGGTTTAACAATCCAGACTCACCACTGTGCAAGTGTTCAGAACAAAACTGGGAAGAAAAGAATCATTAAAGAGATAAAAGGGGACAACTTTTAGCATATATTTATCCAATGTGTTACATCAGACTAGACTTTTTCTTTGATGAAAAACTTACTTTCTAGACAGAGGAAAATGTGGCAAAATGCCACTATTGGAACTTCATTAGACCACTACAGAGGATTCTTACTTAAACTGTGAATTAATACAGGAAATTTCAAGTGCTTGAAGTGACTGCAACCAGCTGGGCTGAAGAAAAGTTTTCTCAGGCCACAGAAGATTGTAAGCAGAATTCATTACAGATTAATCTTTTAAAGTTTTCATATTCATTAGTGTTTTCATTAATTATGCTGCGCCATCAGCACATTTCCTATCAAAATTTAGAAGTGGGAACTCACTAGTAGCACAGAGGACAATGAGAAAATTGTCTAAGAAAAACTAGACAACCCTGAAGAGAGAAACAATGGAAATTTTATTATTAAAAGTACCAGACTGTGCTCTTAAATGCTATGGTGAATCAGATACTTCTCAGCTGGGTCCTAAGAAGAGTGAGCTGTTTTACAATTGCTGGTTAAGAGTTCAGTTTGTTCTAGCTGTGAGGCAGGACTGAGTAGACACACAGCTGCTCTCTGTAAAGAGAAGGCCAACAAAAATGGGTCAGGAGCACAGAATTGTCCTTAGTAGATCACAGGAGGATAAACTGGACAGGAAGAAATCTAACTTGGAAACAAGAGCACTCAGGTTTTGAAGTGGCATCTAAAATAAATAAGAAGGGTCCAATAATTTGAGCTATCATATTCTCAAATTTACACCCTTTACACAATCTATAAATAATCTACAATTCAGCAACGCTGAGAGTTGCAACCACATTCACCACAGATGTAGAATACTGCAGGTATCTCCAGCCTCTGAGTTCCCCTGTGCCTCCGAGTTGCTGAAGTTTCCTCTCTAGAAGTATTTTATCTTTACACTTCTAAACAAAACTGCCTGAAAATTAGTAATACTCTGGAGTGGATGTGGGTTAATTGATGGTGGGAATTACTCCACACAGTGGCTCACAACAATAGAGACCCAGACCTGGAGAAGGTCTTGTTTTACACATTAACACGGTCTGTGAGCAGCTGTTCCCACATCTTTAAGTCAGTAGATGAAAAGGAAGACATAAGAATGGCTGTACTGCATGGTACCCAAGGATGACCCAGCTCCAAATGGTGTCTTCTCCAACCAGTGCCCAACGCAAGGTGCTAAAACAGGGCAAATCCATAGAAATGCTTCAGTGCACACTCTTCCAGAGAGCAGGGGCTGAGACACCCTATAAAGGTGATAAGAGATGAAGGATTATCACTTTACATAAGGTAGTAATATCCTACCCTCACTGGATTCACTGCCTGGTCTATTGAATAAGCTGAAAAATGCTGTTGAGCACAGTTTTTGTGTTAGAGAAGAACAAATACATTTTGGGCTTAGAGTCACAGGATGGCCAAGCTGTGACTTCCCACATAATTTATTTCTCCTGGCCCCAAAACTTTTATCCACAGATGCTATTGTCAGAAATTAGGGAAACTCCTACTCTTAAATTGTGCTACTGCATGGTATATAGACACTAGACTCCCTCTGTATTATTTTTGTAAGCAAAAATAAGAACTAGTAAAAACAAGTTGACCTTCTTTATAGGATACTATCAGCTTTGCCCAAACCCTGGTTTAGCTATATATGCAAAGGCATGTCAAGGTTCAGACCATCCTAAATATACAGCAAATTCATGTAGTCATGCAGTAAGACCCCAAGTAGATGTAAATTAACCAGCCCTCTGAGCACTTTTCTGTTTTCCACTGTAAGACTGCAGTGGAGCAAAACTACTGCAGACTGTTCTGCAAATGCATCATCCCATTTCTACACATATAAAGCCTGCAATATGCAAATCTGAAGCTTATACCAAAGAAAAATGCTATTGTTATATCAGGTATTATCATCGTATGTCGGTGCTTATATAATAAAGGGAATTATTCAAACTGCTGACTTTTCAGGCCAAAAACTCCTCTGATTTCTTTGACTTTCCTACCCAGTAGTCTCATTATCTTAGCTCTGTTCCCTGCAGAAATTTAGATAGGAATTTTGCTAATTTATACCAATGTACTGGCATGCTTGGCAGTGACTCCTCTCAGTGGCAGGAATAGTAATAATCCTGATTTAGAGGCTATAATACAGCTTTCCAGTGTAAGGGCACTGGGAATGCAGCATGTAAGAGGAAAATCAAAGCTGATGGCCCCCAGAAACGAAGCCTGCTCCAGCAGCTGGCTCTTTGCCAACCATCAAGACAAAGGAGAGGGGAGATCTTCAGTAAAATGAAGTACAAGGGAAACTGCAAAAGCTTTTTAGAGCAAGCAAAGCCCATATTCATCATCTACACAGTAAACAGGCTCAATAACAGGAATTTCTATGAATTTAATAGTGTGCCTTGATGCTCTAGAAAAGAACAGACTTTGTTTATTCCAGGAAGGGGCATGGTTTAAGTCCAGCCCATTGCTTGCTTCACATCAGCTTTATGCCTTCTGTGTCAAAGAGTTTGTTTTTCTGGCAAATTTGACAGTTTCTGTTCCAGCAAAAAAGATGCTCTCCAAAGACTGTGAATGGGGGGACATGTCAGCGAGGCTCCACTATAACCCAGGCTGAGGTCAGCACATCCAAAAACGCCTGGTGAGGTTCCCAGGAAACTGGAAATAAGTGTGTCCATAAATAACAAAAAAAAAAGGAAAGCTGTTATTGCTGGGAAAGTAGAGAAAGAAATCAGAAAATTAATATTCCTCACCCTGTCTTTTAAAATTGGGGAGGAGGGGGTGTGGGTTGTGGTCTGTGTAACTTTTAGACCTCTCTCTATCCTGCCTCTTCTCCCTTCAGCACAGAGGGAGGCCAAAGGACCCCCATACCCTGGAAGGGGAGAAGTGCAAGGAAACAGCTTGATACACAGAGGTCCCAGTGAGCTGTGAGACAGGATCAGACTGAGTCTTGACTTCTGCTATGATCTGATCAGTGTGATTTTTAACACTGTCCTTTCTCCTAAAAAGAGGGAGCCAAGGTCTTCTGGTTGCAGGAGGTCCTGGGTCCACGTAGGCATAGGAACTGGAAGAAGGTGGAGATCTGCACTTTGAAAGTTCCAGCTTCTTCTAGACTGGTGGTGCTGTCATTTTAAAAATAATTATTCTCATGAGTCATGATTTTCATGGCTGGTGCATCTAAATGACAAACATCTGTTTATTTTGTGTCTGCATGACAATGATTTACATCTTAGAGAGATACCATTTTATTCTCCTATTAAAAAACAAAACAACAAACAAAAAGCAACAACAAAACAACAACATCAAAAAACACAATGAAATAAATCAATTAGAATCCCACACATTTGAGACTCCTCAACATTCACTTTCTGGAAACTTAAGTAGTCTTTGAAAAACCACCTAAAACACTAAGAGCAAAAGGAGATATTTCAGCTGGCAGCACTGTTGAACAAAATAAATAATGAATGTGGACTCCTGAATCAAAAGCCAGACACTGGATTGGGCACTAGAGGACTCCTGTCAGTACCAGAAAGAAACTAGGGACAGGATACAACATTTTTATTGAATAGGACTGGAAGGACAAATCAATGGAAGCACTCAAATTCTTTCTGAAATAATCCTATTAATAAACCAAATAAGCTAAAAAAAAACCAAAAAACAATCCCTCAGAAAAGCACTTCTGCTTCGATCCACTCATCTGGAAAGAAATAGATCCCTGGACTAGTTTTGCCAGCCCAGAATAAGAGAGACCATTTAAAGTAATTGCTGACTTGATAAGGCTTTTGAAGATTCTCCTTACACAGATTTATGCCAGCAAATGTCTTTGCTGGCTCATGTCATGTAAAGGCTTGTCTCACACAAGGTTCAACCAGCCTTCAGCAGCTTCTTCCAGGAAAGTTGTGGAAGCCCCATCGCCCAAAGTGTTCAACACCAGCTTTGAACAACCTGGTCTAGTGAAAGGTGTCCCTGCCCATGCAGGGAGGTTGGAACTAGATGATCTTTAAGGTCCCTTCCAACCCAAATAATTTGTGATTTTATGATTCTGCAACAGGATTCTCCAACTTGCTCTGAGTCACAGGTGCATCGACGCCCTAAATTACTTAAAACTATGACTAATTAGCTTGAAGCTAATCTCCAATTTACAATCTTTATCAATGAACCAAATTAATTCCCCCCAGCATTGTAAAATAAATGGATAGTAGCATATTTTGATGAGGGAGGCTCTGCAGAGTGATCTAGATAGGCTTAATCAATGGGCCAAGGCAATTGTATGAGATTCAATAAGGTCAAGTATCTGGTCCTGCATTTTGGTGACAAAATCCCAATGCAGTGCCACAGGCTTGGGGAAGCATGGCTGCAAAACTGCCCTGCAGAAAAGGATCTGGAGGTGCTGGCTGACAGCTGGCTTAACAAGAGCCAGCAGTGTGTCCAAGTGGCCAAGAAGGCCAACACATCCTGGCCTGCATCAGGAATTGTATGGATAGCAGGAGTAGGGAAGTGATTGTGCCCCTGTACTCAGCACTGGTGAGGCTGCACCTCGAGTTCTGTGTTCAGTTCTAGGCCCCTCACTATAAGAAGAACGTTGAGGTGCTGGAGTGAGACCATAGAAGAGCTACCAAAGTTGTGAAGGGTCTAGAGAACAAGTCATATACGTAGTGGCTGAGGGAACTGGGGTTGTTTAGTATGGACAAGAGGAGGCTGAGGGGACATCTCCTTGCCCTCTATAACTACCCGAAAGGAGGTCGTAGGAAAGTGGGTGTTGGCCTCTTCTCCCAAGAAATAACAACAGGACCAGAGGAAATGGCCTGAAGTCACAGCAGGGGAGGTTTAGACTGGATATTAGGAAGAATTTCTATACTGAAAGAGAGGTCAGGAACTGGAACAGCCTGCCCAGGGAGGTGGTTGACTCATTATCCCGGGAGGTATTCAAGGAATGTGTAAATGTGGCACTCCAAGGCATGCTGTAGTAGCTGAGATTGTGGGTGGAGGGGGTTGTGGGTGATTTTTGGTGGGGTGTGTTGTTGTTGGTTTTTTGGGGCTTTTTTCATTGGGTGTTTTTGTGTTGATGGTTGGACTCAGTGATCTCAGAGGTCCTTTCCAACCATGATGATCCCATGATTCTGTGAAACTTAAGTTGGGAATGATCTGCTGATATATTAACTAGCAGCATCCTACAATTGTACATGCCAAATAAATGGTGAGGCCAAACTGCACTAAACTTGTAGTATAAAACTGGGACTTGTATGCACTAAGGCATTGAGCCTCATATCAGGTATTTACACATCCAGGCCACACCTTGAGAAAACAATAGATTGGGAAATGTGTGATGATCCTATTTGCTGCTAAAATGGCCCCTGCATGAAATACTGCAATCCAGCAAAATGCAAAATCAACAGTATAAGCAAGCTGGTTATGAGGGGAAGGAAGATGAACCTAGTTCTCTTCCAAGTATTCTTCTTGTTTAATCTCAGGTTGTTATATTTTGTAAATTGCAGAGATTAAAAAGATCCCTGGGGCTCCCAGGTGTGAAAGATCAGCACTCCTGAAAGTAGCTCAGGGAGGGAATGTTCACAGACTACATCCTCTCATCATTAAATCATTTTGTTGAATACATCAAATTGCAAAATGCAAATATTTACATATAAATCAATGCAACCATCCATTCATGTTGCTAACACAAATACACAAAACATATGCAGAAACTGAATGGATCCCTTTAAGGCTTTCCCTCCAAAAATAATCAAAAAGAAAATTCATGATGAGAAAAAAGCTAACTTGTATCCTGGGATGCAACAGAGCATTTGCATCAGCAGGTTGGGTTTGTAAACAAGCAAACCCAGCAGTTGGGAACAGCATGAATCACCCCTGTTCATCTCAGTGGGGTGTTAGCTTCGTTCCCAGTAATGAGTCTCTAACATGTTAACACTGTGAATTATTTCACTGCTGACCAAAGTGTGTAATGACTGGAAGAAAAAAGTAAAATGCATGGCATTCTTTGAGCAACACCTTATTTTGGCACAGTGGTGGCTGAGCACTGCCAGCTCCCAGGAAGTCTCCAGGCTATGAGGGAGTTGTGCCCGCAGCTCCAGGGAGCTGTGCCACAGAAAAGCCTGCCTCATCAGTTTCCAAAGAGAATCCTCCATAGGGAA
>NW_009953931.1:151179-160324 GCF_000747805.2 Chaetura pelagica
AGGGAAAGATTCAAAATTAAAGGTAGTTACAGTGACCACTTGGGTCAAACTCCGCAGCCCCTACACTCCTCTCGTTGTGGTCAGACTACATAGTCTTTACAGATGCCAATGAACTTGTCCTGGTATTTTGGTTACCATTTCAAGGAGCACGAGCTTTGCTCCCCTAAAATAAAGGCAAGGGTTATAGGATTAGACTTTCAGAGTGGCAGGATAAAGCCTTCATCTATTTTAATTAAGGTACGACATTAATGTATCACCTGCAGGGCCCAAGTCAGGCAAAGAACAGCACAGAGCATCCACAGAGATTTTGTTTTCCTGCAGAATCCATCATATCTCCCCTCACAAAACCTACATGATGAGAAGGGTCCAAACTTCAAACACACAGTGGAGGTTTTAGGCAATTATTGATTTTGCTATTCAAGTAGAAAGAGTAGTTTCCATGGCAACCAGTCCATCACTCCCTACCTATGGCATTATTTGCTCTCGTAACAGGAGCTCTTTATTTAAAGAAATATTTATGTTCATACAGCTGCTCCTCAGAGACCCATTTCCCTTCATTTCAGCCTGACATAAGTGATGACCTGCCCTGTGTCTGGTTGCTTAAAAACACACCAAAGGCTTTCTCCACCTCTCATGGTGTCCATGGAGAGAGCAGAGGCACCCTGCCTGCTTCAAGGGGTGGCCACTGCGGCATTGCTGGGGCAGATGTTTCTTCAAAGCACTTCCAGATGAACTATTCAAGACAGCACCTCATTGTGCTGCTGGCTGGTGAAACCCCACTCCTTTTGTATCAAAGCTAGGCAAGGGTGTGGGTGCCCCCCAGGTTTTCTTCATTGCTTCACATTAAACCTGGGGCATCAGTGAGGAGCGATTTAATCTTCAGCATTCACAGTCTTTCTTCCTCAGTTTAACATTAATTAAGACATACAACCTTCAAACACAACAAAATAAGTAAATAATTATATTAAAAGGGATTGCTACAGAAAATTGTGGCAGCACTGAGTAGAAAAAGCCAACCACCTTGGATATTTTCATCACTTAAATAATAAGCCAGCAGGACAGGCAGGCTCCTTAGGAGGTGTAAATCAGCATAACTCCCCATGGCTTTAATAGCAGTCAAGTTGCAGGGGCTGATGAGCAGGCTCCGTGTTTTGAGAAGAGAAACACCACTCAGAAAAAGGGGAGACACTGGTTTGTCTTGGGACAGTCAGCAGGGCAGCACTCAGGGAAACCAGGGGCATGCCAAAATGCCTGCTGTAGGCTAGGCCCTGGCTCATGATTGGGCTTTATGTCCACAGAGAGGCCCTCTCCACACCAGGAGGACCAGAGCAGCTCAGCTGGGCTGCAGCCCTGCGCAGCTGCTGGGGAAAGCACTCGGGCAAGAAACATGAGGAGAAGCAGCAACACAGGTTCAGCTCAAAAGTTAAAAGCAAAATCTAGTCCGGATGCAAGACCTTTATTCTAGAAATTAGATAGAAAGTGGGGTTGGTGTGGCAGAGCTGAGGGCAGGTGTGGCTGGGCTCACTTTGCTTGTGGCTGCACCCCTAAGGAAAACACATGTACAGACACACACTTGGGAGCAGGATCTTTCACATGAATTTTGGTCCCCAAGTAAAATTTTATAGGGCATAAACTATTGCCAAGCCCTTTTCTTACTTGGCTCCAAATGACTTAACTGCAGCCTTGTGCAGCCCAGCAGGGGCTGCCTGTGCATGTGTGAGCGGGAGGCAGGATCCAGCCATAGTTGCAGGCTGCAGGACCCAGAGGATTTGCCAGCCAGACACCTTGGTGGCTTTGGAGATCGGAGTGGAGCATGGGCTGCACAAGCCTGACCATCCATCCATGTTATGGGCAGCAGGGTGGCACTGCAAGGGGTGCTGGGAGCAGCCGGAGGAAACAGATGATTTGGAAGAGCTGGAAGTGAAAAGATTCAAGAACATCAGAAATATTACAGCACAGAAGCTGGAGAGATGCAACAAAGACTGAGGAGACACTGCTGAATTTTAGAAAATTAAGCAAATAGAAGTCTCTGAGAGATGCTAGATAAGATAAAGGAAGATGTGAGGAGTCAAATCTGGTCACAAGGCTGGAAGGCAAGGGGAGGACAGCTGGGCACAAGACAAGGTGGGTAAGGAGATATAAGGAGGAAACTCCAGCAGGAGCGGACCGTTTTGCTGGGTCCAAAAAGGTGGCAATGCACATGGTAAGGGCTCCCCATCAGCCTGAGCTTGTGTTGCCCCACACTGCAGGGAGAGGAGAGGGCAGCAGTAGGGATTCAGCAAAGCTTATCTTCAAGCACTGTAGCTTCAGGGAACACAGCAGCAAACCCGACCTGAACAACTTATCTAGAGGTTACTAAACTTGCAAAAAAACCCTTTAGCCTACAGGAGTTTTTTAGCTTTTTTGCTTTCCTATGCTAGAGCCCAGGACTGTAAATTCCCACTCAATACAAGGGAACATCTGTTTCAAAGAATCAACTGGTACAAGAACATTAGCAAGTGTGAGGCAAATCAAGGGGTGACAGAGGGTAGGACTTGTCACAAATCAGTCAGCTCACTAATTCAGCAGAGGAAGACAAAACTGGTTTGCCACTGTTAATGTGTATTTTAGTCAGCTCATATAGCTGAACACGCAGTCCTTCTAGCACATAACAGAATGATTAAAAATAAGACATGAAAGTCACTGATATCCTCTATCATTCACTGTTTATCTAATACTTATGATTACTAGCTGAACTGCTTATTTGCCCCCAAGGCCTAGAAACCTCAGGTTCTTGCTGTTTTGCTTCCTCTTTCCAGTTTTCCACTGATTTTCACAGTATTGAAGGGTCTGTATCCCACCTAAGAATCAGCCTATGGAAAGGCATTAAGGAGGGATAAGAATGTTATTTTATTGCTCTTTCTTACAGCTGGATATATATATAAGAATGATAAAAGTTGTCAGTTTTTTCATGTTCATTTCTGGATCTACAAAGAAATAATTAAGAATCTGAAAGAAATTCTCTGGAAATAACAAGGTGCACCATATGGAAAGGCTACCTTATTATCCATCCCCATTGCTGCACAGTCATCTGTTGGCTACTGTCATGGAAACAGAGCTGTGCAAGATAGATATCCATTTACAATAGTGTTGGCATCAAATTGATGCAGCCAGTGTATGAATAACAGAAGCCTCCTCCCTGCAAATATGAGTTTTTTACTTTGTTGCTGAACCAGGCTGGGATGCAATAGAAACGTTGCCCTTGGCATCTAGTACAAGGCTACATAAACAACAGTAAGCCTCTTCTTGATGTCTTGTTGCCTTATTTGTACTTTTATCATGCAGAATCAAGAAAGACCCTTCAAGAAAGAATCCATGTTCCATGATCACATCCATTAGGACAGAAAGGAAGGGGAAAAAAAACCCTAGGCTTTCCTGCTGTTTAATCTAAAGAGAGAAGGTGGGGATGGATGGCTCTTTTTCTGTCAACGTTTTATCATTCTATGAATTAGTCATGATGGTCCAATTACCTTCAAATATGTAAAGCACCACTTTTCAAGTAGACTAATTTATGAGCTTGTTTCATGGCCCTCCGCATCAATTTACCACTTAGTCCCAGATTAAAGGACAGAGCTTGCCTTGGTGAGGTGGCATTGAGAATGTGACAGCAGAGGGGTGTGAAGGCAGCCTTTGTCTCTTTTCTCTGGCCAGAGCAGGGTGCTTCTTTCACATGTTGTTTCCATAGCACAGGCTCAGAAAGAACAGGATTATCTCCCATATTAACTCAGAGAATAAAAAACAAGGATGAGAGACCATGTGGGAATGACAGGGAGTTAACATGTTAAAGTTGCATTAAAGCGTGCAGGGATATTTGATATTGCGTTTTATACTTAAGAAGCAGATTGGCATAAAGGTGCAGCAATTCAGCCCAAGATAAATTAACAGATGCTCTCTCTGCTTTTTCCAAATCTCCTGAGGCAGGCAACTTTAGATTTAACTGCTGAAACAGCACTTAAGCATAATCTGATGCCAGATGTGTAATAATTCAGTAGGATTCTCAGGAAAGGGTTCCCATGGAGGATACTCAGCACACAGCTTTAGAGGTGACGTGCCAGAGTCAGCAAGGTAGCAGCCTCCTCCCAGGACACAGAACTTTGAAAGCAGTGAGGCAGAAAGGTGGAGGCTTCTGCTAACTGCAGTCAAGAATGCTGATTCAATAAATAAATAGAAATACAACCAACAAAACAAACAAACAAACAAAAACCAATGCAGGTAAAAGCATTGTTTGCTTCACTCTATAAAACACAGGGAGACAGCACAGAGCACTTGTTGGTAAGAGGGAGAAAAGCAATCCCATGTAACTGGAAATTGGGAGATCAGCCAAAAACATGCTTCACGTTTGCAGAATTTTAAATCCATGAGTCTTCTCATAATATAAGCCCATAGGGTTTTTCCCTCCCCAGGAAGCTAATTAAACTACACAGCATGTTTTGTTAGCTAACAAGAAGCCTATATCTTTTATGGGCCTATGAAAACCCTGTGTAAGCTAGGCTATCACAAGAATGGTTGGACTTGGTGATCCCAAGGGTCTTTTCCAACCTGAAAGGTTCTATGATTCTATAAGAAAGTGCTGTACACACAGTGCTAATGTGGCCAGTATGTACTGCTGTCTAATAGCAAAAACACTAAATGCTTCTCAAATGTGCCTCTAGGCTTTCATAGCCTTTTTTCTTTTTTTTTCTCTTTTTTTTTTTTAATTTTTAGTTACCATTCATTTCCACTTGATGCAATATAGTTTAATTTCCATGCAGCTGGCTGGTTGCAGGCACATCTGGCACCTCTCAGGTATCCAATACAGGGACATCGCAGCTCTGTAGATATTTATGCAATAATCAAGAGAATAATTCTGGATCTCATCTGCTTGAACAAATATAGAACAGGAGGAGAAGGGTCTATAGCCACCCAAGTTCAGGAGGAAAAAAACATGCAGAGGGAATGTCACTTCTGTGCCATCCCCTTCCCTCTGGCAAAAACCTCTAGTCCTTGTGCTGACAGCATCACACATGCAGCCTTTCAAGCTAGGCAAGCTCCCTGCAGGTCATCAGTCTCCAACGTCCCCTTCCCTCTGGCAAAAACCCCTAGTCCTGTGCTGGCAGCATCACACATGCAGCCTTTCAAGCTGGGCAAGCTCCCTGCAGGTCATCAGTCTCCAACATCAGGAGCTAACACTTAACTCACTCTATTTTATAATTTTGTCCCCGTGCACAATCAACATTGTGCTTCAAAATCTGCACCATTTGCTTTTACTGTGCATGACCTTGGATGTTTAATCATGAGTCAGTAGCTTAGCCCTGAACTCAGCACCTAGACAAAAGCCAGGATACAGTCTATGCTAGTGGGAAATCCATGTATTGCACAAGAGTAGCCTGCCATCTTCCTCCTACATCCCTGGAGATATAAGATGTATCCTAGTGAACTCAGTCTCAATTGCTGGTAGTGATGGAGATACACCTCTCTGTCCAGGCTTCACAGACTATACTATCTACATGGCAGGGATGAGAAGGATGAGGTGGGATGCTAATAAATATCTAGTCTTTGCAAGGTGAGGGGATAAACTAAGGTGCAGCATCCATGAAAACAGCCAGTGGCTGAAAGATGTCTTGACTTAGGTTAGCTGTTCAGGTTTTTTTCAGGAAGTCTTGCATCTGATTTTGACTGGTTTCTCTAGTTTGGATCAGCACGCCAGACCATTAACTACAATGTTAATTTTCACATGCCTTGGCTACGGTTAGATTATTGTCACCTTCCTTGCAGGTCCCAAACCATCTCTTCCTCTTCCAGCACATCAAGTATAACAGCACCATCTTGCCTTTTGTATCAAAAGCAGCTGCCCAGGCTGAACCCATCCTACCTTCTGCCAGACGTCCTCCCTCCTGTGAGGAGGAACAGCTCCCAGGCAAAACCTGGAAAACCCCAGCTGAGTTTTTTAAGCAAGCAGGACACAGTAGAACATTATTTGAATCTCTCTGGGACAGAGACTTTCTGGTTTGCTCCCAGCACAGCACACTTCCAACCAGCTCAGTTTCTAATTACTATAACAATAGAAAAGTATTTATCATAGTAAGACTATTAATAAAGTGTAATAGTGTGAGGTCCATACCTCACCGTGGCATTTTTTTAATGCACCATGAACAGATATGAACAGGGATACATATGTGCAATATGTTATCTTTCTGTGGCCTAATATGGAAGAACCTACAGACAACAGAAAATAATTCCTGCATCTTTTCACCCCATTTCATGGTTTCAAACATCTGGGGAGGGAACGAAAGAAAACCAGGATGCAGCAAGAGTCTTTCCAAAAATTTCCTCTTTTCTTTCTCTAACCTGCAAGTGCCATATGGAAACCTATCCCAAGACATAGATGTTCCTGCATTAAATGCACTCAACTACGACCAGAGGTTCAGGTTTTCACTGCTGGCAATAAGGAAGTTCCTCATAAGGCATGCTAGGCAGCATGTATTTTGAAATATGGGATACTGTAATTATTTTTATTCCATTTCAAGAATAAAACATTAACAGCCAAGTAGCAAGCACTCTGTCCACAGTAAACTGGAGGAAGAGCCAGATAACTTATTTAACGTTCAACGTGTCAGCCAGAAAAAAAATGGAGCCAGAGAGAAAAGGCTGGATGATTCTGCTAACTGTCTCAAAAGAAGACAGAAGTCAGACACAGGCATATCAGAGGTGAGAGCAATGACCTGGAGTGAATCTTACCCAGCCAGCTCATAGAAACCCACACCTTCCCTGCTGGGGATGCTTAGGGCCAAGACCCCACAGCCAACAGCCCATACATCACCCTCTACCCAAGCACTATTAAAACAGCAAACCTCTCTTCAGCTTTCCTTCCTTCTGGGGAATAAAGTGACTTTTCTGCTTTGTATGACTCTGGAAAGTGAATTTATCTACACTTTTCAGTGTGCACTTATTGCAGTGGTATCACAGTGCCTACAGGGAGAACAAATACCCTCAGCTTCTCAGATGATACACAAAACTGATTCTTTTTATGTTACCTCCATATTTAAATTCAGGCTGGGAAACTTGACCATAGTTTTCCCTAACATTAATGAAAGGGCCTCGCTGAACTATGGACTCAAATATATTAGAATGATTTATTAATGATACCTCTTTAAAACAGCAATGGTACTTTGCACTCAAAACATCATTAACTAGAACCCAGCTCTGGCCAGCATTTCTGAAGTAGCTGTCTGGGGAAACACACAACTAACAAAGCAGTGCAGCACAGGTAACCTGTGGACTGAACAGGAACAGGAATGGTCTTCTGCTGTTCAGTCCAGCAAGCTCACTTAAACTGTTTGAACCCAGCAGCATCATTTAGGTCCTCATACTTACATATGAATCACAACATTTTTTTCACATGCACGAGACAGAGGTACACACACACATGTATCTATACACAGAGCAAGGAATTTTCAAGAACTCAGTAGAATAACTTTTCTGTTATGCATTTATGTAAGTCCTGAGAAGAATTTCTGGAGCATTTCACATCACAGTGAGTTGGTTGTACATGTACCAGCACTCAGCTTAAGAAGGAGTAAATGCAGATAAAAAAACAGTATATTCCACTACTATGAAAAACAAAATGAAAAATGCCAAGAGCTTTCTGGCTAGGTCACAATACACCCTTACTCCTTACATCCGTACTATTGTACATGTCACTATTAAATGTTCACACTTTACACTTTAAATTGCTGAGCACTCTGTGTTCACTCACTGCAGTAACTCATGGTGGAATAACACTTTTTTGAGAGCAAATTAACAAAACACTACTTCATAATATCCTTATTTCCTTCAAATGATACTGAAAAGCCAATAGATGGCCCAATGAACTCTTGCTTGTGCTCCAGCACGATGACATATGATCCATGGTCTTTTGTGCACACTTCTCTTTTTGTCATGGGGATTGAAAACCTGTAATACATTATCAATAGAGTTGCTTATGATGGGAAAGTGTCACTGATGGCTGAGGGTGACTCTTCTATCAATTTTTCTTAAGGCTTAGGACATAATGTCCTTTTTTTTTCTTCAGTCTTGCATACATTAAAATTTTGTCTTTTATTAGTTGGTACAAAAATACACACATATGCCAGATATCTTTTTATTAAATGTGACTGATTACGTGTTTTGAAAGTCAGGTACCCAGTTTCCTTAAGAAAATCTCTTTGTCATCCTGCTCTGTATCTTCCACAGAGATGACATTTAGAAAAAAACCCTATTTTTAAAATACTTTTTTACAGATCATCCAGGAGATTAATTTTTTTTTTTTTCTGATTTCACACAGGATCTTCTCTGTGCTTTCAAATTCTGCTACTAGTTTTTACTCATACAATTTTTTTTCCACAAAATAATTCTGCTGAATTCTGCTCATCATTCTGCTAAACCCATGTATGAAAAGAAATATAAAAAATAAGGATTTATTTTTAAAGGCTGTTTAAAATAGATTTCTTTTCTTGTGTTTCCAAAAATTGCAAGAAGTAGTAATTAAAATGGATCCAGCTGAATCAGACTAGTAAGAAACTCAAGGGAGTGAAGAAGAGCAGCCTAAACTCCGTCCTGGCAGCTGCTGCTGCTAATGAAAAACCCAGAGATGAAATTTGCTATGTAGAGAAGAGGATGGACTTTATCTGTAGAGATTTAGGAGGGTCCTTCTAACAGACACAGATACTTTTTAAAGGTGTAAATCTTTGTCCAAGCAACTTTGTAGGGGCCTGAAGCTTTGAATGTAAGCATCCTCCTTTTAGCCCATAAATACCACAGTTTACATTCCATCTATGTTGTCTGAAATCTTACTCTCCTGTTAATGATATCCTGATTTTCCTTTAAAAATATCTTGGCTGTTTGATTTTAGAGATTGATAACTACACTAATCTACTGCTGTAATCATTCCCTCTCCTCTGCATTTATAGCTTTGCATCTATTAGTTCTGCATCTATATATTCAAATAGCCACTTCAATCTCCGAATTTCTTGACAGAGCAATCTAATCTCTATAATTTATGGTTTTTTATAGTACTGACATTTCATTCCCAGTAAATTACCGATTTGTTGTTATCAGCGAGTGCAGTAAAACAGCTCAACAGAATTCA
>NW_009953931.1:160362-166641 GCF_000747805.2 Chaetura pelagica
GATATCTAGAAGTTATATAAAAATTCTTGAGACAGACCCAGTTTGCAGCATCTGGGGGAGACAGAGGTCAGAAGTGAAAGCCCACTGGAACAGTGCAACACCATCAGTGTTGAATATTACAGGCTTTGTAGTAAATATTTCACAGATCCATACATCACATCATGCTAATTATAGCAGAATAATTTGGCTCAAATAAGCACACAAAATTAGGTTTGGGTGTGTGATAAGTGGATGTCTCTGTGTAACGATTATGACATTACTTAAAACTGCAACATTTAATGCTGAAACCTGGAAGCATGTTTCCCTTCAGTACTGCCTAAAATTGTAGAGAGGTGAAAGAAAGACCTACACTGAACTGAAAAGTTTTTAAGGTGAACACAACCACTCTGAAAGGAACAGAAACAGATGTGGGGGTTTTTTTATTTCACCCAGAGGAAAAAAGAGGTAGAAATTTCTCATAGAAAAAAGAACAAAATAAAAACATCCCACATCACCTTGCTGTAGACATCAGGTATAGATATTTTTTTAAGAAATCTACTTGGTAGACACTTTGAATTCAATGTAGAGATTGAGGCAACAGAGGAATAAGTGGATAATATGGCTAAGCCATTACATCCTTATGCCCAACTCACAGCAGGTCCTTAGTTTTGCCAGCATCCAGGTCCCCTTCTCATCCCTGAGCCTAAGCTTTGGGACACAGACTTTTAGAACAGATTGCAAATTCTTTGAACGACACCAAAATCTCATCTTTATACAGAGGAACTAGAAATTGCAATAAATCTGGTGCTATACAAGTTTCTTAGCCCTCACTGACTACAGGGGGACCTGAAGCACCACAGGCACCTGGGCTCATATCTGTTTGCATTAGACAACCTTCCCCATTCTGGGTGTTTGGGTCTGTGTCTAATTTGATTCACATTCATTCAGCAGAAGTAGAGCAGCCACAACACAAGACTGAGGGATCAAGGTTCTCAGGCAAGGGATTGAGGTGTTTGTATGTAAAGCATGAAGCTGGGAATGAGAAGACCAAAGCTGACCATCTTGATTTCATGGTTTAGCACCCTTCAGACTCAGTTTCCATGCCACAAAACAAGACTAAAGCTAGATTACTCCTGGAGCACAATTTGCTAAAATCTCCCTATAGAAATACAAAATAGATGAGCATCAGTATTCTGGTATCTTAAATTATCATAGACTGGAAAACTATTTTAGCATAACTTAACAAGATAAAAGCTTGAGTCCTAGGCAAATCCCAGAGGGACACTGAGTTTAGCAGGTCAAAAGGAAGGCCTTTCAAATCCCTTTCATATGCATGAGTGTCAGAGAAAGCTCTTTAAAATTCCATAAAGCCAAAGAAAACAAACAGTCTGGTGCTTGGGGAAGACAGGGATAGGGTTCAGGTCAAAAACAGCAAGTGCACTCAGCATTTCTCTCTGTCACAGAGAGAGAACACAAACATCCTTTTTTTGGAAATAAAATAAGGGATGCAGAACTCCAGCCCAAACTAAAGGTTTCAGCTATATAATCTAGATTAAATAGTCTGAACAGCCCTCCTTTCATGCCCTATAGAACAGTTCCCATTAGCTCACAAGTGTGGTATTTTTCAGTAATCATAAGATCATTCAGGCTGAAGGGGCACTTCAGAATGTCTGTAATCCAACCCCCTGCTCAAAATGGGGTCCAAGCCAAGTTGGTTAAGTTGCTTAGAACATCATCCATTTGGTCTTAATAAATACAAACAGATTGTTCTCTCTCTCTTTTTAATGGCTAAAGCAAGCTAATGTTTGCTTTGATGAGAGTCCCGCAGTCTTAGCAAGACTTAACAAGGAACTACAAACCAGAAGGCATGTTATTAAGCCAAAAGAGTGACAGTGTAGTGACACTAAATGAACACTTGCAAACAGATTTCCCCAGGATCAGGCCAACAGAGTTAGAGGAAAGAGCAACAACAAAATCAAAAAATCCATTTGGCATTCCAAATAGAAGCTGAATAGTTTAATCAACAGTATTTTGTCTTCCTTAAATAAACTATCTTTCTGTCTTTTGCACTTAGATCTTCATGGCTACATGCTTCACCTGATCTCCAACTCACTCAACAATAATTTAACAAATTAAGTTCTCAAAATAATATTCTTTGATCATGGAAGCCACCAAAATCTGCGCCGGTGTCTACATACTTGATGAAATTTTAAAAGTCAGGCTAAGTTTCCCTCTTGTTACACTATCACATGAATCAAGTTTAACAGTGGGGGCTCAGCAATAACATTAAGGCTAATCTGCCCCATGAACATGACAAGACTAGTTAAGTATTTCCCAGTGTCCTGGTTTGAGCCAGGAGGAAGCCAATTTTTCTTTTTACTGATTTTTTTTTCCTTCAGTAAGCTTTCTTGTAACTAGCAACAGTGTGTTCTGCTAGGCTGATAAGACAGAGGAATGTTTTTCTAACTACTGAGGCTTCAAGGCCGCACCTTCACTCTGCCAGCTCAGACACTATGGGGAGATCTGTGACCCCCCCGTAGGAGGCTGAGTTAGACAGACAGCAAAACTGGCCAAAGATATTCCATTCCATATATCTACGTAAGCTCAGAGGAAGGTCAGAGATCACAGAAGACAACTTCCTTCCTTTTTTCTTCTCCCCTTCTCTTCGGTCCATGGCCTGTGTCCGGGGAGGACTCTGTTCATCCATCACCGTCGATCCTCAGGCTTGATCTCTCGTGACCCCCATAACTCTCTGCTTTCTCCAGCAGCAGCTCTGGGATTCCTCGGGACTCTTCCTAGTTCAGGGAAGTGCTGTGGGAGTTGCTGGGGTGGGGGGAGGCGAGAGGCTTTTGCCCATACCTGAACATATCTGTACATAATTGTATATATTTTCTTGTATGATTCATTAGTGTTTTAATTAAAGCTGTGTAGTTTAGTTTTCAATCCAGCCAAGTCTCTCTCTTTTTCTCTCTCTCCTTCCCTACCTGGGTGGGAGGGGGAGGGGATCGAGAGCATTGTTGTCGGACCTGAGTCAAACTGTGACACCCAGAAACAGAAGTTTTGCCAGCCTAACCTCAGCCTGCTTCAGCTGCTGGAAAATCATTATTTGTCCCAGGTGGTAATTCATTCCAAAATGATGGAAAAGGTCCCTCGGACACACCTTCAATATTTCTTTCAAAGTTTCACAAAAATATCATGTTTTGTTGCAATATTGAAAACCTCATCTATACCAGCTTAGTTTTACTTTTAACACTAATTTCCCCAACTCCAAAAAATGCAAATCCTCCAGAAGACAAACTCTTAAATATTTGTGTCACCGTTCGACTCAGGTCCGACAACAATGCTCTCGATCCCCTCCCCCCTACACCCAGGTAGGGAAGGAGAGAGAGAAAAAGAGAGAGACTTGGTTGGATTGAAAACTAAACTACACAGCTTTAATTAAAACACTAATGAACGATACAAGAAAATATATACACTTATATACAGATATATTCAGGTATGGGCAAAAACCTCTCGCCTCTCACCACCCCCAGCAACTCCCACAGCACTTCCCTGAACTGGGAGGAGTCCCAAGGAATCCCGGAGCTGCTGCTGGAGAGAGCGGGGAGTTATTGGGGTCAGGAGATCTCGAGCCTAAGGGTCGATGGTGGTGGATGAACAGAGTCCTCCTTGGACGCCGGCCATGGACGGAAGAGAAGGGAAGAAGAAGGAGGAAGGAAGTTGTCTTCTGTGATCTCTGACCTTCCTCTGAGCTTACGTAGATATATGGAATGGAATATCTTTGGCCAGTTTTGCTGTCTGTCTAACTCAGCCTCCTACGAGGGGGTCACAGATCTCCCCATAGTGTCTGAGCCGGCAGAGTGCAGGTGCGGCCTTGAAGCCTCAGTAGTTAGAAAAACATTCCACTGTCTTATCAGCCTAGCAGAACACACTGTTGCTAGTTACAAGAAAGCTTACTGAAGGAAAAAAAAATCAGTAAAAAGAAAAATTAGCTTCATCCTGGCTCAAACCAGGACACTGTGTTCAGCTTTGAAGTCCTCGGCACAAGAAATACCTGGAGCTGTTGGAGCAAGTCCAGAGGAGGGCCACAAAAATGGTGCAACACCTCTCCTGTGAAGACAGGCTGAGGTAGTTGGGGTTGTTCAGCCTCAAGAAGAGAAGGCTCCAGGGAGACCTTATTGCAGCCCTTTAGTACTTAACGGGGACTATAAAAGAGATGGGGACATACATTTTAGCAGGGCCTGTGGTGATAGGAGAAGGGGTAATGGTTTTAAACTGAAAGAAGGTAGATTCAGACCAGACTTTAGGAAGGAATTTTTTACAATGAAGGTGGTGAAACACTGGAACAGGTTGCCCAGAGAGGAGGTAGATGTCCCATCCCTGGAAACATTCAAGGCTAGGTTGAATGGGGCTCTGAGCAACATGATGTAGGTGAAGATATCCCTGCTCACTGCAGTGGTCTTGGACCAGATAACCTTTAAAGGCCCCTTCGAAACCAAACCCCTATGTGATTCTAATATAAGTGTAGTTTTTTTAAAAATTAAAATGTATTGCTGGCTTCTACATTATTAGGAGCAACAGAAGACTGAGGGGCTGTATCCTATAATTGATCTGATGTTCAGGGATCTCTCTCCAAGCTGGCACAGCTCCAGGACCTGCCAGTGCACATCCTTCCCCTTTTTTGGTTTAATTCTTCTTGACAGGCCACCTGAATTAGCTGCCCTCTGGCAGTAATTGTTCTTCATTGAAAACACAGACTAACAGCATGTTCAGAGCTTGTTGGGCTCCTTCCTGGGAAACTCCAGCTGTGCCTTGAGGCATGAGGTGAGTGAAAGCCAAAGAGAGAACACTATGAAGCAACAACAATATAGAAATTAGAACAGCGATGGCCCTGCTCCTGAGGACCTGGTGCTGCCCACCCTGAGTTGGGGTTATTCAGAAAAGGGTCATTTCCATGGACAAAACACAAACTGCTAAGGCTCTGAGTCTGTAAGATCAGTCTCATGCAATTTATTTCAGTTAGACTTCATTGTCCTTACAAGTAACTAATGCCCACACTGCACAAAGAGCACAGGACATGCATTTGGCACCATTTTACTGCCTCCAGCCATAGTCCAGACCCACCATTCTGTATGGGAGCCAGAGGATTATTTTCTGAGACTGCAAAAAACTGAGAAAATTCTCTGCCAGAGCATGTTAAATTAATGAGACTGTCTACCCACATGTTTGCAGTGAACACTGCTGAGGAGTCCTTGTTTTCTGAGCATTTCTATGCTGCTCTGTCAGATGTCACTTCCAGACCCTTGTACCAAAATACAGAGAAACACTGCAGAATTGCAGAAACTACATGAGGACGAGGATGATCTCTGCATATATATATGTTCAGGCTAACACGTAGCCTGTGCAATTTTCATGGCTTAATCAGAATTTTTCTTTTGCAAAGTAAAGCCCAGATTTTGGTCAAAAGCCAGGCTGGATCACAGCTGAGCTGAACCCAGTTTTATGAAGCATGCCTGAGAGACAAAAAAAAAAAGTTTCCTATAACAGCTAGTGCAACAGAACTGAGTCAGTGTTGGGAAGTGATCTCTAACTTTTAAATGTCTGCTTCAACTATATCACTAGAGCAAGCTCCAGCAATTTGCAAGTTTTAGGTCCTCATCAAAATACCAACACATAGGTCAGGTCTTTATCGTTATTACTGAAAAAAACCTTCTCAAGTAAAGATTACTTATAGATGAGATGAATATTGAATAAATGTAATCCATGGATTAATTAGCTAAAGCCCTATGTTAATCAGAAAGCTAGAAAGGGAGAAACACTAGCTCATTAAGCATTTAGAAGCATGTTTTGTGTGCTTCCAGGATTCAGTTACCCTCTCTCCATAACACAACTTCGTTTTATTTAACACTTGGAGGTGTGTGAGTCTAATGTGCTCATATGCTAAAACTCAAAACTGTCAAATTATATAGCATTAGTCACCAACATGAGCAGAAACTAACTAAATAGTACAGGGCAAAAAATTAGCACTACAACTCCACAAATTGCTCACAGTGCATACAAAGTCTGACATTTACCTAAGTAATAGCTGGACTCATGGTCGTGCATTACTTACACATACCTTGTGTGAAATAACTCAAAGGTAAAAGACTAATCCATTAATCCCCCCCAATCCATAATCCTAAGAAATCATAAACCCTGCAATACACTTTATCCTCTTAGGAAAACCAGGCTCACAAGCTGAGGATGGCAACGTGCGTGGTGTTGGAGAATGGCTGCATCTCCCCGTTGTACGGCTGTGGA
>NW_009953931.1:166708-172734 GCF_000747805.2 Chaetura pelagica
AGACATGGAAAGACCTCGTGTGCAACCTCTCTCACTGCACACAAGATGTCTCCCTGCTCTCCCTGGCCTGCCATCCTTGGGGGGTGTTCTTGCAATCTTTCTGTATGTTTCCTTTGACGAAGCATGTTCTGTCTTCAAAGAAAGTGTCAAAAATGTGAAATTAAGTACTTTTTTTATTTGTTTGAATACAGCATTTAATAAAATATCAAACCTTAATTTTTTCCCATTAATTATTCAACTTTACATGTAAATATCAATATATGTGGGGAAAAATTACAGGTCTCTAAACACTTCATAAAAAATCATGCCATGTAAGTGAGGCTAGCATGTCTGTGGTTTGGCCTAATCAGGATCGGAATCACAGAATCACTTAGGTTGGAAAAGACCTTCAAGGTCATCAAGTCCAACCACTGGCAACTCCTTGGGTGCTGCACCAGTCCCAGAGCAGGAGTCATCTGCAAGAGTGGATGGTTGAAGTAGTCTCAACTTGATCTCCACAAGTTCCTCTCTTTTGGGAGGAAAGGAGGGAATTAACCCTCTCCCTGCCAACACTTGGAAAAAATGATTTGTTTACTGTCACCACACCAGGTCCCCCAGGGAATGATCACATGAGCCAGGGATCCTTCATAGATGATGTGAGGGTAAGCTTTCCTCTTCAGAAACCATTCCTGTGCAATCCACAGGCCTGCAGGAGAGACCCTGCACCAGGGAGGCACAAGCCATCTGGGAAAGCTACAGCTGAGGCAGATACTGCAGGTTTTCCACCGGAGATTGCATAGACAAACCTATCCTTGGCCCTTTGAAAGCCTGCAAGCTGCAGCATGCAATACAATACTTTGTGGTACTGAAGGACCTTCTGAATGAGGGTCTCACATTAATTAATTAAGCCTCAGAGTACCTAGAAGGAAAATCTATCCTATTTTACCAGCAAGTACAATGAGTATGCAAAGGTCACAGAGAATAGAGGAGCAAAGGAACGAGAGATCCTGGTGTCCTGACTTCTAACTCCTTGCTGCATCTATTAGCTCATGAGTCCCCTACAAAGGACACACATGAAGGACAAACAGTGACCCACATATGTGCCCCAAGGGATGCCGCAAGGAAAGGTTCAATAAGGAACTGGAGAATGACTAACGGGTTACACAGATTGACACAGGTCAGTAAAGAATATGGCATCAAGAAAATCGATCCTTTCCAAGCCTCCAGCCACATGCTTATGTCAGAACCAGACGTGACTTGTGTCTGTGTTTCATACGATACCACCAAGTAGCGACCAAAGGGCTTTCCTTCATGTTTAAGTAATGACATGCAATGTAATGCCGACAGACGCCTTTTCACAGGGAGAAGGAAGCAGAAGGACAAGGGTTTGGGTGGGCTGAGGCAGAATCCGGGTCTTCTCTGCCTCTCCCACCCTTCCCTCCCCTCCCCTGCCCACATGGCTTGCAAGCTGGAGGTCACTGGTGGCTGGACGTGCCCATCTGACTGCAGTGCCAAGGAGACACGCACATGGGCGCTGGAAGAGAGACCAACCTGTGTATGATTGGGGTGTGTGGGCTCAGCGTAGCAGCTACAGTGTCTGTGCGAAAGACAGGAAGCTGCCATGGGGAAGAAAAGGAAATGTGCTTTACAGGTCATCATGGAAGATGGTTGGTATCACTATGAGATCTTTCAGTACAAGTGCTGCCAAATACTTGAGTCTCATGGCTTTCCAAGCACATCGTTTCGCATCTCTCAAAGCTCAAGCAATTTCAGTTTGCTCATGCAGGGAACTTTTGATAATTTGCCAAACTAAAGTAAATATCAAGAGTGTCGCTGTAGGAAAAGAATATAATGTATAATCAATAAGGGATGTTCAGCCAAGCTCAGCTGGCACTTCAGGACTAGCAGTGTAAGTATTGCATGTGTACATCCCAGCAACAAATGTCTTTGTTTTTTATCTTGCAGCTGGAATGGAGATTGATGGACAAGTTGAAAGTGACACAGAGACTGGAGGTAACATAGAGATTTAAAAATACATTCTTCTTTGAAATATAAAAGGTGATAACTTTTATTTTTCTCTCTGGCTTTTGACTTGCTCTACAACTGGAATATTTCATAAAATCTCATAAGCTACTTGTAGGCAAGCAGACTTTTCCCTTGAGGTTTGATTTTTAATAGTGATATGTAAAACACTATTTTTAAGGAGTCTGTCCCCTTTCATCCATGATCCTAGAGCAGGAAGCTGATGGAGTCCATGTCCCTTGGCAGTCTTCCCTAGAAAATGAGGCATCACAGCAAAACACCACCCCATGCAGAGCTGGGAATATTTTGCACCTCACCGAGGTCTTGCTTGCCCTCCCAGTAATGCTTGCTTAGACCATAACACACTGGTATCTTGATTAATCATAGCCATGAGAAGATAATGATAAAAATGAAAATGGATTGGAAGTAGGCTAATGGCTATTAGGAAAATCGGGAAGAGCCAGTGACAGGACTAAAAAGAGCTTTAACACTCTATGTATAGCAAACAAAGAGAAATGGCTAAGGGGTAGGATTAGAGCATTAAATAAAAAGAGATCAGAGGTAAGATCATAACAGCACTGGACAGGTGATATGAATGTAGATTCTACTGCAGAAACAGCTCACAGCTGTGTCTGTACCATCCACAAAATATGAGAAAGAAATTAGTAAATGACCAGGATTTATTTTTTTTTTTTAATCATATCCACCTTTCTCATACAGGCAAACGAAAAACTAAGATAAAAGTTAGAAATTTATGCTCCACATTTAACCTAACCTATGATACACTGCAGATTAAAACCATGACAGTTGACTGCTCAAAACAAGAATTTTCTCAAAAAGGATCACTGACCGAAATTCGGCTGAGTCGGACTGTTTGTTACATTGTAACTGAAACCTACCTAATGGCTCCTGAGAAATGAGCTGAAAGCTTCTTCTTGTTCACAGTGACAGGTGTGACAACAACCTACTAATTTTTTACCACTAGCAAGAAAAACTATTTTCTTGTTACTAACTTATAACTTTTCACCAAAACAAAAATGCAAATACTCAAATTCTTTTTGCTCTGATTTTCGTCACCTTTTTAGATTGCTCATTTTTCACTCTGTATGCCATTAGAGAACAATTTTCTTCTTTCATTATAACTTCTCCAGTCCTGGTGAATAAAAAACAATGCCAAAATTACAATTATTTTTTTTCTTAACACTTTATTTTCATCAGGCAATTTTTTTTTTTTAATTAGAAGCCAAAATACTCTTGAAAACTCACTATTTATTTTCATGTACTTGGTTTAAAGGGGATGGAGGGGCTTGGGGTTTTTTGAAAATGTTTTTCCACTTTCCATAATGTTCTGCAGTTAAATTATGCTCCATCACAGTCCTTCAAGCTCTAAGCACTTCTGACTTTTAGACAAATTATTTTTTTTTATCTTGCAATGTCAGTAAGAAGGAAACGTGCATCAGAGACTACATGGATCAGGGTGGGAGGGATGTTGTCTTCTCTGGATATAGACCTTCCAATAGAAAAGAAAACTCAGAGAAACAAGACCTGGTGCTGCCTAAGCTGTACCTTTTCTCTATATAAATAGAAAACCTCCATCCCTAGCCTTGAAAAGTAAACAGTTTTCAAGGTCATTACACCAACAAGTATGCTAGATACTCTATAGCAAACTGCAATTTCTGTTTCCATAGCTCTACTGTGTTTACAGGTACAGGAAGATATTTGTGCTCTCTGATGGACAGACTTCTGCATTTGTAACTAATTTCCAATGTTCTTCTGGTCACGTGTCAGTCACTGATGTGCTAAAATTAGCCATACTATCTTAAATGGGAGTTGCGTAACCAAAGAGTTGGACTGGTGTAATGCAAAGCCCACTGAGCTCAACAGGCTCATTGACTTCATTAGGGTTTGCACCAGGCCTGTACCTTTCTGATGAATCTTTATTTTGCCAGCAAGGAAAGATAAGTTTTTCCCAAAGTATTTATTTTTCATCTCTTGCAGAAGATGAAGTAAAGGACAAGACACCTAAGAAACAATCCCTCCAGGAAACAGGCAGAGCAAGCAGACTTGAAAGAAAGAAGCAAGAGAAAGACAAAGGAGAAAATGAGGGTGGAGAGGAAGACAGTTGTAGCCAACAAAACAGAGCTTCTAAGGGAAGAAACAACCAAAGGAAAAACAGTGACAGAAAAAAGAAAGGAGGAGAAGGAAGCCATCAGAGACAGAGAGGCAAAAAGGCTCCTACCAAAGATCAAAAGTCAGAAAATAAAGAAAAGCAAACAAACAAGAAAGGAGAAGAGGGGGAGAACAAACAGAAGACAGACAGGAAAAACAGGTAATTAAGCAATCCCTGAGTATAGCAGATCAACATGCCATGAGCTTGTGGTACATGGGTAAGGACTGCAAGACCAATAGACTGCCAATAAGTTACTGCTCTCCAAAAGGGTTAAGACCGTGGAAAACAGCACTAAAAATACCATGTGGCCAAACTCTGTCCAAGGTCATCTGCTCTTATCATTTCTTAGCCAGGATGAGATCCATGCATGTAATGGAGTCCTAGTGTGTGTAGCAGGGGGTGGACAAGCACTCTTAAACAAGGCAGCTTGAGCAACTCATACATGGCCACATTTTTTTTCATTGGTCTATGGAAACATTTGGGTTATTTTCATATTTTTAAATCTCTTCCTCTTTCGAATCTTGCTTGTCCCAGCCTTCTGCTTTTCCCCATAGCTTCCATTTCCCTCTGAAGGCATGAAAAACATCTCTCCAGAGCCAGCTGTAGCCCTAGGCAATGCTTCTCTAGCTGAAGCATGGGCCAAAGAGCAATGTTGGGTCAATTATGGTGAGATGCAACTGCCTCTTGGTTATCCTGGCTGGACCCAGCCTTGCCCTGAGCACAAAGGGGCTGTTCTGGCATTGTACCAAGCCAGGGAACAGTGAGGCACTGTACCCACATCAGAGTGGGATCCTAAGAGGACAGTGGCACTGTGCCCACCCCAAGCAAGACCTTTCCTCTAAGTCCTGCAAGATTTTGCATTTTGTGCCCTTCATTTTCTGTCTCTCCCAGTACTACTTCTGCTTCTTCCAACTCATCTGACGAGGAGTCGCTGTCAGAGGAAGAGCTCGCAGTGCTGATGGAGCAGGTGGAGCAAAAGAAAAAACTGATTTCCACCATGAGGAACAAGCCCTGGAGGATGGTGAAGAAGCTCTCAGTGCTCAGGTACACATCACACTAGGAACCACATCCCTGGGGTCTCTGCTGTCAGACGCACTTGGCACTTCCTAGAAATTGCATTTTGCTGCTGCTACTGCAAAACTCCAGTCTCAGAAAAAGCAACTGGCCAGCCTGTCTGGGTTTAAATGATCAGAATTAAAGTGTGGAATTTGATTTTCAGCCTCTGTAACCAAAGAATGGACAAGGTGCAAATCTGTTCAACTGATACACACAGCAAGGTCATTCTACCCTTGTATTTAAAAGCAAATGACTCACTACTGTCGGGCTACTTGCTAAAGCAAACTCAGTGTCCTGGTTTGCTTATTCATGGCCATTGTCAGAAAGAAATCAGAGCAGCAAAGTGTCGTGTTACCTCATGCTTCCTCTGATTGTGCTGCTTGGAAAAAATACTGTATTATTTGCCGAGGTTTATGAAGCAAAAATAATACAGCCTCCCAGCCCACATTGAATGTGGGAAAAATTCAGGCAGATGCAGAGCTCCCATTGTGCAGGACAATGGGAGGCAGCCAGGCAGGGTTGACCAGGACCATTCCCATGTTGAGGAAATGTTTCAAGTCCCAGCTCTACTGGTTAAAAATCATCTGAAACCCCTTTCTATCAGGAGGGCTTTTGAGATAGCATTGTATACCAAGAGGCTACTCTGAGCTGCAGTGACAGGGCTGTGAAGGCTGGTAGTCACGTGTGTCTCTGCTTCTCTTTTTTATCCCCTGAGGGCCAAGACCTGCTCCATCTTCCATTAAAATCAGAAGCCTTGAGCACTGCCAATTATTTCTAAAAATCTGGGAAGAGAGCTATG
>NW_009953931.1:172901-211572 GCF_000747805.2 Chaetura pelagica
AGGGAAACTTTTAAACATCTTTTCTATCTCACAGGCACACTATAAGCCTGAGATCACTACAAACAAAATCTTATTACCTTAGAAGTCCAAAGTTCTGCAAGAAAAAAGGCAAAGCAGTATTATTTCTGATGTTATTTTTCCTTTTGCTCTAGGATCCTGGCTAAAATTCTGCCTAGGATCATATTTAATAATATACCTCCATCTTTTCATCTTATCACTGAACCCTGGCAACCCTTTACCACCTGCTAAGAAAACTAAAAAAAATGTTGCATTGCTTGTGCAGGAGTCTCCAGAAGGGCTCTCAAAGTATGGTACATTCATTAGTTATTTTGGCTGCACAAACTCAACCCCGGACAAGAAAGGATTAGCCACATAGTACAGGAGAGGAATGTGAAACACAAGAAGAGTGAAACAACATATTCAAGGCCTAGAAATCTCACTTCATGATTGCAAATAAAGTCACAGGTTATTTTCCCAAGGTTATGGGCTGGACTAGCCAGCTATTTCTATCAAGTAGAAGTCCATCTTGCCCACAGGAGTAAGATTGCAGAGGATCTCGTGGCTCCTGAAATTTAATCTCTTCTTATGCCGTATAAGCAACATCCATTATATATTACATTGTATTAGATATTCTTATTACATATTATATATTATATGTATTTAGTATCTAGTATACTGTGTATGGTATGTCATATATATCTTGTTCTCAAACTCAGTGTACTCAGTATACTCTAACAACATCTACCTACATTCTTTTCTCTGTATTATCCTTAGAAACCTATTCTAAAGCTAATCACAACTTGCAGCTTGATTTTACTCCTGACCAGTGTACATTAATTTCTCTAGCATAAAGATTATCCTGTTAGGCCAATTGTACATCTCTGATATCCAGGGAAGTGTTCAAAGCGGGAAATCTTCCATCATCTTGGAGCTTGTTTTTCTAGAAAGTGTCAGTTTTTTCTTAACCAATGCACCAGGAGAGAAAAGCTATAGCAAGCATGCTGGGTTGAGAGAGCTCTGGAGGGAGAAGAACAGCCAGGCTTTTGGTCTACACCCAGGGAAAAGTGGGGAGCAACGTTTAGGGCACATCTCCATTGCATGAGTGCTTTGGGTACCCATTAACTAGCCCTGGGTGAGCGTGTGGGCTCTGCACGGCATGGCACAGTCATACCACCAGCAGATAGCAGCTGGCACCCCAGGCACAGCATAGGGCTTGGGGAGCCCAAATCCCTGCCTTCTTATGGACAGGGTGGTGTTGCTGCTCCCCAACCCATGCAAGCAGAGGCAAAAAGTTACAAACCCCTTTGCTGTTTCAATAACCTGCTTGTTTATTTTCCAACTAGGGAGGCACAAGCTTTTGTAGAGAAGTTTGAAGGAGCTCTGGGGAAAGGGAAAGGCAAGAAGTTGTATGCATATAAGATGATGATGGCAAAGGTAAGTGCTGCCATGATGCCATGGAAAAGCTTGGTTTCCTGATTATGCATTCAGCCCATTTTGGTTGAGTTTATTAACCTGTATTTGGTAAAAGAGACACCATGAAATCAGAATAAAACTTCCTGCCCACATTCAAGATGATATTAATCTGTGATGATTAGAGACAGAAAAAGCGGAAGTTTCTCCCTACCTGAATCTCATTGACACCTTCCCTGAAGCAAGGGAGGGTTTGGAAGAGCATGATAAAACATGTTTTTCTGATTGCAATCTCCAAAACCTTGATCTGATTGACCAAGTACCCCTAAAGATGAGAGAGGCTGTGCCAAATTCTTGTACTGCCCCATGGATTCTTGTAAAATTTTATTTTCTTCAGTTAATGAGACAATGGTAACTGTGTTTTATGATTGAAGTTGGTAACCAAGATGCATGTTGTCATGGAGATTATATTGAGAAGTGAAAAAAAGAGCCAGGCCTGAGATGATTAAATCAATGGGAGTTTAACCACTGGTCTGACAAGGAAGGATTCAAGCTCACTATTTTATAAAACTAAATCTTGTTTTAAATATAGTTGGCTCTGCATCTTTCAACCCAGAGTTAGGTCTGAATTTTCCAACCCTACGTAACATGATAAACGAATAGAACAACTACAGCTTTCCAAATGTCTGAGAAGGTTAAAATTCAGATGATGAATGTGAACACTAGGAGGTAGGTGGCTTTTGGATGGACAGTAGTTTCTGATACAGTTCAAAAGTTCAAACCCAGACCAGAGTTTTTGCTTTGGACTTTACACCCAGTCCTAGCAATGCTACCAAACTCTGACCTTAGAAAGCCCTGCAGATGAAGCAGCCTCCCCCTTCACCCCTCTGTGCTCACAGTGATGTTGTCTTGTTTCAGAAATGGGTGAAATTTAAGAGAGACTTTGACAATTTTAAAACCCAGTGCATACCCTGGGAGATGAAGATAAAAGAAGTGGAGAGTAAGTAGAACTTTGTGCTGTGCAGTGGCAGTGAGAGATTTTGTAAGACAGCTTTGCCTTCATCCAAGCAATGCCCCAGCTCCCTAGTCCCCAGCTTCTGCTCACATCCTGGACACCAGAGCCAAAAATGGACCCTGGGCAGCACTGGGCTTTGCCATTTCCATTGGTGGTGGGGGGTCTGCTGGGAATGTACTGGGCAATACTCTGGGGTAGACCTGTGGGTAAAGGAGTCCAGGTGTTGCTGAGAACAGTTTAACCCTCCTACACTCCTGACCACCAAGTGTCTTCTTGTTCAAGGTCACTTTGGCTCCTCAGTTGCTTCCTACTTCATATTTCTGCGGTGGATGTACGGAGTAAATCTTGTCCTTTTTGGATTAATATTTGGGCTGGTTATAATTCCAGAGGTGAGTGCTTAATTCTCTGTTCAGTAATATCTTGACCATTGCTGAACATGAACATGAGATTGATGACACAAACAAGTGTCTTGTATCAGGCAGTGCTTTAGAAAAATGAAACGCGTAAGGACAATTATTTACAAAGAATTATTTACAAGGCTGTTACTGACATGGGAGCAAAAGTTGAATTGAAATCAGGAGACCTAAATTACTCTGCCCAGCCACAGCTAAAACAGGAACCCAAAGATCTCATTTGAGGCTATATTTACATTTTTCATTAAAGTGAAAAACGCAATCTAGGAATCCTTCTAGGTACAAGCTATGGCCTGTAACAGTCATATAAGAAATGGGCTGTGCTCTGAAAGTGACTAAGAAACCCTCCCTTTTGGGCCTTTCCAGGGGCACAGCCCCACAGGAGAAACCATCAAGGGAAGGAACAATTTCCCAAGCACTTTGCCAACAAACATTTTTTGGGGAAAGCACCCTTTTTTATACTTCTAATTGAGATGATTCACAAGGAAGAGTTTTAATTTTAGTTTTTTTCTTTCTTGTTGTTCTTGGAGAAGGAAAAGGATCTCATAGTCAACTTTACATGATAATTTATTGAAGAAATTTTTAATGTAGCCATTACAGCTCTGGCTAAATTACTCAGCCCAGTCTTCAAAGGCTGTGCAATCTGCAGACAGTGGCATCTGTTCTGTTCAATGCAGATTTTTATGGAGCAAAAATGCAGCAGAGTCTCTCCTGAGGACCATGCTTTTGTTCTCCTTAATGAGGTTGTTCACACTATCAAAAGTAAAAGCTCTGTTTTCTCCCAGGATGGAAACACATAACCATCAGCACTGAACAATATAAATGTATTTTGTTAGGAACTATGCATATGATAGAAGACTAACCAGCTTTTGTCTTTAAAGTATGAATACTATTACTCATTGCCTACTGAGCTGTTACGATATGGAGGGTTGATAGGCAATAAATGTTTAAGCATAAATGATTTTGAAATTAGTTAGATAGCCCTAAAAAATAAGTGATAGATGACATGCTAGGACCTTTCTAGGCTATGAATACTAATGAGATATTTTGGTATAGCCATCAATCAGAGTCTGCTTGTAAATATATTATTAACTCTCCATAGCCCTTGACGTTCTGTCTGAAATCCAATAGCTTCCGGACTTGCTGCAAGACCTGCTTTGTGTGATGCCATCAGGAATGGTTGTGCCATTAAAACTGTTATTTGGATTATTTTGTCATACACTTTTTTGCCTAAACCTAATTCAAGACTATATCATACTAAATACACAGCAAGCTCAACCCAGTGCTCCTGACTTCTCTCAAAGGAGGAATCCTGCATAAATAGATAAAGCTAATCCTTTTATTGCATTAGATCCATGAAGTTCAAGCAAATAACTTCTTGCTAAAGTAAGGACATTTAAACTGGAGTTGTTCGCTGAGGGATACAGTTCTTTGGCAAAATAGTTCCTGTGCAATTAATGTTACCAGGGAAAGGGGACTCCTCTGGTTATTTGGGTTAAATTAATTCTAAATATTTTAAACTTCTGCTCTAGTATCAAGAAATCAACAAAAAAAGAAAACTAACTAAAACCTGCTAATAACTGTCCAGTGTGTTATATTATACCAGCATCACTGTTATTAATGTTCACCAGGTCCTAATGGGAATGCCATATGGGAGCATGCCGAGGAAAACTGTACCCCGGGCTGAGCAAGCAACAGCTATGGATTTTTCAGTTCTTTGGGATTTTGAGGTAAGTACAGGAGCATTAAGCATAAGAGATCAGTTGAATACCTCCTAAAACCCTTCAGAAGTTAGTGGTGCTACAGGGACGAATTTGTTCCAAGATAAACCAGCAATGCACCTGTTCCTTCCAGAAGATGAAGACACCTGCTGCCACAAAATCTTTGTGGATCTCCAGAAATTTCTGGCCAAAACAGCATGTGGACATGCAGGCACCTGCATATGGATTTGAACTGCATCCATAAAGAAATGAGCTGGCTGGCATATGTCACACAGGTGTGTGTGTATGCACACAAACAGACATCCATTTCTCAGTGTTTCAGGAACATAGCAGATGCACTTTTATTCCAAAGGGAACATATCACATCCCAACACAGCGGGCTAACACTATGTGAAACATGCCTGTCTGGGGTCAATGAGGTGCAACAAGACAGAGTAAAATCCACTACCTCCAGTGGAGCTATACGTTTCCACACTGAAGGAAGTCAAAGCAAATTTAAGAAACCCATATCTTTTTATCCACCCAGTATTTTCCTTAATGAAGCACAACAAGCCAAAGTTATGTTTTCCTATGAGCAGTAGCAAAAGAAGGTGCAAACTGCCCAGTGGTGAGCTTGGTGCAGCTCACTAAAACCATATTCACAGAGCTGCATCATAAACTCAGGAAAAAAAAAAAAAAAAGATCCTTTTTCAGAGGAAAAAACACCCAATAAATACTCTTCTGCTGTATCTTTAAATCTACATAGAACAACCTATAGAAATCTATATCATCACCTCACATTCATAATGTAGAATGTTATTCTGAAAAAAAAAACAAGCAAAACCAACAACAACCACAAAAAAAAAAAAAAAGGTAAGCATGAGAGCCATTTAACTTCCAACTAGAAAGGCAGGCAGCACACAGGTGAAATGTTGATCTACCCCAAACCTTGCAGCCAGAAGGGGAGTTCAAACTGCAGACCCCCTTCATGGGCAGGGAGCACCTGGCCATGCCACTAAATTTGGTTATTCTCTTGGGAAAGGGATTGCTCTCCCCCTTCCTGCCATCCCTGTTCCCATGAAATATTCCAGCCTGAAGCTGGAACTAAAGTTTAGGACTTGCACCCAAAGGGAAAGCCCAGGTTTCCAGCCGTCCACAGTGCTTGGCTGCAACCCTGACTCACACCTCCCTCCAGTTAATCTTTGCCTTTGAAGATTTAGACCAAAGGAATTAAGTGTTTTTAGGGGACATCCCAAAAAAGAAAAAGATGTGTGCAGAGGGTGAAGAGATTCTGCTGTGGCAAACACTTTGGGATCTGACGTTCAAAGCCACTGCTTCTGGAAATATTTTTAAATGCTTGTTGGTGCTGGCCCACATATTACAAGTGTGCAACTCAGTCCTTCTGTAATAAACACCATCATGACTTCCTCAGCTAAAAAAGAACCCAATAACTACTTTAATGTAAGTCAGATTATTTATATTAATTTATTAATGAGGCTTCAAATACTAGTGTGGCCAGGAACCTGACAGGGACAGACCTTCATTCACCATCCATTTTCTGCTGATGTTCCTTTTAGCTCTTTCTCTCCTAGCACTTTCACCCACTTGCCAGAATCCCAATCCAGAGGTGAATTAGGGACACAATGAAAAATACTTCACTGAATGAGAAGGTCATTTGAGCCTCATACTGTAAAAATACAAGAAGTAACATTTAAACTCATTCATTCAGAATAAAACAAGACAAAATCCAAACTGCAGCTGATTTTACCTCGAAGACCATAAACAACACACATAGAAGTAAGAAAACATGCTCTTGGATGAGGCTGTACCACTGCATGAAAGACTAGCTACTGTGGCCTGCCAGGCTCCTGCCTGTGGCTTGATGCACACACCTACATTTCCCTGCTATCACCAAGGGACTGATCCTCTGAACCCCTCTGCCACAGAGGTCCCCATCCCATACCCACTCCCTTGCTGCCTGACACCCTGGAGCAATAACACAAGCCTGAGAGCAACCTCCAGCTACATGGTAACAATGTACACCCATTCCCTCTGCAGTCAGAAGCCATCAAATTAAGCCCTTCACAGAGGCCTGCCCTCTGAAAATGAATAGATGCTTATTCCAGCCTACTCTACAGGAGAAGTGCAATGGAGAAACATATTTCAGAGCAGGCATAAAATGAAGAGTCAATACTGTGATCCTGAAAAATGCATTTCAAGAGAGAGAAACCAAGGAAACGTATCCTTTGGCAGCAAGGAGGTCACATCATGGGTTTCCTGAGGAGCAGAAAGGAATAAATCTCGCTTGAACACCAGACACTCTGTCTCACAAATGGAGTTTAAAGAACATACTGGATGATGTGAGCAGTGAAACTCATTTTTCAGTCCCCACCATCTGATGAATCAAAAAGATAAAGGTTTGGGATTACCACCTGAGAAAAAAAACTTCACTAGCACCTTCCAGGAACATGATCTTTGTATTTTACAAGGTGTTTTTTTTCATTACACCTCCCCAGCACACATTATACATAACACGTTATGAGCTCCAAGCATCCGTGCTGCAATCTGCCAGCTGTGGGCCTTCTGCACTTCTCCAGGTGGCTCAGCAGCACTGGCAGAGAAACATGTGCAGCCATCCCATACCTGTGGCACTGCACCTTGTACAGAAACACACAGCAGATGTGGCACCCAGGCATACCAAAGCTTTATAGTGGTTCAGAATGGAACACCTAGAGCTTTGGGGCAGCTTAGTCTAATTGATTAAAAGAAAGAAGTCAGACACTGAGAAAGAGTCCCAGAAAGGTTGTGGGATCTCCATCCTTGGAGGTTTTCAAAACTCAGTTGGACATGGCCCTGAACCACAGGGCTTAATTTACAAAGTGGCTCTGCTTTGAGCAGGCAGCTTGACTAAACAACCTCCAGAAGTCCCTTCCTGTGTCAATTGCTCCATGTCTCTAAACAAGATTCATTACACAGCCTCTGATAAAAGCTTCAAGTTATCTCTGACTTTTGCTCCTTCCAAAGGCTTTATCAGAGAGGAGTTTGCTCAACTATCATGGCCAAACTAATTAACTACACTTACCTTATGAGCTGAAAGACAACAGGCAAAAAATAGAGAAGTGCAATATGCAAAGATACACATCAACTTGGATGAGATAGAACAGAAAAAGAGGAAGAGATTGCTAATGCAGTTTAGGAGATCTGTACACTCATTGAATGCCCTACAGTTCATACAGCTATCCATACATCTACTTGAGACAACATGCTTGATACCATATCTGAGCTCTGCCTTCCACAGAAAAATAACACTTTGATTTTAGTCTTCAGTTATATTTGCTCTGCAGGTGGTAGCCAGTAAAAGGAACTAAACTTGTGGGGTACCAAGCATCAGCTGCCTCCTAGCTGAAAGGAAAAATTTCATATCATGGCAGGAAACCCCTTTGCTACAGCATTTCTACAAGATTTGTGTTTGATACTGGCTTAGATAAGCAGGTGGGCTACAGCAACAAAAAAAAAGGAATAAGGAGCTTTTCTAGGAAGGATGAAACAGTGATGAATAAGAACTACATTTTCATTTTGAGCCAGTATGCTCTGACGTGCTCTCCCTCTCTTAGGAGGATAAGCTCATAGGAGGATGGCTCAAAAAGGTGAGAGGGCAGCAAACAGCCAAGAATGAGACACTAAACAATTTTCCTAGTTCATTTTCCTTGTTTTAAATCTTCAGTTTTCACCAGTAACCTCTTCTCTGCAGGGAAAAAAAATAAAATATAAATAAATAAATACATACATAAAGGAAAGCAGCACAGCTTACACAAAGGTTTGCTTTTGCTTTTCCTCCAGGGCTACATCAAATACTCGGCACTGTTCTATGGCTACTACAACAACCAGAGGACAATTGGCTGGCTAAAATACAGGCTGCCAATGGCATATTTCATGGTCGGGATCAGCGTGTTTGGCTACAGCCTGATGGTTGTTATAAGATCGTGAGTACAGCTGGCCTTGTCCTCTCTGCAAAATCCACCCAGAGGAGTCTCACAGCTGGATTTCCCTCCACAGGCCTGGCCCACGGCTCAGTCCAGCCTTGGCCAGAGGCTGAGGGAGTGTGGGGCAAAGGGGGCTGTGAGCTGCTATATCCATGTACTCAGTCCCAGCATCTACCCTACTGGCTCTGCTGGGCAGGGTGGGCCCAGGCAGTCCCCTGCCTCAGCCTCGTGTTCACCTGCATTATTTTGAATCCTCCCACCTCCTTCTCCGCTCCTTCCTCCTCCTCTCTGGATCACTTCAGCCCTTCCTCCAACACTACTACAGAACCATCAAACAGGCACATTTTGTAGTTGAGGGAGGATTTTGCTTCCAGTAAATTTCAAAGGCTGCTTTTCCCATCCTTTCATTACAAAAAAGTCACCAAAACATTCCTGGAAGCCAATGTGAGTCACAGATGTGCAAAGGGTACAGAAAAGAGCCAAATGCTACCAGGCTGCTTTTGATGAGTTTTAAAGCGAGGGCCCCAATCTCTGTGCCCCTGCTGCACTGTCCCTGATCACCACCGAGGCCCCTGCAGCATCCCCAGGGCACAAAGGATGCAGCCAAGGAAGCTCTTGCTGTTAATACAGTCTCCACAAAGCCAAAAATAAAACCCTCTGTCTCTCCCTAGAGGCCACAGCGCGCAAAGGTTATCCTTCCTTTGCAAGGAAAGAATGAGCCCTTGGATTTGAATCGCTATCGAAACAGGCCCTATTGCTGTGCAGCAGAAAGAGCCTCTTGAGCCTTTGGCTCAAGTGGGACATGGGGATTTGCTGTACATTTGCCATGAAATTGCAGCATCTGTTGTCTCGCCTTCCTTGAGGGACTGGTGCTAGGAACTCTAGTGGGAGTTACAGAAGGATTTCAGGGATCAAATAATAGAGAGGGAATAGCATAAGCCATATCTGCTCCTTGGCTGATTAACAAGAATAATCCCTTTTCTCTCCCTGCATGGTTTGCTGCAAGGTCTTTTGCTCCAGCATTGTGCAGCTACTGAAATCTCACTAAAACTTAGTGTTGCAGTAGGTGCATTGGAAGCACCAGTGATTTTTTGCTAAATTTTACTAACTAAATGTAGCTGTAATAGTATATTGCACCCTAAATAGAATTTTTTTCCTGTAAATAGACATTCTTCATCCGCTAGCTGGTGGAAGCAATCCTTAACCTTCTTTAATCACCTATGCTAAGTTTTTTCTGCATTACTGTTTTTAATACAAGACCTGCAAAGCCCTCTTTTGGCAGCTCAGTCCTCCTTAAACCTGAAGTCTCACAGCCTGTGATAGACAGTTGCACCCAAAACCCCAGAACAGTCACCCCATTCCTTCCTTACCCACTGGCAATCCCAAGCCACTGGTGCTGATTTGCAAAGCTGAAGGATCTTGCCTGATCTTGCCACTGCATTATGTCCTTGCGTAGGATGGCACGCAATGCCAATGAAAGTACAGGAGACGGGGATGATGACAACTTCGTTTTCAGCTGGAAAATGTTCACTAGCTGGGATTACCTCATTGGCAACCCAGAGACAGCAGACAACAAGTTTGCATCCATCACCACCAGCTTCAAGGTAACCCTCTCTGGCATTTCTCTGTCTGCTTCTGGGGATGCTCCCAGCGCCTGCCGTGCCAGAGGTTTAGGGGGAAATCTGGGAACCTGTACAGCATCTCTCCATACAAACAGGGTATGGGTCTGAGTCCCTGCACCTCCAGCTCCCATACCATGGATCACCCCAACAACCTTTTCAGGGTTTGAGAAAAAAAATCTGGTTTACTTCAGGGCACAATTCCTCCGCCATGTTCCCACGGGACACGGCAGGCTGTTCTCTACTTGATGTCTTTCAGTCAAACCAGGACAAAGCTTTGTTTGAGTTTAACACAAACTATTGATTTCAATACAACCAGAACAGCATGGGATTAAGTTTCATAGCAGGGTAGAAAAACACCCGTTGTTGCCCTGTGCTCAGTGCTACAAGATTCACACTCCAATTCTGTGAACATTCCTGTTCTTTCAGGAGTCTATTGTGGATGAACAAGAAAGCAACAAGGATGAGAACATCCACCTGAGGAGGTTCCTGCGGGTTTTGGCCAATGTCCTCATCATATGCTGCTTGTGTGGGAGCGGCTACCTCATTTATTTTGTGGTGAAACGCTCCCAGACATTTTCCAAAATGCAAAATGTTGGATGGTATGAAAGAAACGAGGTAAGAAAACTTTGCTTCCAGATTTCTGCTGTGATAATTTACCTTGGACATCAGCATAATCATTGCCACAGCTTGAGGACAGCATCTGAGGCAGAGGGACTCCCTACCAGAGGTCCCTATGTACTTGATTCTTGTACCTTTGTACTTGATTCAGCCAGAAAGCATATTGGTCTCCCTGACAGGTTCTAGGGAAAACTAACAGGTCCTGAAAAGATGGAAAAAAACTCCTACAATAAATAACAATAAAAGTCATTGAGCTTTCAACACGTATATCATTGGCCACTTTTTAAAGCATTTTTACATATTAATGCTTACAAATCCTGTTGTACTACAAAGCTCTCTGGGTGTTAGAATTGTCCACAATCAGTCATAAAGCTAAAAACAAGTCTTTATCATCCATCTTGAAAAACAGAAATAAGAAACCCCAACCTGCAGAAGAAATCAGTTGTCAAAATTTTTCTGTCTGATTTCAGAATGAGAAGTTCAAATCTTGAAGCCCTTCACATACACCAAAAAAAAAAAGGCATAATTCCAATGTGTACTTAATTGCCATGTATTTATGTATCAAAGACAAATTAAATTCAAAGCCATGCATTTTCATAATTCCCTCAGAAAACATTATCAAGACAGCACTTTCTCACAAAATGTTTTGATTTATTTCAGTTGACTTTTCCCAAAGAAAAAAAACAAAAATCAGTTAAATAAAAAAAAGTTTAATGTCTGAGATTTTCCTGGTGATAACTTGAGATCTGAATATACACAGTTTTGGATACTGGTCCCTCTCCTAGAAAGAAAAGGACAAAAAAGAGACCTGTGAGTCAGAGCCTGCCAGCAGCTGTACAGACACAGTCCTCTGAAGGCCAACAGGCACTGTAGGGCTATAAAAAAAAGAGCTTGCAAGTCATGCCTGAGCTAACGCTGACTTGCCAATGACCTCACTGACCACAGTTCAATTTAGCATCTCACACCATATAGAGGAACAAAAATACCACTAGGACATATTTTCATGAGCTGCAAAACTGAGTCCTTCATGTGCTTCCATTCAAATCCATGATTGCCTATTGCAAAAGCAAAGGTGCTGAATGTGGAAAATAAACATTAGCATCAACTAATTATCTTTATGCACACAAGCAGAGTCTTGTTCTTCCTCTGAAACTAAAATAAGAACCTTGGAGCTGATGCAAGTAGCACTGCAAGGGACTTGAGGAACCTAAATATTCATGAGTCTGGACTGACAGGGAACAAATGCTTTAGAGTTCATCCCTTTGAGATAACAGCAAAAGTGCTCCTGCAAGAGCAAGCCATGCAACCCAGCCCTGAAGCCTGACACTGCTGCCTGCACACTAAGCAAAGACAGGGGCTGAGCTTGCTTTGGCTTCCTCCCTTTTATAAATCTTTCAGAAAGCTCCAACCAGTCGCTGGCAGCCCTCAGAGTAATTCTGCCACTGTTAACATTAGCAGTAATCTTGTTTTCTTCACGTGGCAGGTTGAAATTGTGATGTCCTTGCTGGGCATGTTTTGCCCTCCTCTGTTTGAAACCATTGCTGCCCTAGAGAATTATCATCCCCGCATTGGGCTGAAGTGGCAGCTGGGACGGATCTTCGCCCTGTTCCTTGGGAACCTCTACACGTTTTTGTTGGCCTTGATGGATGATGTCAATGAAAAAGTAAGAGCTGAGCTGAAAAGCCACTTTCAGTAGTAGTGTTGTCCGGAGCCAAGGGCAAGCACAGCCTGTCCCTGCAGCCAGCAAGGATGATCACTCCATTTGCAGCAGGTGCTTCCGTCCTCCCCTGGAGGAACCAGAGCAGTTTGTTCTGCCCTGAAATATTACAGAAAGGGTGGAGGCTCCCCTGCACACATTAGCCTTGCTGAAGGTTTGACTCCTCTATGTGTGGGGAGCAGGCTGCTAGCTCCCCAAAACTCACAGTGCCCCAAGCTGCTTTTGGTCTACAGGGGCTGCTGCTCCCCTGCTCATGGCAAAAGGGAAGGAGTTTCTGTGCTATTTCCAGTGCCAGCACAGCAACTCCACTGTAAGTAAATTACTATATACTGGGTGGTAACTGGTAGGGAGAAACCCACCATGTCAGGTCTCTCCAAACGTATCTTCTGGGGCCCCCATTTCCTGAAGTTTTTGACTGGGAGGTGTCTTCATTGCAGCTGGCTGAAGAGGACGTGGTGAAGAATATCACGCACTGGATGCTGCTGGGCCACAATAACTCGTCTGCATGGAACGACAGCACTGCCACCCCACCTCCCATTGATCCTGCAGATGTGCCCAGGGGACCCTGCTGGGAGACAACCGTTGGCATTGTAAGACATCCATTATGTATTAAGTCACGTGGCTGGTTTGGGGTGGGTTTCAGGGTTGCTTTTTTTAATGTTTTTATCATTTTCAGACTTGAAGTTTTCCTCGCAAATGGCATCTCCTTTCCTGACTCTTGTATAGCAACACCAAGGCAGCATAGATCCTTGGCCACATTTCCCAAGCTGTAGTGGTGAAACCCTCAAATACTGACACATGGTGAGGTCATGGGATAAGAGCAGAACTAGGCAAAAATAACATCCCTGAAATGCATGCAGGGTGGCCTTCAAGTCTTCAGAATTTCACCCCACAAACCCACCCTGGGACCTTCCCACTTTGAGCAATTTTCTTCATTCACCAAGAAGTTCTGCAGCCAGATTATACGCAACATAAAAAGTAAAAGCACTTAATTATTGGCTGATAGAAATAGCCAGGACTTAACCAAGCTACGAGACTATGCTTTACCGCATAGATTCCAATGGGTTTCCACTTGTCTTTAGTCAAGTCGAGAAGGACCAGCCACTGCTGCTCCTTGGAAAGGGCTCATCCTCAGTGCAACTGCCCAGCTATAGCAGAGCTATGCACAATCAAAATTACTCTTGGTTCATATATGTTTTACACCAGCATTACTGCAGCATTAACATTCTGCTCAACTTTTACACGCTGCCCCAACATACAGCACAGTCACTAACACCAGCAGCAGCCACCAGGGCTAACGGATTTAATGGAGCTCATGGATCCCAAACACAGAGGGAAAGCTTAGGCACTGCCAAACGTTTGGAAACAGGCAGAGAAATTGCTCTCTCATGCCTTTCTGAAGGTTACTGTCCCATAAAGATAAATGGCTTAATAAAAAAACATGGCACCAAATGCTCTACTGAAATTACAGGAGCTAAATGGGTTTTTTTCCTTGTTTTAAATTGCAGGAGTTCGTAAGGCTCACTGTGTCTGATATCCTGGTGACCTACATAACCATCCTGGTGGGAGATTTCATCCGAGCTTGTTTTGTCAGATTTGTGAATTACTGTTGGTGCTGGGACCTAGAGGCTGGATTTGTAAGTCAATATCTTATAGCTGAGAAGGTAGAAGTAATTTAGGGCCATTTGTTCAAATGCTGCAGACAGACTGGTTTTGAAATATTCCAGTGGTCATCTGGTCTTGTCTGATAATTTAATTGGTGCTGGTCATCTCTGCATCACTTCTCTGGATAAGTCAGTTCCACCCCAGAAAAAAAAAAACAAAAACAAAAAACAAAAAACAAAAAACAAAACTAAAAAAAGCACCTCTCTCCTACCTCAGGGCTTTAAAACACGAAGTTGAGCTTAAAAAAACCCCAACTAATCTGATCTTCATTCAGTCATTACTACCCCAAACATTTGGGTCTTTCTATACCTCTTCTCAAAGCCCCAGACCCTCCCGTTTGTTGCAGGTAGTAGCGTGTTTTACTCACAGCATCATCTTCTGATCAATGCTGGAAGCTGGTTCTACTCCTGCTGCAGTGGAGCCAAGAGCCTTTCCTTCCTCTCTCCCATATGTGTGACACAAAACAGTGCTGGACTCTTTGGTATTTGTAAAGGCTCCAGTACCTAAGCAGCCAGTATTGGAGCTGCACAAATACAGAACAAAATAATAATAATAAAAAGTCCAGTGTTTCACATAAGAAGTGACAAAAACAAGCGGATTCAGACAAAAATGGAAATACCTGGCAAGAACACAATTCTGTCAGTGCACCAGTTACCTAATCATTATACTGGCAGGGTTTCCAGGAGGGATTTGGAGAAGAGGTGGGCTGTGCAGGTGTCTACAGGGGCCTTAGTCAAGCAAGGAAAGTCAGGGTGCAGCAGGTATTTTGCTGCTTATGGAGTATTTTGCATTTCTTCTGAGGGAGGCAGAGAATGTTTCCCAGGGTGGTTGAGGGATTTCAGAGCTTGGAGGAACCCCTGGCAGCCAAGCAGCACACAGTTGCTCCTATTGCATGTGATCACAGGTCATGGTCTTGTTGAAGCTTCTGGTTTCCTCCTCCTGGCATGTTCTCTCAACTCATTAAAAAGCTTTTTTTTTTTTTTTTAGGTGTTTTCCTTAATACAACCTTTAGAAATATCACGTAGAGGTTTTCTTCATTCTTAAGATCTCCACTGTACAAATAGTCTCTTCTGTCCTGCAGGCATTCCTTGACATATTAAAAAAAAAAACCAACCACCAACTAACATTTCCTGCATATCCACCCTCCAGCTCCCAGTACAATTTTTGAGAGCTGCTTGAGGGCTTATTCTACACTTCCTTCCTTCCCTCCTTTCCTGTGGCATTTGGCATCAGGCTGCGAGGTTATTTTGCACTGAGAAACAGACCCCATTCAGCATCTGTCAGGGGATGATCAGACTTAAAAGCTCCAGCAAGTTCATTTTTGCAAATGAGCAGTCCAACCCAGCCCACAAGGAGCTCAGAGGGAGCAATGCAAGGCCCTTATTTGACTGTTATGTATTTCTATGGTTAATTAGAAGTGTTAACTTGTAGCCCATAACATGGGGCAGCACTAAAGTGCTTAAGCTTCGTGATTTGGCAAAGGCAAAACTCTCTTTCCATGTGAAATGGCTCCTATGGTAGTAAGAGAAAGAAGAGAGCACAGTGGGCTTCCCCCAGCTTTTTCCCCTACATCTTTGGGAGATTCACATAATTCAGTGTATTAGTCCACCAGTGCTCAAGCAGGGTTTTTTTTCCCCTGACCCAGGAATGAAAGCAGAGTCAAAGATGGTTTGGTATAAGCCATCTAGCCCATGCAGCCATGGGCATCAACACAATTGTATACATGTTTTTCTAATGCACATAGTGAATGTCTCTTGTTTAGCCCAGCCTTCTCACACAGAAGGACAGCAGACACCAAAAGTGTGTTTTTTTTCCCCATGAAAACAGGGACAAGCATTAACCTCTAGCTAAAGATTTGAAGCAGAAATGAACCAGAATCAAAACAACAAAGAAAAACTTCCCAAAACTGTAAGCAGTCAGCTAAGCAAGACTCTGACTAGGCTCCTTCTGAGTTTTCATCATAAAAGACAAACACCTTAAACCTCAACTTCATGAGCTGCTGAGGGTACTAAGTACATGCAAATTGGGTGAAAAACAGACACACAGCACAGAACATTTCAAACATTTAAGGGCATCACTTATCATTTCTCAGAACCATGTTTTCTGAATTGCATTTAAAAAATAGTATTTTTTTCCCAAGAAAATGTAAAATAAAAACTTTATGCATCATTCAAGCTGCCAAGTATCATCCGACTTTTGTATGCACAAAAGCAGATATGTAGAAGAAACAGCAGGTTCATCATAGGCAAATCTGTCAGAATAATTATTTATAAAACAACAAATACTGTTCTGGACTTACCACCATCAGCTCCCACATCAGACAGGTTGCTCTACATAAAGCAGTTTTTTAGCTACTGGCTAGTATGGAGCTAAATGCCACCAGATACACATCAGGTCATATATGCCCTCTTATTCCTCTCTCTGTGTCCTCTGTTTCTGTTCTTTAGCTTGAAATAAGAATCCTTATACCTACCAGCAAACAACAGCAGGCACCTGTAGCAACAACAAACTCTCCTTTCTTTCCCCATGCAGCCATCCTATGCCGAGTTTGACATTAGTGGCAATGTTTTGGGTTTGGTCTTCAACCAGGGAATGATTTGGTAAGATATTTTCCGTTTTGTTTGGGTTTTTTGTCATTATTTAGAAAACCTATCAGTGGAGTTAGAAATCTTTCAAGCCAGCTAGAAAAACCTTTGGATTTTGGTTCCTCTGATCGTTTGGCTTTCTCTGCTTGATTGTAAAAGTGGAAATTTCAAAATGCCAGCTTACTCACCCCAAGAGAAGTAGCAGTGAGATAACTGCAGCAGAGAACAGTCTTGCAAACCCTGCCCTATTTTTACTTTTATTAGGTTGGGGTTTTTTATGTAGTTGCCTTTGATGTTTTACTATTGCCCTTTTTTTAACATTTCCAAATTTCACCATATATATGTGAGCAGAAATGGGTCTAGGACAGCTCAGCTCAGCATGTTGGGTTGGCTGTGATGAGTTGTCCTGGAACCATGAGATACAGAAATTAAAATAATGGTGATAAAATGCTAGGAGATAACATTAAAAGTAACAACGAGATAAAGGCAACTGCATCAAACAAGCTGTGTTGCCCCACATAGAGTTGTCCCAGACCCATTCTGCCCTGCTGTCATAGCAGGAGAAGCAACAGGCAACAGCACAAAACACCCTCACCTCCTGTGGCAGCAAATTTTCTTTTGCCTCAGATTGATGATTTCTGCCTGTTCCTCTACTACAACATCTCTGCAGACACAGGGAGGTCTCTCCCTGCTGGTTACACTTACCTGATATTTTCCAAACTATCCCCAAGTGATTATTATCACAAACTGAAAATCTTCCTTTACAAGCACTGAGGGGTCTGAGACCTCCCTGGTCCTCAGTGCATGGTTAACCATACCCTAACGTGGATGCAGGTAACTCCTCCTCCAGGAGCAGGGGGGTAGCATAAACCAGCTCACTCAGACTTTATTTGTGGGTAAACTTGACACCACAGGAATACTTTCTTTCCCTTCTTCTGAAAATAAATTTAAAAAAACCCTCTAGTCTGTCAAAAAATATCACCTGTCCTTCTCCTTTCCTTTTCAGGATGGGATCCTTTTACGCACCAGGGCTCGTGGGTATAAACGTGCTGCGCTTATTAACCTCCATGTATTTTCAGTGCTGGGCTGTCATGAGTAGTAATGTCCCTCATGAACGAGTCTTCAAAGCATCCAAGTCTAATAATTTTTACATGGGACTTCTGCTGTTGATCCTGTTCCTCAGCCTTCTGCCTGTGGCTTACACTATCATGTCCCTGCCTCCCTCCTTTGACTGTGGGCCGTTCAGGTACCAGCAAAACACCTCAAACACCAGTTTTCTGCTCTGATACATGAGAGCATTTGAATGAAGTTAGAAGGCCTAGACTCTAACCAGGAATGGATTTTCACCAGACATGGTGAAGTGTCTCCTTTCTGCATCTGGTTAAATCCTTAGCAATGTGAGGAAATTAGCTCTGTCCAGCTGTGGACAAGAGAAGCCAAAGAAAGCACCAGAGGACAGCAGGGGTGGGAGAGCAGGGTGCAGCCCACAGTAAAAAAAGCAATGGGAGCATCCCTAAGGCTCCTAGAAACATTGTGGGAGCAAAAACAAAAGCCAGTCCAAAGCCTTCTCTTTCTAAGACCTTCCATAGAACCAAGAACTCTCACATCACAACATATATTTTACATGTTGAATTTTGTTGGAAAACAGCATGAAATTTTTAAGTCTGAGCCTGAAGAGTTGCAGCTTTTTTATTAGTATTATTATTATTAGGAGAGAATTAGCACTGCACAAAGCATTCAGTGAACTAGATTAACGTGCTAATAAAGTCTAATTTGATAGAGCAACGTCATTTCCTGGACCCACTGAGTTTGTCTGACTCAGCAAGGAGCCAGCTTGGAACAAATCATTCCTGTAGATGCACTTTTTTAGGTTATCCATTTCTTAATAGAGAATGACAATAGAAAACTAAAAGACCAAAACTCTCTCCATTCTATACCAAGTACAGGTGTCAAAGAGCAGTGTTAGAAGATCTGACAAGAAACCCTGCATGCACACTATCATTTGGAGATGACTAATTTGCAACGTGCAAGTGCTATTTCAATTCCCAGTCAAGCCTTCCAAAAGCCACTCAGCCTTCATGCAAGCTCAGCTCTCCTGGGTTTAAAGCCATTGATGAAGTTGGGATGCCATTTAGCCAAAATTGACTCAGTCTTCAGAACAGGGTTCAACACCTTTCTGAGTAGAATCCTGCAAGATACCAGGAGGCAACAAGGCAAAAGATGTGGAATAGCACTCATCAGGCTGAATTCACCTGGAAGGTCATTACATAATCCAGCCTTTTATGGTTTTATTCCCCTTTAATACAGAATTCTCTCATTTGCTGTATCAATCTGGTCCGAAATTACTCTTCCACTGAGTTTCCTATTAAGCATTAATCACAGCTTGCTATTTTTGCCATTACTTAGCAGCTCTTCAAATTGGCTCATTATTTCAGAAAGCCGGATTTTGTATACGGAAAGTCATCAGCACCATGAAAAAGCCATATTTAACAACATATTGATCAGAAATGTATGGCTACTGCAATTTGTAGGGGTTTTATACATTTCAGAGCAAGGGGGGTGTAAATAGTCAGAACTCATAAAGAAGCCACATGTGGAAAGATGTTTATTAACTCCAAGATCAAGATGGCCTAGCAGAGATTATTCTTATAATCAATGGGGGCAGGGAGGAATGAAGACATCTCAATAGCCTTCGTGGCCAACAGCAAGCTGCTGCTCACTGAAAAGAGAGGAAACATGCTGCTTAGCATCTTTAGATTAGTAGCTGCTTTGTCCCTCCAGGAAAAACCTACACTCTCTAACTAGTTGTTTGTCTTTCCAGTGGGAAGAAAAGGATGTATGATGTCATTCAAGAGACCATTGAGCTTGATTTCCCGGCTTTTGTTGCCAAGATCTTCAGCTATGTGGCAAATCCAGGACTGATCATACCTGCAATTCTGCTCATGGTGTAAGTTTTCCTTGCAATATTACATGCCTGGCTGGGGGGAGAACATTAAAAAAAAATTAAAAAAAAATGCTGGGGTGTTAGTGAGGTCTAAATACAGTTTCTGCTGAGGTAACAGCTCAAATTAGGGCAGACACATGCTCTGCATGCCCCTCACCTTTGCCCAACCCAATTTCTCCAAATTTAATTTCCTGATGCAATTAAACACAACTTTATAGATGAAACACATTGCTGACAGAGGCCTCATGGATATCAAAGCTCTCAACTTCCATACAAAAAATTTTCAGTAGCCAGTCAGGAATAAATGGACAATCTCAGCCTGGTGCCTTTTGGTGAAGCAATTTCTGTCACAGCTGGTGATATTTACAGCCCTGCCAAGCCAAGGCGTTAAAAAATAAATAAATCACACGTCCCAACAATATGAAGAGGTGTGGGTTTTATTTGGGCTGTTGGGTTTTTGTTGGTTTGTGGTTTTTTGCTTGAGTTTTTTTCCCCAATACTTCTTGATTTTTTTTCAGTGTTGTCTAATCATTTCAGTTTTGAAGCCACACTTAACCCCTAACACCTTCAGCAGCACCAGGACCAGGCTAGTTCTCTTTTTTTCCTTTTTTTTTTTAATGATACTTTTGCCATTTTTCTCAAGGATTTCTTAGCTATCAAAGAGAATGGGAGAACCATGGGCAAATTTTGTAGGCAGCTCTGAAATCTCCAGACTAAACAATGGGAGACAGGGAAAGGGCTGGGGAGTGTATTACACATGCTTGCCTGCTCAGACTCTTCCTATGGCACACATAGATGGGCCTCTGGGCTGATCCAGTAAGGCCATTCTTGGGCACTCTGATCCTTCATTCTGAATGGGCTACACTGAAGATAATGCCAGTAAATCAAATCAAACACAAATTCTCATGCTACTATGTTTTTTATAGAAACAGACTGAGAAAAATCCCAATTAAACTGAACATGACCTGTCATCCTCCTACCTGCCTCAAACCACTTACTCATTTTAATCTAAATAAAGAAAAAAGTTAACAATGCCATAAAGGCAATTCAATCAAATGTGAGAAATTAAGAAATAATTATCAGATAAAGCCAATTCAATCAAATGTATTACAAACAGGTTCTTTCAGGTCACAGTACTGAGCATAATTTTTAAAACTTTGTTTTGATGGCTTTTAAGTGCACTTCATGACTTTTAGAAAATACCTCACATTTGACTGAGTTGCCTTTATGTCATCATTAACTTTTCATGTTGCAAATTGTGACTTATGCACATACACTCCCCTATATGTACAGTTTCCTTGCAGAAACCAGAGCCCCATGAGCAGAGCCACCTGCTCCTCAGGGTTCTGTTCACGGTGGTGAACAAACAACATCTGCTGGCTGGTGGCCAGTTGTTCCAGTGTTGAGTTGGTGGTGCAGAAGTGTCCCGTGGCCAGTTGGCCCTTTCCCACAGCAAAGACATCCTTTCAAATCCTCTTTCTGTTGCACTTTCCCTTCCCCCTCCCTGTCACAAGACCCCTTAAGGGCTATTGAATCTTGAACAAATTCAGCCTCTCTTTAACTACAAACCTGCAATAAACTAAGGACAGAAGAAACTCAGGCTTAGCCTGCAGACAGGCTCATATCTGACAGTGTCTGGGACACCAAGCGAGTTCACAGCCTTTCCATCAGTGCTCCATTAAACACAGGAGTCAGCAGGGCAGGAAACTGTAGTGGCTGGAGATGATGCTGGCAACTAATGCAGAGGGTGAGAAAGGACTGAAAAAGGAACAGGAATGGACTTGTTCAGTTACTCAGTGAACTTGAGAAGGCAGCTCAGAAACAGTGTGTGGCATCCCAGATGGTTTTGAATAGGCAGATCCAGTTACCTTTATGAAAAGGGAGAAGTTATAAGGACTTAGATCCTGGCTGGTCACAACAAAAATGGCAGAGCAGTACCAAAGTCCTGGATTACAAAGCAATAGATTTCCTAATCAATGAGTTTGACCACATAGAAGCAATGAAACTATTGCATCCTTAAAGAAGTCCAAAAATAACAATTTTCAAACTCACAAAGACCGAGTTTTGGGATAATACTAGGCAAAAGGAAGCAAATACATTTCCTCCAGACAGACCCCTACAAAAGCCTTAAGAAAGGCCCATCCAGAGTACACTCTCCTGATCTTCCACCTGGAAACCAGTATGCTGGTACATGGTGTCTTGTTGGGTTTAGAGTCAGACACTGCTGACAAAATCCTCAAGCCTGGTTTGAGGATGATGAACTTGGGCTGGAGCCACAAAAGTAGGTTGTAAACTGTCTGAAAACTTATTTTAGTCTGCTTTTTTCTGTTGTTTTGGTTGCGGTTTTTTTGGTTGGTTGTTTTTTTTCTTTTCCAAGAGAATTTTCTACTTTACTTAAAATATATATACATATATATATACACTGATCAGCTGAATGGCTGGTGCTTTTCCTGGGAATGGCTTGGAGTGACTGAGCAGATGATGTTTATAATTTATCAGAACAAAAGCACTTTAAAAAAGCAAGAGGAAACATTTTTGACAAGCAAAATATTACTGGCTGGCGAGTGGCAGTGGTGGCGAGACAGCCCAGACACTTGGGCATGTTTTAAAGCACACACTTCCCTGTGTGCCAAAGGCTGGCTGCCAGCACACCCTCCACCATTCCACTTGCCTTTTGGTTTCCTCCAGCTTGGCTCCTTTTTCCCCTGGCTTTGGTGTGTCCTTTTTGCAGGAGAAGGGATAGAAACAAAAGCCAGAGGCTTTGGCCTGGCTCCTGCTCACCCTCTGTTCCATCTCTGATCACTCCCGACAGCCCCTTGGCAGGCTACAAAAGGCAGCTAGCCCTGGCCAAGGGGGAAGGTGGACTGTGCCTTGAGGACTGTGGCCTGCCACTAGTTTCCTTGTTTTCTTTTTTTTTTTTTCTAAGTTCCCTGTGTGACCTGGTTTTTCTTTGAGCCATGGCAGAAGGCCACGTTTTATTAACAGAGTCGGTTTTCACCCAGCTGATTAGTTGAATGGGCTCCTCAGCAAGGAAAGACCAAGGGCCAAAGTTTGTGCAAAGCAAGAAGAGGGAGTCCGTGGCCAATCAAGGTGAAGGTAGGATTGTCCCTTTTCTTCTGCTGAAGCAGAAGTGAGCCACTAGACTGGCTCAGCCCATCTTACCTGACCATGCCGGAGTGTGACCAAAGAACAGCAATGAAGCTGGTGAAGGGTCTATCATGCTTCTTAGGAGCATCTGAGGAAATGGAGGTTGTTTAGTCTGGAGAAAAGATGGCTAAGGGGAGACCTTATAGCGTTCAACAACTACCTGAAAGGAGGTTGTAGTGAGGTGGGGTTTGGTCTCTTCTCCCAAGTAACAAGCCATAGAATAAGCGGAAATGTCCTTAAGTTGCACCAGGGGAGGTTTAGATTCGATATTAGGGAAAATTTCTTCACCAAAAGGGCTGTCAAACATTGGAACAGGCTGCCAAGGGAAATGGTTAAAATACCATCCCTGGAAGTATTTAAAAGACAAGTAGACATGGTGCTTAGGGATATGATTCATTGGTGGACATAGTAGTGCTAGGTTAATTGTAGAACCAGGTGATCTTAAAGCTCTTTTCCAACCTAAATGATTCTATGACTCTACCAAGACGCAGCCTGAATTTTTTCTAAGCCTTGATCCTATTAGGCAGTTTGGAGATAGCTGGTGAGAAAACCAGATATTAAGAAGTAGGAAAAAATTAATAGTCCTCTTCCTATGAAACCTTCTCTCTCCCCTGATCCTATCACTACAACAACATACTTGTTTTTGCAGCCTCGCCATCTATTACCTAAACGCTGTGGCTGAAGCGTATCAGCGCGCCAATGCAGAGCTGAAGAAGAAAATGCAAATGGTAAGTACTGATGTGGCAAAGCCATCTTTGGCATACCATGCACTTCAAGTTCAATATGCGGCATGTGCTTTTCAATTGCTCTTCACTTCTGAACACAGCAGTGACACAATGGGAAGATGCATTTTGTGCTTATTCGGTCCTCCCTGATGACATTTAATGGTTTACTGCAAAGAGTGGTCACATCCCATAATAGGCTGCTATTCCATACATCAAAATTACAGTGAGTTTTCCCACAAATTGTACTTTTCACCTACAAAATTACTACCTCATAGTTCAAGTAATATTTTGGAGCCTGAGATTTTCTAGGGACAGTGATAAGACTATCAAAACCACAACCAGATTTTGTACAAGCTGAAGCATAAAGAACCATAAATAATGACACAGCAATATTTTTTACCAGTAATCATGCAGGTGAGAAAAGCAAGATGCACACAGATGCAATGACTCAAATTAGCAGGGTCAGATTTGGACTTCATAATATTCAGAACTGGAAGAGGTTGGAACATGCAGCACCATAAGCAGGGACCCCTGAACTAATATGAATTAGATCTGGCAGCAAAATATCTGCAAAAGTGCATCTTTGCTCTGATAATTAATCTCAATGAGAAACAGTAAAGGTGTTCTGCTGCCAGGGCCTGTACTGGTCTGGCAGCACCAGTTTCCCCTAGAGTTTTCCTGGTGGGTCTCTAGCCCTGTGCTGTTTTGTATGACATAGATGTGACCAAAGAATCAGGCATCGGGAAGAACATGGTGCCACCAAAGGACTGGTATCATTTTACTGGTACAGGGCAGTTTTATTAGCGGGCAGGATTTATTAGGATTTATTAGGGCAGGATCCAAGCCAAGGGAGCAATGCCACATCAAGCAACGCACTGCACAGAGATCATTGCAATATTAAAAGTGAGGATGTGAGCACTGAGAAATGAGGCTCCATAAAGTTACACTCAAAGACTCAAATTCAGAACTGATTGCTCATGGACATGGCTTTAAAAAAGGGTCTTGGTGCACAGGGCATCTTTAATTATGGCAAGAGTTAAACAGGTGCTATGGCACGCTCAGACTTAGTGGTATGTAGCCTATTTCATACTGTAAAACATGGTTGTGATAAGGGTTTAAGAGAGCACAAGCCCCTATGGAGGGGTCACAAAGCAGGGACCGGTGCTACCCAAAGAAACAGAAACATCTCCAGACAATAAATAAATGCAAGTAACACCAAAGACAGCCCTACAGCCCATCCCCATGCTACCACGCCTTTCTCCTCTTCCTCTGGAATTTATCATTGATTCCCTCCCTCCTAAGAGGTCCACATTTATAACAAATCAAAACCCTAGGGAGGGCAGATTGGCAGTTGAGAAAACACACAGACAGCCTGGTAGGTCTAAACCATGTTATCAGCAAGTGCTTTGCCCTAACAAGACCAGAGCCATCACTTCCCAGGCTCTTGTTCCTACCTGGGATGTATTTTCTTTCCCTAAAACCCTTGGTCACTCAACCAAGATTCAGCATCTTGAACTTGGAAAAGAGGTTACGTTCACATCAACAAACACTTAGCCAGGCTAACCATGACACCTGGCCACTGTTTCACAGATTATATCAGCAGTTTCAAGCTAAACCAAATGGTTTCTATTGATGCAGCAACGTGAAGAAGAGAAAAACAAGAGAAACAACAAAGCCAGCACTAACCTTGTGCTGCAAGATCTGGAGGAATTAGTTATACCAAGAACGAAGACTGAAAGTCACCCTAAACAAGCAGAAGGTAAAAACTAACCAACCTCCCCCTCAGCCCTCCTGAAAAGGTTCCTTTTACCACAAAAAAACAACTGGGAAAAAATGAGGAACTGGAACAATACACAGTTACAAGGGATTGGATGAGTATAACTAGCACAGATTTTGTCTGCTTACACAAGTCCACCTCCTGGTGGACATTCAGGAAAGGCAAGTTTTTAGAATGGAGTATGTGTCACAGGTTTATTACAGTGTGAGACTTGTAATCCAGAAGTATGATTCATAATTGCAGCTATTAACCATGCTGGTCAATGCCAGCAATTTATTCTGGCAACAATGCTGAAACTCCAGCATTATTTCTGCGCTGATGAGTTGACCCAGGCACAGACATTTCTCCAAATTGACATTTTCATCAGAAAATTAATTATTAATGAGATAGAAGCTTTTTACAGGACCATTGCTGTAAGATATGCTGAGGGGGTGAGTGGCTGAGCAGAAAGATGCAGGAGGAGGCACTGGCACCAGGCTCTGGCCACTCTCAAGGAAGACAGTTCCTGCAGGTCTGAACCAGCCATTTCCTGACCACCAGAGCCTCCTGCTCTCATTTGTGAGAAACAGCACGACACATGGAACATTTTTATCTTGATGCAGACAAGAAAAGCAGACTAGTGCTACCATAACCCTCACATTTCCATGGGCTGTTTCTTGGAAAGGCTGAGATGAGCTGGAAAGTTCAGACCATTCCAGTACAGATTCCCCCCAGAGCTGACCCAGAGCACTCATTTTAATGGAAATAGTGCTGATTTGTGGGTGCATTGTGCAGCATTGTGGGTGCATTGAAAATAAAGACTCAAATCAGCAATTACCACATGGCTAGAAGTGTACCAGTATAGCTGGTAGGACTATCATGTCTTATAGACACATCAGTAAGAACCTTCAAAGAAAGCTTGGACAGCAGAGACACATACTGCCAGCGGCTAAAGGTCTCACTTATGGTTTCTTCACTCAGATGTTCAAACACAAACCCCCAGACACTTGGGTTATTGCACACAGAAGAAACAACAGCACTGGGGAGAGGAAGAAAGGAAATGTTTACGCTCAATAAAATAACATTCATCATCTTTGCTCTAGACAAGAAAACAGAGTCTCCTAATAGAACCAGCCCTGCTGTGGAACCAGGCAGAGCAGCAGTCCTGGCTGGCAGCCCCATGACTGGTGGAAGACGAGCTGCATTCACCCCGCCACCACACGTGTTCATGACACAGCCACCACCATTGGGTGTCTGGGGACCTTACCGGGGCCAACCCAGGCCAAGGGGGCACCCACCGAGACCAGTCCTTGGAAGGGGAAGAGGGCAGCCATACTACTTATATGCTGCTCACTAAGGTCAGAAACGTTTCTCCTGTTTGACATTAAAATAGAGGAGCCGCACGAACCATTGTAGTTTTAGTAGGAAATCATTACTGAATGTTGGTCACCCCCTTGTGATGATCTGTATCTATGCAACACTATCCAAAACAACTATTTTTAGGAGCTTAGGAGTAGTTGGGGGCTGTAACCCACAATGGCTGTGCTGGTTTTGATCCTGAAGGCAACAAGAGGCAGGCAGGATGAAAATCCACCATGGCACTGCTGAACTACTATATAGAGGACACAGCCCTATGGCAAACAGAGGCATGGTGAGCTTGCTCTGTGGTATGAGTGCTTGTCAGTCCCTTTGAAGGCTTCTCCAGTTAATAAAAGTGGTGTGAGTTTACCTGTACTTAGTTCTCCTCTATGGCTTGACAGAGCATAGATCATTTGACCTTCAGTCTGGGAATGTCCACCTACAAGGAGCTGGGCAAAGGAGCCAAGTTAGGTCAGATGTGAGGCAGATTGGAAAAACTATTCCATTTTTCACATCCAAATCAACAAAAGCATTAAGGCATCTGACTTCTCATAAGAATTAAGCCCTTGAACACTGTGCTATGCTTATCTGCAGATAGAGACCTAGCTCATTTTTTTACGTCTGCGCTTTGTAAAAGAGACCAGAACTCTAGAGAAGTATTTCCAGGAGATACAAGCAAGAGTCAAGCAAAAGGAGAATTCAGAATTCATTCAACAATTAAATAACTATATTTTGCTTTCAAATATAGAAAAGCCAAGGGGTTGTTAGTAGAAATAGCTGTCACTGGTGTGAGGCTCAAAGTCAGTTTGGCTGTTCCCAGGCACACTGCAATGCTCAGGGTTGCTCATTCTCCTGAGGAGCCTCCACATGAGAGGCTGCTCATCAGATTTATTTCCTGGTCTTGGACAGACATTTCTCTGAGCTGACTCTCACAGATAAGGTCTTGTCTCTTTGCTGTGAGAGTTCCTGATGCAACACTCCTGCAGTTGCCTCTCCTGCCACCTTGATCTGCAGAGATACCCAACCATTGAACTGGAATAAAGTCAAGCAAGACCTTTTTCAGGGTACAGAGGCTGTTGTCCCCCATCCTTCTTTGTAGGCATCTATAGAAAATACTGGTCAGAAAGTACTGGGGGAAGGGTGCTGCGAGCCTGCTGATCCAGAAGGTTGTGACAGAAACTACTCAGTGCCCTGATTTCAGCCCAACTGGTCCACCCCACATACTCCAGTATCTTAGGGAATGGTTGCAGAACAAGGAACAGGATTTCCCTCCTCTTAGCTCCTCATCTCACATGAAAAGTCAATTTTGAAAGGGATGTGTGGAGTCAGATCTCTCCCACCTCTGCTATAAAACAGAAAGAAGCTGTAAACATGAGCATGCATGTGTGGGAGAGAAGTAGAGAATATTTATTTGTTTGCACAAGGAATATAGGGCAACAAGAAACATTATGAAGAAGCCACAAAAAACTCCAGACAGATTTTGAAAACCTGTGACTCAGATCTAAATGAGTAACTACTCCAGGATTTGACTGTTCTCTGAATCAGGCCCCTGAGACCTGCAGTATCACTCAGCATTACAAAGCACTTTGCCATCTCTGGAGCAAAAAAACTGCCCATTAGCTAATTAATTTTTCAAGGTTTGCTCTTCTCTAAGTATAATATATCAGGCTCACCCATTGATCAATGTATTTTGCAAGTTCAGAGGTTGCATGATATGTAAATAGCAACAGCAAGACAACTATTTCTGCAAACCAGTGACAGCTCTCTTCCCCAACTCCAATTCATAATGGGGTCCTCTGCCAGAGCACAGTTGTGACAGATGTAAAAATGCCAACCCATGGTCTTCATATTGACTGAAATTATTATTTGGCTCTCTCAGTTTTGAACCTATTTACCAATAACTCACATTCAACTGGAGGTTGTTTCATAAACTCATAGAAGCATTCAGTAGTGTTTGGTTTTTCCTTCATGTTTCTATTGATAGGAACCTCAGCAACTACTTGTCTGAGAATTCAGCATTGATTATTTTTTTTCCTCCCTCCTCCTCCCCTGACATTTATTGAAAGAATATATCCATCCCAAGCTTCCCACAGGGCTCAGGCTAACTTCAGGGGGAAAGGAAAAAAAAAACAAAAAAAAAAACAAACAGAAAAAAGCTCAGTGGTGTGTAGTGGGAGCCTCCCAGTGACATCTCACACAGCACACAGTTTGCATTCATATATTACTAGAAAAGCCTTCTGCATTGCAAATTTTTCATATCTGCTATTGCCACCAGCTCGAAAGCTACATCTAAAAGGTGTTGGTAAAAAAAACAAGGAGATTTCTAAACTTAATTCTTTTACTGTTCTTCCCAACAAATGCTTGTTTTTAAACAGGTAACTCTCACGGGCATCTATTTTTAGTTTCTCTGGCCAGACAGGGCATGGAAAGACTGAGCATCTGCTCAGCATTACTGATGAACAGGAATCTCAACAAAATAAAATACAAAATTTAAAAGGGCAATTTTGTGAAACACATGTGGCTGAACAGGTGTAAAAGGGATGCCAGCATGTACACTTCTCTTAGGATTAAAAATGCCACTCAGCCATTTCTTTCATACTGTGTTCAGCCATAGTGCAAGACACACTCTTCTGTACTCATACTGAACAGACAATAGAAGACACCACTAAACAGGTTTGCTAATAAACCCTGCAAAGTGATCCAAATATCTCATGTACATGCAAAGAATACACTTATTTTGCATTCAGTACCATAATACTGGGGCTTTAGCTTCTCCAAAGCAGAAAAATCAGCTTTTCACTCCAGAAGAATACGTTCCTTCCAAAAGAGAACTTCAAAACATTTGGGCTTCTATTTTCAGGCTGCTTCTATAAAGTTTTCCAAGGAGAGAAACACGGCACAGCACTGCTCATGGCAAGGGGAGAAGGGTTTCCTCGTACCAGCTAATCAACAAACGTCTTGGGAAGGGATTTTTAGTTTCTTTCAAGGTGCTGAGGAGAGGTGTTCTCTGCACATTTAAGCTAAAGAAATGACTCAACTACAAAAAGGCTTCAAACACTCCAATAGCCACTGTAGGAAGAGAGGCCATGGGATGCACTGGTGCAGGCACCCACTGGTGCAGGCACCCACTGAGACATACCCTAAGAAACCTTCACTGACAGATCCAGGTGAGGAACACAACAGTTGCTCCTCTTGCCCAGAGAAAACTCCTGGTGATGGAGACCAGTATTTTTGCAGCTTTTCCCACTCAGTAAAGCACACTGCTCAGCATGCACAGCCAGGCAGGGGCTCTACCAGCACCTGGAGCACCACAACTTCTTCCACACCAGTGAAGATGCACTAAGACGTGATGTAATGTTCTGCAGGCCCTTGACTTGTCTTTGGCAGGTCACCCACCTCTCTGCACCTCAGCACACTCAGACCTCTTTCTGTGCCCATATATCAGGTGCTTTTTCTGCCACAAAATCAGGTGCTTTTGATGAAGACTTGACCCTACTGCATTTCTAAACCACATATCTTCTAAGCAGCAATGTCCTGACAGAAAAAAAAAATAAATTAAGTGCTGACTGAAAGGCTTTCAAAAGTGATCCCCTGATTTTGATTCATGCTGCATGCAACTTTACCAGCTCTTCAGCCTGACAACCCTGGGGATTTTTCACTCTCCGTCACACTTTCCTTGTTGCTTGCCTAAGCCCCAAGGCAGCAGCTTGTCCTTTGGCAGGAGGCAGCCCAGGTTCATCTGCAGCCAAGGCTTTATCACTCAGAAATGCTCTGACACAGTTCTTCCCTCAGTGTCACACTCAACTCCTCCGTGGACGCATGATGGTTCATTTCAGCTGTGACCCTGAAGTGCAAAAATGAAATGGCAACAAGCCCAGGGAGTTTAGTTATCAACACACAATGACTTTATTGGTCTTGCCCACAAAGTGGCATGCAATAGAAAGGAAGAAAAATAGGAAAGATGAGGTAAAAAGGGGGGGCAAAGAGGATAATAGCTACCACCATGGATCCAAATGCATCCCTATGGTCCCGAAACCAGAAGCTGTTCTGCTGCTTCTTCGACCATCATGATCTCTCGGTGGGGAAGATCTTCCAAGTTTGGTTACTAAGGAACCATCTTTTATTTCCGGTAGCACACCTTGCTCCTCCTTGGACCCACCTCCACTCCACCTCTGTCCTGTGGAAACGTGCCAATCTCCACCTGTCTGGAGTGAGGCTTCCACACATGCCCAGAAAGGAGTGTCTAAGGCATGGCCAGCTTTGGAGGTAGATAGCTTCTTACAAGGAGGTGTGTTTTTATATTATTTTGTATTATTATTTCCTCATTATAATGAGAAAAGTTCAACTGAAGCTTCAACAGTGTTGGCACAGCAAGCACGATCCATCTTCCTCGATAGCAGTTCTTCGCTTTGCTGCTCCAGTAAAATAGACCCATACCAGGTACCAGCACTGTTCATACCTCAGTCTGCTCTCCACGGCTTCTGCATTTGATAATAGCCAGCTCAGCAAGCCACTGCAAACTCATGTCGAGATGTTAGTCCAGACATCTAGTCACTGATAACAATGTTGAGATAACACCAATCTTCTAATTGACTCTTACACTAGGGAAAAAGGCAACTCCAGAAATTGAGGGATTTCTAGGTCCCAGCCCATTTCTCACACAACGTAGTCATCATTGTTGAATCCAAATTCAGCATCATGTTTTAAATGGACTATGTCAGTGCAATGCTATTCTGATGCAAGCTAAGATGGGGAGGCTTGGTTTTGCTGCAATCATTCACTTACAATCATAGGATCCAAATCCCTGTGTCCCCTTTCAACTCAGCCAGCTATAGACAGGCAAAACCAGTGGTGAATGTGGCCTCTCAATCCTAAACTGGTGTCACATGGTGTTACCCAGGAATACCCACCTCTTCCATGCACTCAGCAAACAGACACCACTAAGCTCTCTCAGTCTGCATATGTACATATCCACACAGGCACTGGGATAAAGATGAGCAGATTTAAAAATGTTCCAGGATTGGTGTTATTTTCTGCACCATTCCTTTATGATTCACAACAAAACTGGAAGGCAGTCAGGCAAGGGGATGCATTTGAGGCTAGTGTGCTGAGCATCCTCCCATGGTGGCATGCAGGTGGAAGGAGAGCCCACAGAAGCCCAGGATGGATGGACAGATGCCATTTCCCAGCAGGCAAAAGCTTTGTGTCTATCAGCATCAAACCCCCATGGCCAGATGGATAAAAGCCACCAGAGGTAGCAGAACAGCCAAGGGGAGAGAGGTGTGACCCTCATCTCCTGGGACTCAAAGGCAGGCAGTAGAGCACCAGCTGGACACAAGAGCCCTGGGGGCCGAGCCCCATCAGGCTCTCCAGAGGGTCATGCCCAAGACCACCCAGAGCAGGATTTAGCATCATTTAACCCATCTCACAGAGCTGGAAAACCAGGAGGGTTTGCCCCAAGGTGTAACAAGCAGATGAGTTACAACTTCAGCAGCCCTGCATGCCCCTTGGGGCCAGCACTGCACCCACTGCTGCTGCATCCAAGCAATGAAAATTTTTGTAACAGCTGGAGGATATTCAAGCAAGAATGGAGGCGAGGAGAGCTTCTCTGGTGGGAACTAAGTGATGTTTGCAGAAGCTGCCAATGCCATCTCTCTCCAGGCAGTGTGGGAGGGAGAAAAAAATAACTTCAGCTCAGTTAAAGATAAAATAAAAACAACCATAGCAGCATAGCACCATTACCTGGACTGCTTGAGAACAGGCAAACCATCACAGTGTGCAGACCAGGTTAATGTAGGTGGAATATTATTAGAAATGAGTTAGCAACCCCATACTGTGGAACAGCAGCTGCAACAATATCCCAAGCAGCTGTGTCTTTCCCCTTTCTCCATTCTCCCTCCCTCAAAGCAAAGCTGTTTGGGGAACCAAGTCTTCTGCAAAAGGCAGCAGATACAAACTTCCCTCTAATTAGGAAAGATTTCACATATATGGGACTTTTTTTTTTTTTTTTTTGCATAGCAGCAGTAAGTAACTAAGTACCTAAGCAGATGTTTGGGATCTTCAAAATATTAAGGTTATGACAAGATTGATTTATTTAGCCATCACAGCAGCACTGCTCAGCTTGCAGATCCCCCAGCTTCGCCAGCAGTGGCTTTAGATACCTCCTGCTGGCTCTGAAGAGCTAATCTAGCCCTGGAACAAGACCAGTCACCACCTGGGTATGCAATGCTACCACAGTGGTAGTGAAGCCAAAGCCAAGTAATGTATTTGAACTGGCTATCCAGCAAACAGACAAAACCATTACCTTGCTGGGGATGAACCAGACATACGTTGTTCATAGCATTCCTCCCCCCGAAGTCCAGGTGAAAAAATAAATAACCATCTGAAAATATAGGGGGGTTGTACCCCCCTGAGGTGAGTCTTTTGGGGATAGTTTGATAGTGTATTTTGGGCTGGACTTCAGCCATACAGCATGCAAAGCTCATTGTCACTGCAACAAGACCTCAAGAGCACAGCCTGATCCTCTTCTTCCACCCTGCTTTACAGTTACCATCCCCTCCAGCACAGCCTGCCCAGAGACAGGCAGCCCTACTCCCTCCCACATGCCACCAAATCATGCACCTCCTGGCCAATATCAAATCTCAGCCCAGCGCTGATTCAACCCCTCTCAGCCACAGTTCATTTACTAACTGCATTTCAGATTGTTATCCTCCCTGGGTGAAGGGGGAGACAGTGGTGATTCACTGGCAGGCACAAACACAGGGCTCAATGCCCCTTCCCTGGCAGGTCCCAGCCTTGAGTTCAGGCAGGTCTTACATTGCCCCAGAGGAGGCACTCATTGTCCTCCTCCAGTTTTTGTATTGCAACTGTCTTATTAGCAGGAGAGCCCCAAGCGTCACCAATCACATAGGCACAGAAGACAGCAGAGTCTTACAGCAGCCCTCATGTCCCAGGACACACATGGGGTCACACATGCACACTGAGCATGTCCCAGGGTGCAGCCAGCCGGGACACGTGCTGCCCTAACACAAGTGGCCACCAAACAGACACTAGAGGGGAAGGTCATTTCACTATTCCTGCAATGACAGAGTAACAGACTCCCAAGACTTAAAATTAACATTCAATAAATGCAAAGGCTTGACACTTACCTGAAGAGAGCAACCTCCTTCTCCAGGAGCCCAGGAGAGTAGAACCAGCACAGACCAACCTGCCACCAGAAAAGGATGGCTCCAAAGAGTGCTTGTCCCATCTGGGCACAGCGCAGCGTTGATAATTTGCAGCACTGATAACTTGGCAGGATTTTATATCACAAGTCTCAGGTTTGACATTTTAATGAAGATCCTGCTTCTACATTCAAGGTATGATTAAAGAAATCCCAGTCTTCATTTCAAAACAAAATCACAAACACATAGCTTTCACAGAAGGAAAATAAAATTTAAGACAAGGTGCAAGAGCAGCCTAAAAGTCAAGGAGCAACTGAAGCCATGCTTAGGCAAACAAAAATAAGCCTTAAGATTAATCCCAAAACTTTTCAAATTATTGAATCCCCAAAAGCAGAAAAAATAGTTGCTAAACCTCTCAGCCCTCCTGAGGAAAGCAATGGAGAACTGCTAGGTGCTTACACCATTCAGACACGTGGGTTTGCCTCACACAGCCAAGAAGAAAAGCCAACAGCATGCTCGTTCCTACCCCACACCAGTTCTTATGAGCAAAAGGGTGGAGATGCTCCAGTCCTCAGCACCTGGGGCTCATAAAATCCTACCCACCTGGGAGCAGACATGTAGCTTAAAAAGCCTCCAGAGGATACACCCTGGAGAGGAAATTGGTGGTGGCTTTTCTAGTTTTTGGGGTTATTTTTATCTTGCTGCTCAAATCAGAGCCTCTAACAGCAAAATAACAAGTAAAGGGAAATGGCACACACTGATTCCCTTGCTAAATGTGCTGCTTAAATAGCTTAGCAAAGCCAACAGGTGCAGTGAATTGTACACCTGTGAGCTTTGGGAGTATTAGGGAGAACACAAGTCACTCTAGAAATGCTGGAAACAATAAGCCAAGCAGGATGGACAAGCTAGAAATTTTCCAAGGTGTATGCAACTAGGAGCACTGTGTTTCTCTGCACTGGAAGCCAGAAGCATCCCACACTCTCTTCCTTAGAGACATTTAAATGCAAAATCCAGGTCTGCAGCTGAGCATGGAGACAAGTTTAACACTCGGGCATGTATAGAAGAACAGTAGGGGTTAGGGTTCTTTTACAAAAAGGGTTTTATGATCCCTGTGAGTGGGCACCATCCTGCTACAGGGAGGTAAAAAAGCCAGACGAGAGGCAGGGCAAGCACTGGCTGGACCAGCTCTGCTCCAACTGCAAGAGCTGGAGGCTTTCGCTGAAGACATTTATCCACTAGTCCCTGTATCCAGGGGATTTGCAACTGTATTAAGTCTCTCCTACAGCACCGAAGAGCAGCTGGGATATTTAGGAAGGGCAGGTGAAAAGGGCCAAAAGCCTCAGGTTGGCTCACAATGCAGATTTTGACCACCCTACCCTCGGCAGGTGCCTGGCCTTACCAGCATTCCAGCTGAAACACGGACAAATCAGGAATAATAGCCCCATCTAGCGGGCTCTTGGAAATTCTCTCCACCTCCATCCTGGGGATGCAGCCCATCACCATCAGGCACCTGCAGCCTACCAGGCAGTTTTTCGGGTGTTTGCCTGCCCCCAGAAAGCGCCTTTTGTTAACACACTTGTGTCAGAGAGAGGCTAGAGGTTGGTATGGTCCTCCTGACCTACCTGTGACCCAAAAGGTAAATATCCAGACTGTCTGGGACTGGGACCCGCTTCTAGGGCAATACAAGCTTCACAGCAGCTTTCTAACCATTACAGCTGCACGACAGTGCTCCTAACCATGGTACAGGAATCAGCAGTGCCAGTATGCATCGAAATGGCAAAAGTCTGTACAAGTCTGTAAGATGGCCATTCTTGCAGGTGACCAGCTCCAAATTGTGCACTTCTTCCCATCCTGAGCTCCCTGCTTTGCACAACCCTAGATAGAAACCGAACCCACATGTAGGGTTAATTGCTTTTTTCAGCCCTCAGCATCCAACTCAGGCTCATACAATAGGCTCAGTTGCCTCTCCTTCTGAGCTGCCAGCTGTTAAAAACCCAAGCCCCTGTAGTAAGGGTGGTGGGTACACGGTGCTGCGGAAAGGTGATTTGCGCGAGATGCACAGGGGCGCTGTGGTGCCCCTTGTTCTGCCCAAGAGTCACTGGCACGACTCTGTAGCCAAAATGAAGAGCTGCATGACTCAACCCAAGAAACCCTTCTGGGTGCAGTGCAATGGCATTCAAAATGAGCAGAAAGATTTTGTACCAGAGCAGGTTTCTCAGCTCTTCAAAATGGGACACATCCAGCATCCTTTGGGGGTTTTGTTTTATTCATGCTTGAGCAGTCCTAGTAAAAATAATAATCTCATATCCAGTGGAATAAACACTGACAGAAATACTTAGAATCCCGTCACATAAGAAACACATTTGCTAAACTCAAAGTTTATGAACTCAGTTTTTAAGCAAAAGCCTAGAAAATATCTGTTCTTTCAACTGAAGAGGTAACTAAAACAAAACAAACAAACAAACAAAATCTTAATTATGTAGCTTGAAGCATCAGTGAGTACTGGATGTATACAGGAATAGGTATAAATAAAAACTACACACTTTCAAATCTCAACAGTAGAAAAATGGCCATGAATATTCGTAAAAATAGAAGTAATAAAAGAGCTCGTAAAAAATGGCCTCAGAAATCAGTGTCCCAGGAAGCAAGAAATGCAGAAAATCACAACTGGGGGTGAGATTTTGCATAGCAAGACCATACCCGAGGTGTTTATCACAGCCTGCCTCTTCGTTAATCAAGGATGTTCTTCATGCCCAGTGCTACATCCAGCTGTACTCTACTTTCCTCTGTCATACACACTTGAGGAAGGTGAGGTTTTCACAAACTCTAGGCTGCAAGGGCTAGGAGCTGGTAGTTCCAAGCATAGGCTAGAGGGAAGAAATTTTGCCTGAGTGCTGACCAATATCTCTTTGCAAGCTGTAGAGCAGTGGAGAGATGACCCAGTGGCTCCTTGTCCCACGGTAATGATGCAAACCTGAAATGCTGTTCTTCCTCTGCTAGGATGCATGGATTCAAGACAGCAGGGTTCATCTGTCCTGAGAAAGTTCAGATACACAGCTCTGAAGAACACTGAGTTTGTGATAATTGTGGATTTAGCATGTGCTTTACTCCATGTAAAGCCTCTCTGTACCAGCATACAATTACCTGAGAAAGAATGAAAAATAATTTAACACTACAAGATCCACTCCAACTGCACACTGGCAGTCCTGGGTGGGGAGGAAACCTCTTAAGAGGAGCAGTGAGGTGAGTTCATCAACCACACACACAACTCACTCTTCTTTACACACTGACACAAGCTGATGTTAGTAAACAGATTTCCAATGACTATACCATACTCCTAAGACAGCATCCTACAACCAGTTAACTGTTTCACAAACCAAAACAGCCTACAGATGGAAAGAATGGAACATTTTTGCAGCCTGGATTTAAGCAAACAGAGGTGAGTTCCTTCAACTGTGCATAACCCTACTTCCTGTAAAAGAAAAGTCTTTACAATACTAAAAATATCATGTGAATATTTGGGCAAATAAATGACTGGAGAGGAAAAGAAACATCTGTGAATAGGGGCACATAAATTAGGGAGGGCATTAGAAAGCACGTACCTCATGCATGAGATGTATGGATCAGAGGAGCATATTGGCAAAGACAACTCAATAGCTTACTTCTCCAGAGGGATTCCATAATGCTCAGAAAAATCAGCTAGCTCCTAATGAGACCAAATGTGGAAGAGAAAGGCTATCCCTAGAAGTATAGCTAGCCCAGTCCAACCAACCCAAACCAAATGTAAAAAGAAGGTCATAGAGAAAAGAAACGCTGCCAGACAATCAAGGGAAATAAATTGTTTTCACTACATAGAGACCTCAGCCTAAGCCATCTTGGGTCAAATCAGATCAATCCAGAGGAACATGGTTACAAGTTCTGCGCTGTTCTTTTTCAACATTAACGCCAACACTGCATTTGCCAGAAAAAAATGCAATAATAAACAAGCCATTGTCTCTAGGAACTCCTTGGTCCCCCTCCTATCCCTCTGCACTGCCTCAACAGATGATACAAAGCAAGGTATTTGGCACCAAGGAAGCTCTAGCAGACAGATCTCCTGCCATGTCTCTGCTGCTGCCTCTACTCCTGACATGCCCCCAGCACGCTTAGGGACGCAGCCTTCCTGTAATATGCCCTCTGCTGCTGCAGACAAGGCTGCCTGCCTTTCTAAAGGGCTGCTGTGCATCCCCTCTGCAGAGTTCCAGTCAAATGAGCTCTCCTGAATCCACATGCAGAGATCCAGCTCCTGACCCTCTCTTCCCAAGCTGCATGGACCCACCTCTCACTGGCAGTCCTTTATCCTAAGAAAAAGGCTTTTCTCGTACAAGTTGAAGGGAGACTTCAGGAAATCCTTAGATTAAACCAATCACATTCCAATAATGCACCAGAAATATTCAGTAACAAGCACTCAGGTGTGGCTGTCACTGATTTAGAACAGCCCCTCACAGCACCCACACAGCAGCTGTTTGGTGACCACCACATTCTCAGTATCTGCAACACACTCTTATGAAGGAGATTAACAGACAAACGGCTCTGGCAGGGGGGTTGGACTAGATGATATTTCAAGGTCCCTTCCAAGCCCTAGGATTCTGTGATTCTATGAAAAAGGACAACGGTGAGACAGCAACAGCAGAGCTTCAAAGCATGAGCAAGTACTCTTACAGGGTTAGCCTGTGCTCCGAGTTTGGAAACTTTTGATAAAGGTGAAAGACCAGGACACCACACTATATTGGGCAACCTGGGGAGCGAATAAGCAGCTGCCGTGCAGGCTGTACCTGGTGCAGCTCTGGCACCTGCCCAGTGCCACAGC
>NW_009953931.1:211769-215957 GCF_000747805.2 Chaetura pelagica
GGGTTGGGGGGGCAGGCAGCGGGGCGGGCAGCCCGGCTGCCAGGCAGGGTGACACAGCCGCTTGCAGACCCTGCCCTCCCAGCCCCGTGCCGGCGCTACCCGCGTGCTGCAGCCGCCACCAGGTTTAGAAAAGCAACGGGAAGCGCGGGGTGTAGCAAACCAGTCTTTATTTCTCTGGCAGTGGAGTGGGACTGAAGTTAAGACCACTCGGTGGTAGTGCCAACCCACTCTGTAGCCTGGGCTGTGGGAGCTGCTGACCAGTCCTCGGTGGCAGGCTGGGCGCTCCAGTCCTCTGCAACGACACAGACACCAAACACTCAATGCACCCCAGCTCCTGCCACCCACAACACACCCCCCTCTTCCCACAGCAACCCCCCAAAACTGACCTGTGGGGAACTGCTGGATGGGCACGGATGGGACCTGCACTCCCTCAGACCAATCTGCAACCTCAGGCTGCGGAGGAGGGTTGAATTCGGGAGCTGGGGCCGTCCATTCGGTCTGGAACTCCTCCTTGGTAACAGCTTTCTCAGCAGCAGCCTGCTCCTCCTTTTCAATCTGCAATGAAAGAGCACAGCCTGAGTCTTGCAGAAACACCTCACCACCCTCATGATCACAACGTGCACCAACCAACAACAGACAAGACTAATTAACCACCACCTTGAGTGTGAGGTGCAATTAATACATTGGCAAAACCCATCCTCCACAGCAGGCTGAGAGGCCCACGGGGCAGGAGCACAAGCAGGACACCTCACACAGCCTCTCTTCCTTCTACACGTCTCCTACCTCCTCGGGATCCCTGTAGAAGTACAAGTCAGGCATGACTTCCCACGGGTGCTCACGGGAGATGGTGCCACGCATGCGCAGGACCTCCCGAGCCAGCATCCACCACATCAGACCCACTGAATGGGCTCCCTGGAACAGAAGACACTATGTGATTTCCTGTAAAGCTAAACTTTTTTAAACACTTTTTCTTTGAAAGAGCAAGACTTCTTTGCACTTAGCCCAAGGTTCTTGCTTGGCAAGATAAAGTTATTATTTCCTAATGTCCACCCAAACATACTTGGACTGGAAAGGCAACTCTGACTTTCCAGTGGCTTTTCCCAGTCTTTGCAGAAATCCCAGCTCACTTCGATCACCAACAACTGCACCTGCTGTACATAGCGTAGCTGGAAGCAATTCTCCTGCTATGGAGTTTCACACTGCTCACCACCCCACATGAACCTTGCCCAAAGACAGAGATTATGCTCATCATATATGCTAAAATGAAAACTTGGACCAAATGAGCAAATCTTAACATACATGCTTGGATTTCACATTCATCAGTTTTGGTGAATGATGTCTATAGAGAGATCAAAGGCTTTTTCTCATCTCCCTAAACTTTACCTTTCAGGTAGTTTCTGGCAAGGTAACATTTCAGACCAGTCTCTTCATCAGTTCAGTTAATCTTTCTTTTACACACAAGCTGTGGCAAGAACGACTATCAAACTCCACTCATTGGGCCACAAAGACCCTCATGGTGTCAGCGAAAAGTCCTGCCAGGTTACTATAGCACACGTCCTACACTTGAGAGTTCCTTGGCCAGAAACTGGCCTCAGCTCCAAGCTCCAACTGTGTGCAGCTCATCTCCTCCTCCCCACCCACCCGTTAGCTCGCAAGAGGCCTTAGTTAGCCCATCAGCTTGGGAGACGTGAGATACAAGCCAACCCCATACGGAAAGCCACCTTGCAACCGAGGGCACACTCTGGAAGATGCAGCCTTGAATGCTGCCAGTGAAGCTGTTACCTTGTTGTTGCAGGGAATGGCAATGTCCACGTAGCGCAGCGGGGAGTCGGTGTTGCACAGCGCAATAGTGGGGATGTTGACGTAAGATGCCTCTGTCAGTGGCTGATGATCAGCCCGGGGGTCCGTAACAACCAGGAGCCGTGGCTCACGGAAAGCTGCTTGGATCTGATTTGTGAAGGTCCCAGGGGTGAAACGGCCAGCAATAGGAGTAGCCCCAGTAGCAGCAGCAAACTTCAGGACGGCGCGCTGCAAAACAGACCAGGGCAAAGGTGAAGCAGGAAAACTGCCTTTCAACCGAGTCACCCGGGTATTCTGACAGTGAACACACACAAAATCTCATCACACCACTTGTTTCAATTCCTGTGAAAACAGGGCTCACCAACCGCTCTGCATTCGGAAGGAGACAAAATAAAAATGCTTTCAAAAACAGCTACACCAACACCGGGATGTAAAAACATCCTATCTACCTGCAAAGCAAGTTAGGAAAGTTAGGTACAGAAACCTTTTTTTATTGCTGAATTTAGTTGCAAGCTCTACTCTAATGTCTCATAATCAAGTCATGAAAGGAGGGACAAAACAGCTTATGAAAAAAGCAAAGCCACGTTTTCCCATTATTTCTACATCCTTTCATTGCAGGGACTACAGGAAAAGCTCGGTACTAAAACACACAGACCGTAGCCGTGTCCATTAAAATTGCAGTTGCAGTTCTTACTTGCAGTAGGTTTCAATTCCTCAGGCACCAGCTGGTCGGGCATGTGGCAGGGCCTACTACCCAACTCCATTCACAGAGGGAGCTCCTCTCCTGGCGTTAGCGAAAACCCTGCTGGCAGTTTGCTGTAGCACACTTCCGACACTTGGGAGCTCATCGGCCAGAAACTGACCTCAGCACCAAGCTTTAACAGTGTGCAGGTCAGGTCCACAGGAGCCCCAGCTCCTCTTTTATAAACGCAGTCATTTGTGAGTTTTCTGTATGTTTGTTGCACCACCTGCATTACTCCAAAGAAACTGAATTCACAGATCAACTCCAGTAGCTAATGAAATTTTATTTGAAGCTCATGTGTCCTTCTAGGATAGAATTTCACTTAAAATCTAGAGATGAAATGTAATATATTAGTTACTATGCCTTACCCAATAGTGGAGCAAACAAGTTCTTTGAAAACTTTTCTGTCAGGCACCTACTCACCCCAGAAAGCAGTGCCAATGACCCACAGAATTACTGGGAGAGTACACAATCAGGGGACTGACCACTAATATGCCAGAACTCCAACACAAAGTATCCAAAGGAGGACATGACCAAAAAAAAAGTTACCGAACACCCTGAAACAACAGAACTGTAGGGTGGGTTTCAACTGATCTCTTCTAAGCTGCAAGATCAACACAAGAAACATGCTTCCAAATAGATGATCCTAGAGCTAAAATTCAGGTTACTCCCTTTTATCATCAAGCTGCCACTGGAAAGCCACAACATGTGGCAAGACAGTCCTGTTCCCAAGACTGCAGGCCTCATGAGCAACAATCGTCCATACCTGTCCAGTATTTCTAGAAGAAATGACGCTCACATCAGCTGGGTTCTCAATGGCAACAATGGCACGGGCTGCCAGGAGCAGCTTTTCCCAGGTCCTCTTCAGATTGATGATGTAAATGCCTATTGGTGACAGAGTTTAGAGCAATGAGCAAATACATTGTACTGAAGTAAACTTGTCACATGGCTGTGGTTACTCCAAAACTCTAGTTATTTCAAGGAAAATTCTCCCACACAGCTTTAACATAACACACCTATCAGCATGAACTAGGAACGAGCTTTCTTTTTATTAAAAGGATGCAGCTCAGACTGAACAACACAAACAGGCAGAAATCGCTATTGAGACATTAAAACCGTTTTTTAACTATAGTCAAGAAGTAGAAGGATCCAAATCCAGCTGTGACTGATTTACCAAGTTCAGAAATCCATTTTTCGCACGTGGATGTGATGCTTAGGGACATGACTTAGTGGTGGACTTGGCAGTGTTAGGTTAACAGTTCGACTCGGGTGATTTTATGTGTCTTTTCCAACTAAAACTATTCAATAATGGTGTCATACTTTTTCCAGTAACATGACTTAATTGCTAAAGACGTCGGCACCTTTCAAGCCATGAAGAAGCTGCTAGGGAGCACAAGCACCTTCCTGCTTCCTTCAGCTGTGCCCACAAAATCCCTGCTGCCCACCCAGGGCCATCCATCCTACGGCTTTACCATCGCTTTTCCTTTTGTAGATATACTGCTCCATCTGGAAGTCGAGGTTGGTGCCTCCCAGGTGGGTCCCGGCAGCGAGGAATTTGAGGACATCCTCCTCCTTCATCTGCAGGACATCGAGACCTCCGGACATTGTGGGGTTTCCCTTTGGAAGCAACGACAGGGAACCTGCGG